>NC_043963.1:20814018-21140447 GCF_902148855.1 Sphaeramia orbicularis
AGCTACTACTGATTTATAACAGGTCAAATGAGCTTAAACAGTGTGTTTATCTGGTGATGTGCATGTTGAACAAAATGCGATGGAAGTAAATCAGGTTTTGTAGGAGAAACATGGAAAATGATATAAGTTTGCTGCTTTTTTCAGTACAATTCAATTAAAGTCTGAAACCAGAAATGTATCAATAACATTTTTAACTGTAACACTCAATGTTAGTCTATGTTAGCGTCTATCCAAAGTGTAAGAAGCTCTTTAAAGTGAAATCATGAGGACAATCAATAAACACTGAGTTTGAGCAATAAATCATATGATCCTCCGAAAAACATAGCTGTAAAACTTTGTGAAGCCTGAAGCAATACCCTTACTGGAAACTACCCTGTTCTTTATATAAATCAGCTCCACTGAAATGTTTTTACCGTTGCCACACTCATGACACATTCATCCACTCACTGACACACAGTCTCTTGCAGCCACCCCTGCACATATCTAAATCCACCCACGCACACCCTCCAGAACCCACAGGCTCGTCTGACTCGAAGCTCCCCATTTTTATTTCTAGTTGGTCCCCCCCCCCCCCCCCCAAGATGCTGCAGCTGCTGCCAAACTACAGAGAGCAGAGACTCCCAACAGCTTCAGCAGCCACTCACATCTCATCTAATCCCTGCTGGCAGGTAGAAGACGTTAGCTCGTGCTTTGATTTTGGCTCCCCACATAATAACATCATCCGCTTGATCTTCAAGGTGAGGTCGGGCCCAGCGGCGGCACTCCAGTTTGAGAGGATCAGCTGGGAGAAGATGCACACCTTTTAGCTCCTGTGATCTACTGGACTAAAACACAACAACTTAGATATTGATGCTTTTTTTTGACAGCTGAAACGGTCCAAATTTATCAGGGTAAATCTTTCTGGATGCATTTCTATATGGCTACAATCATGTCTCCTTTATACCAAAAGCCACAACTCTAGCTCCAAGTTACACCACTCCCAGGTGGCAGATCATGTTTCTTCATCTCCACTCAACTCAGAGAGCCTCTCTATTTATCTCCCTCTTCTTCTTCTTCTTCTTCTCTCTTAACATCTTTTTCTCTGTGTCTGTCCTCCCCTCATCCCACCTTGAAAAAACCGGAAGGAAGGTTTGAATTAAAAGGAGATTTGATGCTTATCGCATTATTTAATCAGTCAGTGAAAATGTCAATTTACATTGTGTGTGAGTGAATATATATATGTGTAGCCAGTCTCTCCACCGTCCCCTCCCATCTTTCCCTCATCACCATGGTAACCCCCTGACTCCAGCAGCACACAGCAATATTCCTCTCCCCCATCCCCCATACTGCCCCTCCTTTTTTTTCCCTCCCATCCCCCACTCCGTCCCTCCACACCTCTCTCTCTCGCTTTCTCTCCGGTGCCACTCCCTACATTTCCTTGAATCACCTCTCCGTCTGTCTTTCTCTTGCTTTTCCTCTCTCTTTTTTTCACACATATAGTTCCTCGCTGCCATTGTCTCAGTTCCCACCTGCCTCTCCTTCAGATGCTCTGCTGCAGTGTTTCAGAGCAGCCTCCGGATTTGGGGACATGTTTCTGATTTCCTTTTATGCAGCTTATTAAAGTGTAGGAAACATTCATCTAACGCGAACACAACTCATTAACATCCCCAAAAAAGAATGGAAGCAGATGGCTAGGTTTGGGAGAAGTTATTTCATCAGGGACAGACTGCAGGTATCAAAGAAAGAAAAAAAGGCAGAAACAGAAGGAGTGGGAATATAGTGAATACGGACATTAAGAGTGGTGCAAAATATAGAGTCTTACCTAAAAAAATGCCCAGTTCTGTAATGAGGAGATAGTAATATATTATATGTCTGGGTTTTTTTTTGAATTTTTTATCTAAGCATGGTTGTTAATGTGTAGAGTTTTTACGGTATTTCTCAGGTGTGTATTCACTGCATCTGTTGTATTTTGGTTAGTATATTTCTTTCTATATTTCATCGGTCTATGGCATATAAATATAGTGGTTTGAGCCTTTGTATGATGGAAAGACTAAATCTAAAAGGTGTGCATGGTATAGAATGGTTTCCATACCATAACTAATGGAAATTTATAGCCAAATGTTAATTAAAAAGATGATGAAAAATTAAAACAGTCATTAAAGATTAGGTATGATTGGGGTAATAATAGGGATTATTGCATGGATGGGAATTAGCTACTGATTTAAGCCTGCATCATATGAGAAAAACATGTAATGTGTGATAATATTGTTCAATATTGTGATGACAATATGACTTATGATGAATAAACAAATTAACTTCTCCTTTGTGGCCAGACTGACAGCAGTTAATTTGAGGGTAGCTGATGAGACGTTCACATGCTGTGAGAATGAACGACACATGTAAATAGTGGGTTTGTCCATATGTTCATATTGGAGGAAATGTGAGTTATCGGTCAGCACCACTTCTGGTTAAACCCAATGGAATAAAAATGCCCTCTGATCACAGATTGTTAGTCCACGTCTGGCAGAATGTGAGTCAGGTTTGCGTCATGTATGAGTGAGCTGCTGGTCACTGTGCTTTATGTTTTGGATTCAATACAGTAATAAGCCTCAGTATTTGTCAGTTCAGTGACTGATGATATTGTTGGTTAGATATTTGGCTGATAAAGTGTCCTCTGTGTTTGTGGTCACTTCATGAATGGACTCTTGTCATGGTTCCACCACATGGGCCACGAAAACAGACAAAAGTCACATATTTGCTATTTGCAAGAGGACTCGCGTCTGTGTGTATGTGTGTGTGTGTGTGTGTGTGTGTATGTATGTGTGTGTGTTCCCTAATGTGTTTTTCTTTTTCTTGCACATGTGTGCACTGTATGTGTCAAAGCCATTGAAGATAGATTAGCTGTTTCTGAGGAGATTAGAGCCCAAACACATAAGGGCTGTTAAAACCCTCCTACACTCCTTAATCCGAGCTAATAGATGCACCCCAAACCCACCACACACACACACACACACACACACACACACACACACACACACACACACACACACACACACACACGTATATATATGCACTCATGCACAGGAAGAAGAGCTAAAAGGAAAATGAGAAGAACAAGGGAGAGAAAATAGAGTGAGGGGCATTCCTCTCATTTCTCAACACAAAGGCCTCATTCTGTCGAGGAGAAATGGAAAAAACAAGGGGAAAGAAAAAGAAAAAAGACCAAAAGAGAGGAGAGATGTATCAGAAGGAAGTTAGCGCGGGCGTGAGAGAGATGGATGAAGATGGATGAGAAAGAACACAGTTAGAAATGCAGAGGAAGACGGAGGAGGGCACAGGCGGAGGAACGGAGAAAAGGCAAAAGTCAGACTAATCTCATTTTCTGGCCCAGACCTCCCCCTGACCTGCTGTTCCACAACTCAGACCTTTTAGTCTGGCTCCAAACTGCATCCTCAACCTTTCTCCTGGGATGTTTATTGACTTTATAGACCTGCCTGGACAACTGAAATTCCTGTTGTCCCTTTCTACTCCGTACACTATCGTACACATCTAAAGGCTAGTAGGAGCTCAGACAGTCTGTCTGACTGTTAATCAACATGGAGCTTCACTCAGATACTTAAACTGTCAGTCACAAGGAAACAGCGGCATTTCAGGCCATAAAAGATGCCGAGATCATCAGAACTCAAGCTTTTATGTTTTCTCTTTGCTTGTTCTTTTTGTTTTTAACATAAAGGGCACAGGAGGACAAGAGGACAGATGAAAAATGACCATAACATCTTCTCTAGTCTTAAGAGATCATCACTTTAAATATTAACTTATAAATATAGATTGTTGCCCATAAATTGGAATAAAATATTCTCTCCTCCTCTCATGATATGATAGTGACAATGTAATTTATTCTTGAAAAAGTGTAACTGGGACTCAGTATGTAATCATTGTACCTGGTCAAAGGTAATACTGATGTGTATAAATAGGAATAAAAGGAGGAATGTGTCTGAAAACTAAATTATTTCAACTTTATGCACAACAGTGTGGAGTAAGTCCTTATTGGTCAACTTACTGATTTATCTCACACACATTGGACAACTAATAATAACATATTCTTAAAGCATTGAAGAAACCTTCTGTACGCCTCCAGTACGTATTAGGTACTAACCTTATGTCTGATGTAAAACTGAATGAGACTGCATGGATTTGAAGGATTTTATAGAAACAAACCATGACAAAACTCAAACATTTCAGTGTTATTTAGTGATTTTTAGTAAAGGGGATGTGGATTCTGAGATTTGGCTCATATTCCCCAAATTTTGGACCAAAGTAATTTGAGTAAATATAAAGAAATCACCAAATTTCTTCTCATGATTTTAGACTCTGATGTGATTACACCAGAATCTAATTGCATCACCTCTTAAAGTAAGGATAATAATTGTATTACAATTTTCTGTTTCTGCTGGGTTTCTGTAAATTGGCTTATTGTTTGGTTTTGACCAACTCTATATGTATATACTCTAACTCTATATGTACTCTATATGTGCCTCTATATGTGTCATGAGATAACTTTTTTTGTGATTTGGTGCTATATAAATAAAATTTGATTGATTGATTGATTGATTGATTGATTGATTGATTGATTGATTGATTGATTGATTGATTGATTGATTGATTTGATTGGTTTTCCCCTGAAAGTTGCTTTGGAAAAAAGCATCTGCCAAATGCATAAATGTAAATTTTCTGAAATCATTTTGTTCACCTAAATGAGGTTTGTTGAAAGGAATGGGATTGAATACTTCTTCAAGAAGAAAATTCCACTTTTACCTTTCTTTAAAAAGTAATCTGTATTGTAACTTTATCGCTTACTAGAGATTCACTTATTCATATTATTGTAAAAAATGCTTCTTGGGCTGCATGGATGGATGGAAAACATGTTAATTTTTTGACTGTTCCTTGAATTCTGACAGACTTTGGAAAAACAGCATTTTCCTACTATGCACCATGGTCACTGAATAATCTTTAAAAAAAAACAAAACAATAAAACTACATACATTCATCTCTGTTAATGATTTTAAAAGTATCATGGAGAATGCAGTAAAGGAGGAATGTCACTGTTTTTTTCTTTATGCCATAATGGTTGAATAACTGTTATTGTTTTATTGTTCATTGTGTATCATGTATGTGTTTTGTATTGTTTGGACTTTGTATGGCTGCTACCTTGGCCAGGTTTCCCTTGCAAAAGATATTTCTAATCTCAATAGGACTTCCTGGTTCTACAAAAAAATAAAGTGCAATAAAAATATAAGTGAAATAAGTGATTTGGCTGGAGGTTGAAATGCACACATGCATCATTCTCAGTATGGGATGATTCCTGATAAAGATGCATACTGTTTATTTTATCTAGTTATTTTATTAATTTTATTTATCTGTATACATATATAGTACAATTTAGGAAGACCAAAAACTTGACTTTTTTTTTTTTTTTTTTAGTAAAACATCAGAAATGACCTGCAGACTCTTAGATGTTGTCATCCTCTGTCTCTGGGACCTCTGGATGGCAGTTTAGTGGCTGTAAATGTACAAAGAGAGCTAATATAAATTCCCGCCAGATGGTTTCAGTCAAGTTGATCCCTGCCAAGCAAGACAGGAGGGAAGAAAGAAATATTTTGGCTAATATAGTCCTCCTACTCCAGTAATTTCTAACTTTCCCTCCCCCTCCTCTTACTCTGACTCTCTCATCATATTCCCAGTCCAGACTTCTTTTTCATCTCCCTCTCTCTTCCTCCATCCTGCCTCTGCCTTTTGGATTTATCCTCTTTCGGGTTAAATCGTTCCTCCTCCCATTTGACAAACCCCGCCAGCCGCTCTTTCACCAATATCGCCTCCTTTCTCTCCCATTGCTTATCAACTTTCCCTCCTCTCATCTCCTCCCCGTGTCCCCCTGCTTCTCCTTTTCCTTTATTGTCCTCCTTTTCCCTCTCAGGTTCTGGCCTAATTTGAGGCAATTGCTGCCAAAGCCGTCACAATGAGAATACCCACAGTGTAAACGACAGAAGTGGAGACAGAGGAATGTGTGTTTGTGTGGCTTAAATGAAGTTGCCATGAGTGAAAAGAGGAATCCCTGAGTAAACACACACAATGGAAACCTGGTTGAGACGAGACAGGCAGACAGACAGAGGCAAAAGAAGGATGAGAAACTGAAATGAATTCTCTGGGCAGGTTTGCAAAACTGTTAACATCAAATCATAGGAGCTGACAGGTAAGGAAGTCCACTTGCTGCCCCGTCGCTCACTGCTTTCACTTTTAGGAGTCTTCACTGTCAGAAAATACCCCTCACACACTACAAAAAGCAAAAAAAGTACCCCTCTGTTCTTATTAAATGAAGAGAGAGAATGTCAGAATGATGTGACAAAGTCAGCATCTCTATGACACAGTTCACATCCAATTGGAATACAAAGACAAAAAAAATGGGGGGATTAAATGACAGAAATCATACCTGACAAAAGACTGTCAGAAAATTTAGGCATGAAAGGAAGCAAGTCACAAACAGCCATGAATTATTGAACACTATAATGTTTTATAGTGCAGCATTTCATTCAATATTAATAAAAACATGCTGCTGCAGATGACATATCAGATGTTAAAAAGCTGAATCAAGCAAGACACTCCCTACAGACGGATTTACTCAGACGTCGTGTGTTTGTCTGCACTGTAAAATCATGAATGAGTGTTTCATTTATTTGGAGATCCAGAGGTGCAGACAGTGAAAGCAGACACAGAGGAACCATGGACATACACCCACACATGTACAGTCTGCATGTATGGAAAGTAACACACATACTTCTCAGTGCAGGGGTAAGGAAAGCGGCGTGGTTGCTTGTACCTGCTATTATGTAAGACATGATTACACCCTCCGGCCCACATCCAGCGTACAGCCCACTGACACACACATACAGTACACACTCACATTCATGCATTGCAGCCTGCACACACACACATACACACATACATACAGCAGCAGCAGCAGCAGCAGCAGCATGGAAGGATGCTATTGTTTTTGCCTCTCTTACCTCTGCAGGTGTCGCCTCTCTTCCTCAGCCTCCTCTGCCTCTTATCCCTTTTCTGTTCCCTCCTCACACAGCTGTATCTTCTCTGTATGTGTTTTTTTTCCCGCCCTGTCCACTGAGTCGAGCGTTTTCTCGTTTCTTTTTTGCACTGATGCTGCAGTGGTACATAAAACACACCCTTCTGAGCTCTGCCTCTCCTCCCTCCCACCTTTCCTCACTGCCTCTCTCTGATTGGCTGCAGGAAAGAGATGACATCAGCCTCTCTCATTGCAGCCTCTCTCTCTCTTTCTCTCTCTCTGTGTATTCCCTTGGTACCTTCGGCCCCTCCCTTCTATTTTACCTCCATGCTACTACCCCCCTCATTCTCTATTTTTACCTCTCTTCATCCCTCTGAGTCTCCTCTCTGTTCTGGTTTTCTTGTCTCACTGGTGACCCAATGGTTGGATTATAAGGAAATGAATGAAATAAAAACACATTTACTTGCCTTGTTATAATAATAATAATAATAATAATAATAATAATAATAATAATAATAATAATAATAATAATGTATTTTAAAGGGTCAAAGTCTTGCATTTAGGAAAATCTAATTGCAGAGATGGAATATAATACTAATTATTATGGTTTTTATCAGTGTATAATCTCTTGTATTTCACCCAGTTATTACCAGAAACCAGTCTGGTACTATACATGTGTCAAAATACTAGTCTATACTTTCTGTCACCATTATACAGAGGTGAAATCCCACCCATAGGACCTCACTTCAGAGAACATAAGAACAGTAGCCCACACTGAGAAATGTAAATTGTAGCTTCATTTACATATACACTGTAGCGCATAAAGTTAGAATAATGTTGTTTTCAGACACATTCCTCTTTATATTCCTATTTATACACATCAGTAATCACCTTTGACCAGGCATAATGATTATATACTGAGTCCCACACTTTATCAAGAATAAATGACATTGTCACAATCATTTCATGAGGAGAGCTAAAAGTTTTTTAGTCCAACTTTATGAGCAATAGTGTACAGGGTGTCCCATAAGTCTCCATACATAGGAAAAATAAACGTTTCCTGACATAAACCATTTTTATTTTTATAATATGCTCTATATGACTGCCATTTTGTCAGGAACACATTTCAATGCATGTCCTCCACTGCTGAAGAACTACAAAGAAGAAATATAAAGAAATATATGTTAGAACCATATATGTATGGAATGTATTATGTCTCCTATGTATGGAGACTTATGGGACACCCTGTATAATGCTGGCCAAGAAAAGTACAGTTTGACTTAATAAGAGGCTTTCAGATGCTGTTTTGACAGTGGAAGACAGGGGCAGACTGGCCTTCCATTGAGAGCACTAGGAGTTTTCCCTGTGGGCCGCTGGGTCAGTGGACCGGTAAGAGGAAAAAAAACAAAAACAAAAACAAAACTGCTGTTGCCAATGCCTAGATGGTCCTCAAGTTTGTGGCCAGTGGCCCACAACAGGGTGAGTATTGGCACAGTCTATATATATATGCTTATATCTAAAATGCAGTGGCGGGTCTTCTGTGGAGACTGCCATGATGCACAATCTTGTTTACACAAGATTGTGCAAGATTGTTGGTACAAATGAGCCTTTTCCTTTTCTTTCTTTTTTTTTTTCATTTGATGGTAGGTGACATCGGGCATTGTGTCATGAACTGTGACAGAGTGTAGGCTAGAGTTTATATCACTTTTGTCAAAGGTATAAGAAACTGGACTTAAAGTGTTTGACTCAAGATCAACAGCAGATTTGATCAAAAGCAGAGGTACAGGTCCAGAATCCATAATCAGACACATGAGCCAGGTTCAAAAACACAAAGAATTAATCACAGGCAACACAAGTGCTGGTACAAAAGAGTACATGACGAACTGGTGGAGAACATGAGGGAAAGGGGAGTATATATACACAGGTGGACGGGGATATCGATACATGGGTGCAACACATTAGGGTAGGGACAGGTAATCAGACAGAGGACTCAGACTGGGGAGACAGGACCTAAAACAAAAACATGACATGCTCGCACTTGAAAACCCTCAGCCTGACTTCAAAATTTTGACTGTCACTGATAAGTTGATTTGCAATATGTAAAATGTTTCAGACTGTGAATTAATGCAGGAATTGGTTTGTGCAATAGATGTATAAAGGAATCCAAGATTATTCTAAAACAGCACATACAGTGGTAAAGAATTAATGTAAATGAACCATAAGTATAAGAGAAATAAATATACAATGAAAAATAATTTAAACTGTTTAGATACTTTGCATGTTTAAGAGATCATGTGAGTTGGTGTCATGCCTTTTAATAGTGAATAAGAAATAAATGTGAATGACAGAATCCACAAAGTGGGATAAATGGAATAAAGATTTGACATATTGAGGCTTGATTATGATTTATTTAAGAGAAAACATGTCAAGGAAGTGTAAAGGGTGCGTTTCAAGTTTATTATACAGATATTCTAATTTATTATTTACTTTTTAAATTTTATTTTATTTTATTTTGTGTGTGTGTGTGTGTGTGTGTGTGTGTGTGTGTGTGTGTGTGTGTGTGTGTGTGTGTGTGCAATCCAGCAGATGGCGCCCTAAGCAGCTGTATTGTGTCGCCTATACCCAGAGCCGGGCAGACTCTAACATTGCATTATTAACAATCATGTTAACATTAGGGTCATTTTCACAGGCTTGAGCTAAATAATGGTGAAAATTATTCTTATTTAGTTCCATTTCTCTCACCCATTCCTCCGCTTTATCGCATCTCCACTGTCAAACCTGCAGTGAAGCTGGACCGGAAGTGGAGACTCCAGTGTTCGTTTTTCCAAATTATTCCAAATGATGTTTCACAGAGGCATTTTCATTCATCTGTCTTTTTTTTTAACGATGCTCTGCACTGTCACGTCCGATTTGGGTCCGCACTGAGTCCAGTCCGAGTACACAGGTACACGCAGATATCCACGGCCAACTCTGCCCCTAGTGGCCGGATTTATTACTGCATGGCAAAGTTTTTGGACGGATCAGACAGACGGACGACTATGGAAGTAAATCTGTGTCATCAGATTTTGAATTATAAAAGACATTGAATTTGTAGCACTGAATTTTTTTTGCACTGAAATTAAGTATCTGAATTATTTTTTGCGCTGAAATTAAGTATCTGAATTATTTTTTGCACTGAAATTAAGTATCTGAATTTTTTTTTGCACTGAAATTAAGTATCTGATTTTTTTTTTTTTTTTTTTTTGCACTGAAATTAAATATCTGAATTTTTTTTGTGGTGAAATTAGGTATCTGATTTTTTTTTTTTTTTTTTTTTTTTGCACTGAAATTAAGTATCTGAATTTTTTTTTTTGCACTGAAATTAAGTATCTGAATTTTTTTTGCACTGAAATTAGGTATCTGTTTTTTTTTTGCACTGAAATTAAGTATCTGAATTTTTTTGCACTGAAATTAGGTATCTGATTTTTTTTTTTGCACTGAAATTAAGTATCTGAATTTTTTTTTTGCACTGAAATTAATTATCTGATTTTTTTTTTTTGCACAGAAATTAAGTATCTGAATTATTTTTTGCACTGAAATTAAGTATCTGAATTGTTTTTGCACTGAAATTAAATATCTGATTTTTTTTTTGCACTGAAATTAAGTATCTGAATTATTTTTTGCACTGAAATTAACTATCTGAATATTTTTTGCACTGAAATTAACTATCTGAATATTTTTTGCACTGAAATTAAGTATCTGAATTTTTTTTTGCACTGAAATTAGGTATCTGATTTTTATTTTTTTTTGCACTGAAATTAAGTATCTGATTTTTTTTTTGCACTGTAATTAAGTATCAGAATTTTTTTGTACTGAAATTAGGTATCTGATTTTTTTTTTTTTTTTTTTTTTGCACTGAAATTGAGTATCTGAAATTTTTTTGCACTGAAATTAAGTATCTGAATT
This sequence comes from Sphaeramia orbicularis, assembly GCF_902148855.1. NCBI lineage: Eukaryota > Metazoa > Chordata > Actinopteri > Kurtiformes > Apogonidae > Sphaeramia > Sphaeramia orbicularis. Next base: position 20,825,018 of record NC_043963.1, read on the forward strand.
TTTTTTTTGCACTGAAATTAAGTATCTGAATTTTTTTTGCACTGAAATTAGGTATCTGATTTTTTTTTTTTTTTTTGCACTGAAATTAAGTATCTGAATTTTTTTTTTTGCACTGAAATTAATTATCTGATTTTTTTTTGCACAGAAATTAAGTATCTGAATTATTTTTTGCACTGAAATTAAGTATCTGAATTATTTTTTGCACTGAAATTAAGTATCTGAATTGTTTTTGCACTGAAATTAAATATCTGATTTTTTTTGCACTGAAATTAAGTATCTGATTTTTTTTTTTTTCTACTGAAATTAACTATCTGAATTTTTTTGCACTGAAATTAAGTATCTGATTTTTTTTTTTTTTTTTTTCTACTGAAATTAACTATCTGAGTTGTTTGTCTTTGAATTCAACTATGTTCATAAATTCAGAATTAAAAAAAATCAGATGCAAAAAATTCAGATACTTAATTTCAGTGCAAAAAAAATCTGTGCTAGAAATTCAATGGCTTTTATAATTCAAAATCTGATGACACAGATTTACTTCCATAGACGACCAACTGATGACGAAACCGTAAAAAAAAAAAAAAACAAAAAAAAAACAACAAAAAAAAAAACATCAGACTAGGGTGAAATGTGCAGATATGACAACTTAAACCAAAAAGCTGTCAACAAACAAAACAAACACCGACCTTTACAAGGATTTTTGTAATTCAGGGAGAGTTGGGAATAAAGTTTTTTTTGCAAATTACTACAACACACAGCACAGATTACATTAAAATTAGTTAAAATAAATAAATAAATAAAGGTGGTTTATTGTGGACAAATGCATATTCAGTGGGTTTTTTTTAAATCATTATTAGAACACAATGACCCACTATTTTCTCACATAATTTTCAGTTTATTTTATTGTTTCAAGAAGAGGGGGTAATTTCACAAGTATTTTCTTTCTTTTTTTTTTTTTTTTGTTAAACTTTATTTAATCATGTAAAGACCAGTTGAAATCAAGATGTTATTTGCAAGCGTGACATGGCCAAGAGGTTAGCGACACATATCAGAATAATAAATTCAAGTTATAAGACAGATCTAAAACATTAAATTACAATAAGTAGTAGTTTAGAGGACTGTAGCTACATTAGACAGTTTCATTTTACACAGACAGTAGTTCCCATATATCTTACAAACTTTTACTTATCAAACTGAGCATCATGTTAAAGCTCACCAGTTTAGTCTGATTCATTTTTATTGGAGGAAAACTTCTGTTAATATAAAAGTTCACATCAGCCAATATTTAACATGTTGGTATTTGTCAAAAACAAAGCTCTATCTTTAGCAGTTTTTATTGTTAGATTGTTGTAGTAGGCCTATAGCAAGGAATTGGAGTCAATGTAAAAAAAAAAAAAAAAAAAAAGAAAGAAAGAAAGAAAAAGTGAGAAGGGACAATTAACCAATCTAATTTGGAAGAAAATTAATGTGAAAAATGGAAACGGTCACTGTTTGACCAGAACCAGCCAAAGAAGCTGCTAAGGCTTCTTTGACTGGTTAAACAGCCAATATTATCCTGCTAGACCAACCATCTGTCCTATTATCTCTAGCTGATGACAGCTGTAAAGAGTTGAATCATACAGTATCTTCTGTGGTTAAAGCCAAAATATGAAAGTAGAAAGGCTCCAACCCCTTCAATTAACTTTATGATGTGCAGCCGTGACATTACAGAGTCTAAATTAGTTAAATTAACTAAATTACACTTCAACAACAGTGTGGTGAACACAGACTGATGGTGCATAAAGTGTCTTGTGATCAGTTCATTTCAGTTCACTCTCCGTTCTCCACATCGTCCTACATCTTCATATATCAATCTCCTTGACTCTGTCCAGATGCTTTTCCCGTTCGGCTCCTCCTCCTCTTCCTTTCCTTTCTCCTCATCCTCAGTTGCTTAAATGGAAATTCTGTTCGCTCGTATCCACACTAGAAAGGCCAGTGACACCCATGTGGCATTTTGTTATCTGCCAAATAGAGCAGGCGGCCAAAACACCCCCACTCTTCCTCCGTGTGTGAACGAGAGGGAGAAAGCGAGAGGACAGATGGACAAGGACAGTGTCTGTTTATGAGGGTTTTTCTTTGGCAAAACATACATACGGTTGGAGCACTGTAACAGTGACCAGTTTGTACTGTTAGTGTGCCTCAGTTCCCCTGATTATTATAGCCTACTGTTCTGCCCTGCTCTTTGAAGTCAAAATGTTAAAATTCAGCGTCTCTTTGTCTGCATATTTCTGCATAATTGCAATTAGTTTAAGACAAAATGAAAGTTTGATTTATGTCCCTGAAAATGTCATGTAACCACAAAGTTAACTGGGTGCCAATCTCATATTTTTTATCTTTTTTCCTGATGAGAGCACTCAACTCAAACTTTGTACTTTGTTTTGAAGCAGCAACCTCAAAGTCTTCAAAATTGAAACCAATGAAGTATCAAAAACCTGCAGTACCTTGATGCACCACTAGGGGCTGACCCCAAAAGTGAGTCAATTACATAGACCCCCATCTTAAAGTTACTGCATAAATAAACATGTATAAAGTCTAGTATGAAAAAATGTTTTTTGCACTTTTAATTTTATATACAACTCACGTATTTATTATATTTTAAGGATAAAAGTCATGCATAATTTTCTGGGACTGTGATTGACAGGTGAATCTGCCATTCTGTGTGGGCTTTGATTGACAGCTGGGCTGCCAAGTCAGACATTCAGTGACCGTATTTACTGAATAAAACTTATTTCTTTCGCTAATAAACAGCTCTGCCATTGCTGGATTTAAGAGGTTACACTAACAAGGCTGTCAGAGGATTTATACCAAGTATACATATAGCCAGTATCTGGACAAATGGTTGTTTTCTGATGCATTTTTGTCTTTCATCCACACGTATTCTCTAATTTAGGTCACTGAAAACAGTTATTTCTGAGACCAAAGTAGAGATTTTAGAACAGTTAATTTTCATGCTTGCATGAGTAGAGGAGGAAATGGAGTTTTACAGTCCTGAATGTCACAGTATGCTACAAAAAAACGCATCAGTGTCATGTGTGCAACCTTTGTTTATCCTAACCCTAACCCCATGATGTGACCTCTTTATTTTTTTCTGAAAACTTGTGTATACGATGTTATTATTGAAATTGGAGGTGGGTAAATTTCTATAAATACACAGGTAAGTGTATGTTTGGCCTTAGTCATGATGGTAGGGATGTGTCGAGACCAATATTTAAAATGATAGCTGATGTTGTTTTCTGTTTCTTTACTTTGTTTCTGTTGCCATTTTCATCCTTTAAGAAGAAAATATTAATTACTAATAAGTATAAGTAACTTTCCATCTTCATCCTCTTAATCTAATATATCTGTTTATGAAAAAAGCAGCAAGGTGACAGTCTTGCCAAGCATCTCATGGGTTCAGAAATTTCTACTATTTGTTGTTTTATGCCAAGATTTAAGTCACAGCAGGACGTTCATTGTATGTAGTTAAATAATAGGCTACATAATCATACACAGGAACACACGTAATGGGCACTGCGGGACTCAACTTTCCATTTTACCACATATAATGCAGACGATTTTTCCCAAAGCACTAAACTGCTGTGTTGGACAAAAGCAGGTTTTTTTTTCTCCAGTGCTCATGAGTTACCATGGCCTATGACCTGATCCACTAAATGAGTTGAGTTCCCTCTTTGAGTCTTGGCCTTGCATACAGGTTTCCAGACAACCAGAAGAAACTCCAGTAGGTGTCTTTTACCTTTTGTCATAAATTGAATCAAACTCTCAGCAAGAAAGTGAATGAGGGTACTTCGTTTGGTGTTACTTAATTCTGTTGGAAATGTCAGCCATTCGTTCCCAAACACAATCGCCAGATAAATTTTGTGGCACCTTTTAAACAAGATACAAAATTGAAAAACAGCTGTGGGTGCATTTTATCTCTTCCACTATTAAAATCTTTCATTTATTTTCAAAACTGCACTTTTTAATATATACAGGGTGGGGAAGCAAAATTTACAATGAACATTTAGTTGTTTTTTCTCAGCAGGCACTATGTCAATTGTTTTGAAACCAAACATATATTGATGTCATAATTATACCTAACACTATTATCCATACCTTTTCAGAAACTTTTGCCCATATGAGTAATCAGGAAAGCAAACGTCAAAGAGTGTGTGATTTGCTGAATGCACTTGTCACACCAAAGGAGATTTTAAAAATAGTCGGAGTGTCCATAAAGACTGTTTATAATGTAAAGAAGAGAATGACTATGAGCAAAACTATTACGAGAAAGTCTGGAAGATACTATTAAAGAAGAATGGGAGAAGTTGTCACCCGAATATTTGAGGAACACTTGCACAAGTTTCAGGAAGCGTGTGAAGGCAGTTATTGAGAAAGAAGGAGGACACATAGAATAAAACATTTTCTATTATGTAAATTTTCTTGTGGCAAATAAATTCTCATGACTTTCAATAAACTAATTGATCATACACTGTCTTTCAATCCCTGCCTCAAAATATTGTAAATTTTGCTTCCCCACCCTGTACTGTATATAACTGAATATACATACTGAATCATTTTTAGGGATAATGAAATTAGCTAAAAAACTGAGATAAAGACATAAAACATATTTTGGCCATAAAATCTATGAGAAACTGTGATAAAACGTCTGTGGTGGATAATTGCATTTACCATAAAAGACTCGGTGGTTCTGCAAACCCATAATTCATAATCATATTTTGACCCAGTGCCCAAGAAAAATACAATCTGCCTCTGTCAAATGTCTTGGTTCCATTGTTAGTGTTCAGTTTTTTTTCTTAGGTTTTTCCTTTTTTATGTTTTATTGGGCTTGATAAGTGCATACTTCCAACAAAGAGCCAAAATCTACACCTGTGAGATCTAGTATTTGGAGGAAGAGTCAATAAATGTCCACTCAGATAAGGTTATTTTATATAATGTGTGGGTTCAGAGGGGGACGGTGAGTTACTTCTGATGAAAAGAATAGGCAAATAGGAACAAGAGCAGTCAAACTTTACTATTCCACTTCACAAGCTGTCATACATGTACACTTAACTTTTACACTCACCAAAAGAGTCCTAACTCTCACCTGCCTTTACAGCCAATCAGGAGTAACTGCGTAACCAATCAGAATCCAGGAAGGTATGCTGAGGACAATGCACACGAAACACAAAAGCAGATTCCAAGAGGCAGATGTTGTGAAATGTTGAAGTAGAAAAAAAGACAAAAACACAGGAGTCTTGCAGTCTGAGGAAAAGTCTGAGAGGTTTTCTTTAATCCCACCCTTTAAACACACATAATAACTGGAAGTCCTGCCCCTCAGTGGTCCTAAACTGGTGGCTATCTTATCCTCAAATTACCGTAATGTTATGATATTACAAAACATCTTGGCCATGAATACATAAATATGAATATAAACAGGAAACATCTGACCATCATTAATCATTGCTGGAGGAGAGTGTGGTATTGTCTGGTTCCATCATTTCCCAACCGAGGTCACAGAGGTCACGCTGGCCTGGCCTGAACAGCATTGGAATAGAACATCCAAAAATATTAGATAATTTACAATATTCTCTCTTTGTGTGATGACCATCTCACTATTATCTCTCAATGCATGTAAAGGTGAAAAATCTGAACTATGTTATTCTCAGGAACATCACACAAAACCTCATACCTACTAAGATAATCATGGTCATATATAAAAAAAAAAAAAAAAAAAAAAAAAAATGAACACAAATAAACCAAGTGATCAAGAAATTTATGAAAATCATTCAAAAATGGCAAAAAAGAAAGCACACAGAAAAAAAATCAGGCCAAAATTTACCATTTTTGTGCCTTTTTAAGACTGACCTGAGTAGAGAGATGTAAAAAGTTGCTTAAAATGACAAACTGTGGGTAAAGCATAGTTGGTGCCATCTGTTTGATAGTCAGTGAATGCATCGGCTGCAAGTGTTGATGGTTTCAGAGCTGGATCTTTGAGAATCACTATGTTTAAGCATTCATTAAAACCGCTCTTAATGCTTGCATTAGACATCAGCATGCAGAGACCTTTTGATTTCTTGTATCTGTACTGTCTCTCTTGTTCTTGTTCTTGTTTATCTTCCTCTGCTCTGCAAATTGAGTTTCCTCTCTCAAGCAGGCAGCCGCTCCATTATCTCCTCCACCTCCTGCAGGTTGTGTTTGTCTTTTGCTCTCCTCCGCCCATACTTTCCCTCCATCTCCATGTCTTCCTTCACTTAAGGCTTAATTCATTTAACCTGCATGTGTATGTGTGTGTGTGTGTGTGTGTGTGTGTGTGGGCGCAGGGTTAAGATGAAGTGATCAATACAGCAGATGTGGATCTTTCTCTCTCTCCACTCCCATGTCCTTGTCTTATGTCTGGTATAGTCTGGGACATGTCATCAACCCCCCCAGGCACACACACACACACACACACACACTGACACGTGAACATACACTGTATTGATGCAAAAACACCCTCCCACACACCACCACCACTACACACACACACACACACACACACACAAATACACAAATCCTCATTCCATATGGATACTGTTTACCGTAAGAGTGACTCAGCCTCCCTGACAGGAATACAGAATACCAAGGACCATGGATCTGCAACACACACTCAAGCACAAACCTGTAGATCAGAGACGACCTGTCATTTCAGTCGTCTTCGGTGTGAGGGTAGAGTGAAAGAAACGGGTCAAGGGGGGGAAATAAATTCTTAACAGAAAGCAGCAGCAGAGTGAGAGTGCAGCGCTGATGGAGAAAAAGATCAGGAGAAGTAATGTGAAGATGCAGGAGGGTTAACTGCTTTATTTAATTACACATCAATAAATCCTGTAAGGCAATTAGACCCATTAGGCTTATGAATTCTTCGCCTGCTGCTGCCTCCACTCTCCTTGTAAAACTCATGATGCTGCACACGTACTCTACTGTTCCTATGCTTATTCATTTCCTAATGTCTAACCCGGACCTGAACCCTGACAAACAACACGATGCTAACACCAAAACACTTTTTATTGTTAGTGTAATCAAGGCTTCAGTGTAATCTAATTATAATGTAAAAAGGTTTAAGCAAACTTTGTCCCACCCCACTCAAACCTTTGTTTTAACATTGTTCTGTCACTTAGATGTTTTTGGCTTTTTTATGCTGAATGAAAAATGTACAGAATGTGAAACTTGATGTTTTTTGGGGTTTTTTTTTTACTCTTTTTTTTTTTTTTTTTTTTTTTTTTTTTTACTGTATTTAACTTGTTTAAAAACCATAACACACTGAAGCTGTTGTTTAACCCTGCGTTCGTCTGCTGGGGATTCCAAACATGAGTAGTCCCCTGGGGTATTTACACACCCCAATACAAAAATGTTCATAGTGTTATTTTACTGTAAAATATAGTCATACTGCTAGTTCAGGATATATCTACAATCCCTGTTGAATAATTTGAATTGCTTGTAGCTGGTTGATATTGATAAGACATAATACAATAATAATAATAAAAAAATAAAAATAAAAATAAAAATAAAAATAAAAATAAAAATAAAAATAAAAATAAAAATAAAAATAAAATAATAATAATAATAATAATAATAATAATAATAATAATAATAATAATAATAGTGTGCTTCAACATACTAACCACAAGTAGCATTTTATTCCATATTTATATTACAGAGTAGGCTACCATCACCCCAAAAGAAGCAAGAATACTGTCTTCCAAAACTGACTACATTCTCCTCAGTAGATGACATGAAATATTAGTCATATTTGTATAGACCACTGATTTATCAGTATTCTCTATTAATAGACAACAGTACTTGTACATAACTGTAAAATAACTACTTTTGTCACAATCTGAGGTGGCTCGGGCATCTGTTTCGGATGCCTCCTGAACGCCTCCCTGGGGAGGTGTTCCGGGCATGTCCCACCGGGAGGAGACCTCGGGGAAGACCCAGGACACGTTGGAGAGACTATGTCTCTCGGCTGGCCTGGGAACGCCTCGGGGTCCCCCTGGAAGAGCTGGAGGAGGTGTCTAGGGAGAGGGAAGTCTGGGCATCCCTGCTTAGACTGTTACCCCGTGACCCGGCCCCGGATAAGCGGAAGACAATGGATGGATGGATGGAGTAGGCTACCAATACATAATATGTAATTATATCTACATATGAATTGTATGTGATTATATATAAATCATAACAAAATACCTGTGTTAGTCTAGTGGGGTGACTGAACACCCCAGAAGGCCAAAGCGACATCTAACTCCAAGGACAACCGAGCCATAACTGCGCCACACTACATGTGATACACTCTTGTTGAGTTAGAAGAGTACTAGGAGGGAGAAAAAGAAATAAGTTACCAACTAGAAATTACAAACACTAAAGCCTCTTTGTGCATGTGTGTGTCTGGGGATTCACACAAAATCCAGAAAGAGCTGACTGCTGCAGTTTGGCATATTTATGTATTTTTGGTCAAGGAAGACAATAGCAAAAACGGCAAGTTGATAGGACCAATATTTTGGGAGATAATAATTTTGGAATACAATAGCCTTACAATCACGTGGCTATGACCAGAATGCTTTGGCGGTGACTGCTGGACAAATGCAGTACACCATGCACAAATACACAGCATAAAAACTACCACTTCAATGCACTACTTTTTTAACCCTTAAATATTTAGAAATCATTTTTCTCGTGACTTACAACTGAATTTTTCTGTACATTGAACCTTCCCTATGTGATTTTTCACCATATTGGTTTATTCCAATATTATCCTCTGTATTTTGCATCTAGTGTAACTTTAATGTACTGCATCATTTACTGATCATGTAGATGTTCATAAAAGCTCAGAGTAAATTCAAGGTTATATTAAAACAGAGAAAACTGAAGAAAACTGACTTTTTTTTTGTTCAAAGTGACTTTTTTTTCTACATATCGAGTCACAGAAAAGCATAATACAATCACTGTTTTTTGGTGTTTTTTTTTTTTAACCCAAACCCATGCCCATTCCCACCCTGTTGCACCAAAAAAAAGATAATTGACAACAACAATAATAATAATAATAATAATAATAATAATAATAATAATAATAATAATAAAAATAATAAATTAATAAATAAATAAGGAACACAGATATTAGTCACAGACTCGTATTAATAAGACTACTGTGGAATAAGTGAAGGATCTACCTCTTTTATGTGATTCAGAACAGGTTGCCAGGCACTGAAAAACTTATTGGCACATCCTCTTATAGAATATCTGATTTTTTCCAATGTTAAATTATGTAAAAGATCCAGAAACCAAGATGTAATGTTGGAGGTTGTTTATCTTTCCATTTTAATAGTTAGTCTACGAGCTAGAAGAGTAGTGAACGCAATTCGATTTTTGGATTTTTGGTTAAAATGAAAAGGATGTGATGTAATGCCAAATATTGCAATTGTTGCCTCAGGTTCAATATGAGACTCTGTTACATCAGAAAGAAATTTAAATATAGACTGCCAAAAGTTTTTTAGCTTTGAACAAAACCAGAACATATGAAACAGTGTGGCCGGTTCAGCTTCACAACGATCCCAAGAAGGATTCAGAAAACTGACTTTTTCAGCAAAATATATCATTGACTGACATAAAAACAAGCCTCTACAACCACCGTCATTTATTGAACTACATGGGTTTTTTACTGGTGAATCAATGTTATACAAAATGACTGTTTCCATGTACACTATGGAGCCTCTGAACGTCCACATGGGTCATATGAATTATTTCAATATATTGATAGGTCTAATCGTTCAAAAGTTATTAATCACTTTAGATCATATGGTTTTGGTTGGAGGTAACTGTTTCAGGGTTAACAATTCAAAGATTTTCAATGCGGTCTTTTGCTTTTATTCATTAAATCAGCTGTTGGATTTTTCATCTGAATGGTTAAACAGTAAAAGTCATTCTTAAAGCTCTGACTCTGAAATCACTAACACTCACAGCCAGTGCATCCATCAGGTTTGTCTGACTTAATGCACATTCTCTGATTTACACTTATTTTTGTAAAACTCTAATCATAGTTCACTGCTTTTACACTCACTTTTAATGATACATTTCCAGTAAAATGGCTGCCTTGTATCATTATGTATTAAGCTTTATGGTCACACACAAAAAAATACAAAATTTGTCTTTTCTTGCTCTATTTTTTAGGTACATTTGTTGTTTATTTCCAATTTTGAATAGTTTTTGCTGTTTCAAATATGGTTTCTAATTCACTAAGCTGACACAAAACATCAGTTTTTCAAGGTGTTCTAAGAGTAAATCGATAATTCTTTGCTTTCGCTAGATATTTTACTAGTTTATGTGAGGTTTTGTGGTTACTATGTGGAGTTTTGCAAAATTTACAGATAGTTTTAAAGATCATGGATAGGAGTTAAGAAAAAAAAAAAGTCCTGCAGCAACTAAACATTCCAAATAAGAGACAGAGCTGCAGAGGAACATTTAGCTAATACCAGATGTTTTCTTTCATTGATGTCGAAAAAGAAATAAAAATATATAATAAGTTCATCATTTTTAAAATGTCTGTACTATTTTAACAGTGACATTAACAGTGGATAAAAGTGTTATTGTAAATTCAGATTTTTTCTACCCCTAACCCTAGACTTAAGATGTACCAACTTTCATTCATCAAGCTTTCATTTACCTTCTTCTTAATTTACAACCGCCAACGTGGTCACTGATCAGATGTAGCAAATTTTACAAAACATGTCCACATAATATAAAATCCAGAGATTAATTCTATTATCTTAAAATAAATAACTTAATTTAATATCAAAAACCAAAAACAGTACTGAAAGATGGCTGAGGATATCACCATAACAGCAGCATTTGTGTATATATAGAAAACTGTTAATCAAAACCATAACATAAACATATTGACTTTTATGCTCAGACTGATTGTTCTCTGAGGGTAAACAGGGCTTGTGTAACAGCATGTAATTTAGAGATGATTTGTTTTTACAGTAAATCAATATAAACAGTAACCTGCCAATACCTTTCAACCTGAGGGTGAAAATGGATTTTCTCTTTTAAACATCTGCTTTGTGCTGTTTTCTTGAAATACTGTTGTAATCTATTGAAGGAAACACTCTGAGGAATCTTACAAAAGGATTTAAGACAAAGAACTAAGTCAATTTTTTCCCCTTATTGGCAAATAGATTCAACAAATGTGACCTTCCAGCTGTTTGACAGACATGTTTTGATGTGACTATAGGAGAAAAGACCTCACATGTGACCTTACTTAAATGATACAAAAGCCAACGGGTTACACACATTAGTACACAAACACAAAGGTCTGTCTCAGTGTGTGAGTTACTGCCTCCATCTACAGGACACGCAACAGAATGCAACCTCATTCTTAAGAAAATGGTCACCTACTGTGAAATGTTCTCTGCAGACATGACCCAAAGTGTTTTCACAGTATAAGGATGCTTTTCAGTGTCATAATAAATACTGGTAATATCACATTTTAAAGGTGATCAGGCTGTGCTCCGACTTCAAGGTGGACATATAAAAATTCTTAGTTTCTGTGTTTGGGGATGAGTCATAACTTAAGTAGACTCAACTGAAAGTGTAGGCTTGATGTGATCAAATGAATAGATGCAACTGAACCTGATAAGGCTTTGAGGAGAAAAACACACATTACATGTACTGTTTTCCCTTTCTGTTCATTACAACCTCACAACTCTCCAGTCCAGAGTTACAAATGAAGCTGAACAAACAAAACGTGAAATATGTTATATTTGTCATATCTAATCTATAATCTGTATAATATGAAAGAATGAACTTTATTTCAAACATAACTAGGAACAAAATACATACGTGAACGAAAGGCAAAGAGAAACCACAAATTCAAACAGATTATTCCAGAATATCAAAGGTAATAAGCCAGTGTTTTTCAACCTTGGGGTCGGTACCCCATATGGGGTCACCTGAAATTTCTAGTAATTGATGAAAAAACAAAAAATGTATTGATAAAAAATATATGGTGAGTTGACATAGACAATCCCAATACATAAAAGACATAACAAACTCTGAAGCTGAAACTGAAGCACTGTGGTTCTCTTTATCTGTCAAATGTTCATTGTGGTCAGTTTCAGATGCTGCAGCTCTTTCATGATTCATAGTTTGAGTTATTGTTTGTTCAGTATTAATTGTCAGCCTTGTAAATCCAAGCTGGACTGACTGTACATATCCTGACCAAGGAAAATAAAATTCTCACTGTCTCATTATGCAGTAATCTACATCTGGCTTTTCTGCCTCCTTCCATAATAATATACATTATATAGACTAAATGTGTCTAAAATTAATGTTTATTTGCAACATACTATAGCAAACTATTACATGATCAAAAATAAATTAATTTTAGCAAAAAAAAAAAAAAAAAATTCTCTGTTTTGAATGTCTGGGATCACCAGAACTTTGTGATGTTAAAATGGGGTCACAAGTTAAAAAAGGTTGGGAACCACTGCAATAAGCCAACCAAAAAAAAAAAAAAAAAAAAACACAATATACAACTACCTCATTGTGGCTCCTCAACAACACTTTTTGTCTGAAATTGAGTTAGAAAAAGCTGAGTTTATGTTGTCCTACCACAGTTTTACATACAGTCCATTAAAAAAAGAACAGATCAGCGCTAAGTTACTGATGAAAAAGAGCTCAGGTTATAATACACCATAGAAAACAACGTTACAAAACAATATAGCTGTATTTCCTTCTTCAAACACTGACATTACCATCCTGGGTTAAAATGCTGTCCCTCATCCTTATATTTCCTCAAAAATTTTATTTTATATATTCCTTCAAATTGCTGTATGTTTTTACTTTGCTTTAATTCATCTGTTACACTGTTCCATAATTTAACCCCTGTGATTGAAACAATACAGAATAAATAAAAGACAAGTCAGATTAAACTTTATCATTGCATTCTTTCTTCATTAAACATTTACATACTTTTATAGCTGTTTCTCATTTGGGAAGTTAAGTACTACTAAAACATGTGTCTTTATTTCAGTTAACACGGTTCATTACACTGAAACTGTGAGGTACATGTTCTACCAAGTGAGACATTTTTAAGAAGTAGATTCACTCCCTCTTGTAGCCTTTACATCTTTAAATTATGTATTATATGTTATATATCATGTATATATAATGTTTATGTTTATGCATTTGGCAGACACTTTTTTCCAAAGCGACTTACAGGGGAAAACCAATCAAATCACTCAATCAATCAAATTTTATTTATATAGCGCCAGATCACAAAAAGTTATCTCATGACACTTTATATATAGAGTTGGTCAAAACCAGACTCTAAGCCAATTTACAGAAACCCAACAGAATCCTCCAGGAGCAAACACTTGTGACTGGTGACAGTGGCGAGGAAAAACTTCCCTTTAACAGGAGAAACATGGAGCAGACCCAGACTCCTGAAGGATGGCCGTCTGCCTTGACCAGCTGGGGTTAAAGAGAGAGGGTAAAGAAAGAGAAAAAGAGGAGAGCGATAGAGATAGAGGACTGGGGGAGAGGGGGAGACACATGGAGGCAGTTGAGGATAAGTAAGTGATGATGATGAGGGCAGGGAAGAGGCAGGACCACCGCAGCAGGTCCAGAGATAATCCTGGAAGAATCTGTGGTTATCCTGGGAAAAACCTTATTAGAATATTTAAAATGGAATGTTTGAAAGTGCTAGGATAGGAGGTGCTCTCGGAAGAGCTGGGTCTTCAGGAGCTTCTTGACGATAGGCAGGGATGCCTCTGTTCTTGTAGCACTTGGTAGAGCGTTCCACCAACTTGAAACGACCCATGAAAAGAGCCTGGATTGTCTTTTACAAGGTCTGGGGACCACCAGACAATGTAATGAGTGAATCATTGTGAAAGTTACCTTAGGATGAACTTTTGCTTTCTTTAATCTAGTACTTAGCTGAGTTACTGGTTGACAGATTATATGTAATGCTTTAAGATCAATTACTGATAACCAAATTGTAAATGAGGTGACTAACAACGTTTGACAGTTCTGTGATCACGTCCCAATGTATTTGCAATTTCAAGTGTGCTGCATCCCTCTGAAATTATTTATGTATTTATTTATTTACAATTTTTTGGCTTTTCAGAGGCAGTCAAATCCCTTTTTCAGCCCATTTTGCCTGAGGAAAATAATCTGCCTATAATTATGGACACCTTGATATAGGGAGTTGATCTCCTAAGGCCATACCCTCCCTCATTACACAAATGCATATCACCTGATATGCTAAAATCCAATAGGCACTGAAGTTTATAAAGCTTGGAGTTGGAAAATATGCATAAAAATGATGATATGGTCAAAATACTCACTGGCCTAATAATAGTGCACAGTGTAAACAATGAAAACAAACTTTTCTAAAGTGACTAAAGGGGTGGGGTTTTGGGATCACAGAAAAAAGCTTAATTTCAGTTTCAACTTTACTAAACCAACAAACCTCAAGTTGTCCTTGGGCTTTTGAAAATACTGAAGCCAGTGGTCACGCCTTTAATAAAACATTTCAGAATTTCCTGGACCTTAAACATTTCCTTATCAGTAGTGCTCATTTGTTTGACTCAGTCTAAAGGTTTATGGACCAGATCCTTTGTCAGGTCTTTAATTTGTCATTCAAGTTAATGATTAACTTCAGTATCATTATGACAGTAAGGTAATATACATATTTAGTTTCAGTTTGTGGAAAGCCTTGAACACAGGCTCTACACTACTTTCACTTATTTTCCATGGTGGTTCATGAACTGACCACATTTCCACATATATCTTCTGTCAAGTCAATACATTCAGGTGAGAATTCTTTAAAATATTATTCTATTTGGTCAGATGGTGTATGATGTCAGTGCAGATGATTTTTTATTTAGTCTTGCTGCTTCATTCAGAGGAATTTGCCACTACATTTTATTTTCATTTAACTTTATTTTTATATACCAAAAAATATCCTTATAAGAGCGTCCTGAACAATGGCAGCAGCACATTTTACAGGCTTAAGACATAGAAACAAATATGCAAAGGTCACATCAACAACATTCTGAAAATGATCTTGACTGGAAGATATTTACCCCACCCCCTAAAGGGGAGGCAAGGGGTATTGTTTATGGTTGGGTTTAACTGTTAACACTCTAGCAACAAAACTACTGGTTGAATTCATACCAAATTGGGTTTATAGATTGCCAGTGACCCAAAATAGATTTGATTACATTTTGGGAAAAGTTCAAATTTTTTATGAATTTTTAAAATACGGTATTTTTTTTTTTCTCCCATTTACTTATTAGGGGTGACATTTCAACTGTCTATAAAAACACAAATTTTGCTTCAATTTACTTTTAATTTGACACATATATAGAGGCAGTTGATATGCTGACATAGCACACGCATAAACATGATGACATCAGCTGCATCCATGCCAAAATGAGCAACAACACATGTGAGGGGCGGAGTTTGTTGTGCTTGACA
Organism: Sphaeramia orbicularis; assembly: GCF_902148855.1. NCBI lineage: Eukaryota > Metazoa > Chordata > Actinopteri > Kurtiformes > Apogonidae > Sphaeramia > Sphaeramia orbicularis. The sequence continues at coordinate 20,840,540 of NC_043963.1, forward strand.
CCACTTATTTTTTTATTTGGGGGATTTGGTTGGTTGTTATTGACTTTTGTTGCTTTAGTTTTTCAGGGAAAGCCTTGATTTACAAGAAACTGAAAATGAAAGGATGAAAAAATACATGACAGAAATGATTTATAGAAACCACTGATTATTAAAGTATGTTGGCCCTGAAGGGCAGACCACAACAACAAATCGCAAACCACACAAGGAAAAAACACTCACAAGAAAAAGAAAATACCACGAACAAGAAAAAGGTCCTATCGGAAAAGGTACCTGCAGTGACCAGGATCTGGATGCTGATTGGACAGATTTAAATATAAACTTCTGGGTTTCCCACTTATCAGAAAAACAGTCCAATCAGCATCTAGATCCTGGTCACCACATACCTACTTTTTCCAGTAGGACCTTTTTCTTGTTTGTGTGATTTTCTTTTTCTTGTGTGCTTTATTAAATTGCCATATTAAAGGCCTCATAATGTACACAACCATTTTATTATAGGACATCATGAACAATTAAACTTTTTCCTGACATACTGTACTGTTTTATTTTAAGGTGCATTGTTCACGATAATTTGTTTTTGTACATTCTCATGTTTACTTCTGTTAATGCAATTATTTTGCTTAGTATTCAGTAACTGTATTAACTCAACATCTTTGTCTTTCCTCCCTTTTCTATTAACAGAGATCTTCAAATTAGTAACATGCTTTAAAGAATAACTTTAACCATTTCTAGGATCTATTTTTTTACTTTAAGGGGACATTGTTAGACCACTCCCATATGTTTCTCTCTAGGAGCATGTCTTGATGGCGGGAATCTTTATGAAAACGACCCCTGAGTGTGTGTTTCTTTCAGAGTGAAATATCTGGTCTGAAGATGTCTACTAGTAGAAGTACAGGTAAGTTGCACAATGTACTTCCATACTCATTGAAGTGCATGTATTTACATAGACAGTCAGACCCATAAGTATTTGGACAGTGACAGTCTGTACACCAACCACCAGAGTGGATCTGAAATGAAACAATCAAGATGTGACTGAAATGTGGACTTTCAGCTTTAATTCATGAGTTCAACAAAAAAACAAAAAAAAACAAACATTAACCATTTAGAAATGACAACCATTTTAAGCAAAGTCCCTCCATGTTCAGAGCTGAGATAAAAAAAAAAGACAACAGAAATTTGTGTGACTGAACAAAAACACTTATGGATCTGATCATACATTTAAATCAGGGTCTATTTTATTACATAAAACATTTTCAGTTAAACAAAACTCCCCTTGAACACCAACATCTGCTAAATGTTCTATGTTTTTTCTTTTCAGACATTAAAGTATATGGTAAGTGCAGTAATTAATTTTTTCAGGGACTGTTTGCATTTTAACTGCTCTTATTCTTATGTTCTATTTTAGGTTGTTTAAATTTTATTTCTTTTATTTCTAAATGAAAATATTTTCTTTCACATTTTGCTGTAATGGTTTTAATGTTATATGTAAATCTATGATTTTGTTTTTTACACATGAAGACTTATAAAATGTGTGATAAATACACAATCCACACAATTTACCTTTCTCAATCATGTCTAAAATCCTTTTTTCTATATAAAGGGCAAATAAGCGCAGATCATGAGGGATTAATAGAGATGACTGACACCTTCGAAAATTTAATTCAGGAAAATACCTGGTTTATCCTGATAAAATGCAAAATATGGAGGATAGTATTATAATAAATGCCGATAAACTAATTCGGAAAGATTAGATATAGAGAAAATTCCATTTGGGAAATGCCACAAAAGTAGCACTGGGTCTCTATGGGTTAAACTGAGATGTAAAATTGATATCTTTACTGAAAATTGGTTAAAATGACTCACCTATGTTTCAACTGTAAGGCCTGATACTGCATAATAACGTGCCCCTATGGAGGGCATATCCTCAAACTTTATCACAAAGAAGAAAATTAATATGGACCAATCAGACAATACTACCGAGTCCTTTAATTAACGACCAAGAAAATGAAGCCAATCTCCAGGCTGGTTGTTTCCTCTAAGTTTGTTCCAAAGACCAATCAATCAATCAAACAAATTTTATTTATATAGCACCAAATCATTACAAAAGTTACCTCATGACACTGTACATACAGAGCCGGTCGAAACCAGACTCTCAAGACAAACTTCTGATCCTGATGAACTGGACTGTATTTTTTTATATTATTTATTGTACATTTTAGTCTTTGTCAGACAGTAACAGTAGAAATTATAAATGTACATAAAGACACTAGAGGTATGATATACACTATATAGTCTGGGACTGGACCTGAGGACTCACTGCTCAGGATATTTGTGTCCATGTTGATAATGAAAATGCACAAACTCGAAGTTACTCTCACACACACACACTGAGTTTTTCACGCACACATACACACACAGTTACACACTCACAATTAAGGTGAAGACACACCATCTTTCTTCTTCCACAAGAAGCCCTAGAGCTGACAAGTGCAGAACGTAAAAAAAGGCATCAATATATCAAGCTCTGACTTCGAGAGGAGCTAAAACCCAGACTCCCTGGACAATGCCTTTTTCCAATTGGAGAAGCCTGGCTGCGATATAAAGGCAGAGTCTGGTGCATTAGGCAAGGAAAAATGTCTACATGCGAAGCAGTAAGAAGAGTCTTGGAGGATAGAGTATTCTAGCCAGGAATTGTCTCTGTACCAGGAGCTATGGAATGAGCTCTTCCTTGTTCCATGCTGAGTTCTAGGGAATTGTGTCAGACACAGCTGAACAGGACCCTCGTCACTGGCTCTTGAAACATCTGAAATACAAATAAAATGGTCACGGAAACACAATTAAGGGATCCAGAAGATTATCAGACTAGCAGGTTTCAGGTAAGTAGACCTACCACTGGGTCCTCTTGGAGGAGCAAAAGCAGAGTTGGACGCAACTGGCTCTGGGTCGGGCTCTTCTGGCTCACCGTCAGAAGCAGAAGCCTCTGTGTCCTCCCTCGATGGAACTACATTGTCCAATAAAAATGCAACCACAAGTTAAAAAAGTAACACATGTTATTAGTAACCAACATTTCAAAATATCTCAAACTAAACTTAATTACTGAACTGAGCATGTGACTGATTCTGTAGCTGCTCTGAACTGGTGATGATGGGCTGGCTTGTGCCTGACATTCTCTCTCCTCCTGACTAGTCCCAGGATGGGAGCTGCAGGGACTGCTGATTCCTGAGCTGCCTTCTATCTGCCTGTCTGCCTTATCCTGGTCTGCGTTGCTTCTTCTAACAAAGAAGTCATTAATTCTCTCTCTCTGCCTTTTCATTCTCAACTGACCCTATGAAAAAAATAAGCCAGTCCTGTTACTCTTAACATCACTTACAATTACACAATGTTATTAAATCTCCACTTCCAACCTAAAACTACTATTCCCTAACTATTTCCCAGTTTTGGGATCAATAAAGTATATCTACCTATCGATCAATTGAGCGTCAGGGAAAATAGACCACAGTCCTGCACGGGTCCATTTTTCCAAACCCGCCTGTACCCGCACCCCGACCCGTGATTAAACACATTGTCTACACAGTAACTGACTTTTAAGGGCTTTATTTTTGGCTAAAACGCACGCCATCAATAAATCTCTAATATGTGCTGCTCAATGCCGTCTGTGGGTGGATGTAAACAGAGGTGCTCACTTCAAAATAAAACAATGTGGATTAACCACTGTGCAATTAGATGATCATTAATCCATCCATCCATTTTCTTCCGCTTATCCGGGGCCAGATCCCGGGGGCAACAGTCTAATCAGGGATGCCCAGACTTCCCTCTTCCCAGACCCTCCTCTAGCTCCTCTGGGGAGATCCCAAGGCGTTCCCAGGCCGTCATTAAATCATCATTAACCCTTTCATGCATAGTGGTCACTACAGTGGACATTTATTCTACAGTTGCTCTCTTGTATATTCATGGATTTTATTGTTTTAGTTCCTTATCTGCCAACACAGTGTACAGTTATACATCATCCCATGTACTGACATTCATAGCATTGCTGTAACTATGCTGTTCTTGATAAACTTAATCCGCAGGAACATGTTTGAGTGTAAATCAATTCCTTGTTATTGTTATGAGACTGCAATTAACAGGTTTTTTTTTTTTTTAAACAAGTTTTTTTTTTTTTTTTTTGCATATTATCTCCATAAAGCGAGTAATAACTAATATTAGAGTATGTTAAAATGTGACAAAACATCAGATTAACGGCAATAAAAAAAATGTATTTCATAGTTTTCACACATTATATCAGTAATTACATGTTTCTTTGCTTCAAAAATCAAACTCATGGTGTCCAGCTGAGTGGATATTTTTGCAATTCCATGAAAAATAGGTTCATAAAAAAATTCAATTGCTGTGTTTGTTTTCATGCCTAAAGAGGAATAAAAACACTCAGGAAAATAAATCTTGATTAAGTTTCTCAAAATTCATGCATGAAAGGGTTAAATGTCCTGCAAATATTTTCATCCATGAATCTCATTGTTTCACTTCCTTGCCCGCTACTCGTCCGCATTTCGTTTAATTTTACCTGTGCTCGTACTTGCGCAAATTCTAATTATTTACCCATCCCCATATGTTTTTTGCGGGTTACCCACCTGACCCTGTGCAGGACTCTGAAATAGACCACTGTAGATGTAAGTTTAATATTCAAACTTTTCAGCTAGTTGACAGGTTAGCTAGCATCTTCATGTTACATTTCATTTAAGCCAACAAAGCATGAAACAGCTAGCTGGCTGATCGTCTGCTGGTCTCATTCCTCTAAATCAGGGGTGTCAAACTCATTTTAGTTCAGGGGCCACATTCACCCCAGTATGATCTCAAGTGGGCCAGACCAGTAAAATAATACCAGTGAAAAAAGTAAAATTACATCATGATAATGTTTACATCTACATTGTGTCCTTAAAAATCTGAATAACGTGAACAACTTGAAATGTCTTAAAAACAAGTGCAGTTTTAACAATATTCTGCATCAAGTTTATCATTTACACGTGCATTACAGTTTACATTACAATTATAAATACAAATAATATTGATAGAATTGCATTTATTTTTCTCAAGACATTTCACATTGTTCATATTTCTTCAGGTTATTCACATTTTTTTGGTAAAAGGATAGTTTGTTAATGTAAACATTTTCATGTAATTTTACTTTTTTTTTTTTTTTACACTTAAAGAAAGATAAAAAATCTGCAGTTGTCTTTATTTATAGCTTAATATGACACCATTTTTCTGGTCTGACCCAACTGAGATCTAAGTGGTTTATATGTGTATGTATGGAACCTGAAATAAAATGATTTTTATACTATTGATTGTTAATATCTTGAGTGTAATTTTTGCATTTCACAAATTCATCCTACGGGGCAGATTGGACCCTTTGGCAGGCCGGATTTGGCCCCCGGGCTGCATGTTTGACACCTGTGCTCTAAATTCATTGGAGAAACACAAAAATATAAACAGCAACCCGAATTAACCCTCCGGTATCCTGTCCAGCAAGGACCTTAGTAAGCACCAAGTGTGCCTTTTTGGCACACTTATGGAATAATGTCAATAAAATTTTCAGACAGTTTGTTTTTAATTCTTTTACACTTTTTTCTTTCATCAACTTGAGCCGTAAATAAAAATACCAAATACTCAATAATTGTCACATTTTTTTAACCCTTTAAATGCCGTGTTAGTAATGTGAACAAACCTTTTTTTTTTTTTGGATGCATAAAACACACACAATTTATTTATTTTTTTTTCAAAATACTACATAAAAATTGGATCACGTATTTATTTGATTTTTGCACCCTGGCATATGTCAATGATTAACTCCAACACTGGTTAATTTGTATTACTATTTTTGGCACTAGGGTCAAATGTTCAAAAATACTACCATCTGTCACCAAGTGTGCGTAAAACGCACACCTTTAAATCAAACTATTAAATATTATACATTAATTTATTTTTCTGCTCTAATTTGATTTTATTTTTTAAAATCAAGGTCAGTCCTAATCACATATATCAAATGGAAGAAATAGTGCGTTTTTGGCACACTTGGGAGACAGATGCTAGTCTTGTAATTTTCTTGCGTTTACAATGTGCAAATTTTAGTTGGTGGCCAGAATTTAAAGCTCATGCAAAAATGAACAACTTTTGAATTCTAACCTTGTTTAAATTGTGAAAAACAATATGAATTTTTTTAACACAAAGTGCAAATTGTGCCTTAAAGGCACACCTGGATACCAGAGGGTTAAATGCAGACGTTAATGTGGAACGGCATTAGGAAGCTGACGCTGGTCATCAGTAGGCGCCATGAAATGTAACATTAACGTTAGCTTGACACTCGTGGCTTGTAGCAAAACTGTCTGCTATCTGACCACAGAAGTGATTTTAAACAGTGACTCATTAGGAAACTACCGTGAAACTTTCTTTAGAATGAGGAGTTCACTGTCCACTTCTCCACCTCCTCCTCCTCTTCTTCTTACTTCGCTGATGCCCTGTTCAGGCTCAAATCTCCCTCTTCTTCTGTGGCGATTCTTCTTCTTCTCCTCCTAGTAAGGCAGATTTCAACTCTTTGTGGTACATAGCACCAACTACTGTACAGGAGGGACTTGGCGTCAAAACGTGCTGTGCTATGACATGTCAATCATCTGGGGTGGCACCTCGGGGGTCCAATCAGGTTCCAGTGGGGGGTCCAGCGCTAGCCCGGCCTCCCCTCTAGCTCCGCCTCTGATCACGAGATTGTTGCCGATACACAGCCTTGAATAACAGCAGCACAGGTTAATGGATGAAGTCTGTGGGAAACATACTGTCACTTTCTGTAACTATAATTTCCAAATTCCCAAAGGAAACATCACTGCTCGAATTATCCCTTCTTCTTCTGTCTTTTCTATTTTTGTTTCATGGTGCATTGCAGCGAGGTCATATACATATTTATTTTCAGTTTCATTTTCAGTTTCCTGAAAGTCTTAAATACCCGCACATGTCCGATCAGTTATTTTCCACTGTGGTTCATGAACTGATCGCATCTCCCCACACGTCTCCTGTCAAGCCAACACATTCAGGTGAGAACTTCTTCTATATGGTGAGATGGTGTATGATACCAGCACAGATGATTTATTTTATTTAGTTCTGCTTGATTCAGAAGAGTTTTTCACTACATTTTATTTAACTTTTTTTTTTTTTTTTTTTTTTTTTTTTTTTTTGCGGATTTGGTCGTTTATTATGGACTTTTGTTGTTAGTTTTAGTTTTTCAGGGAAAGCCTTGATTTACAAGAAATTGGAAAAAGGATGAAAGAATTAAAAAAACAATACACGACGTAAATGATTTATATACACCACTGATTATTAAAGGTCTTGTATTGTGCACAACTATTTTATTACGGGACATCAAGAACCACTAAACCAAAACAAAGAGGAATTTACCAGACATAATGTACTGTTTTATTTTATGGTGCATAGTTCGTTGTAGTTTGTTTTTGTACATTGTTCTTAGTTTATTTCTGTTAATAATATTATTTTGCTTATGTAGCATGTCGGTGTGCACCTTATTTGTGTGGTGATTGGTAAGAGAGCACAGCCTGTAAGTTTAATGGGTCTGCACGCGGTCAAACGAGTTGATTTAGGTGCGGTTGCAGCGTGTGGTATGACATACTTTCACTTCCCCGTTTATAAATGTGCCTACTCTGTTACGAAGCGGACCCTTTTGGACCATAGGGGCTTCTGTCAGGTGTGATGTGGACCCGACGTTAACTAATATGGAATTAGTGAATGTGAATGGCGGACACGAGTCAACTACTTGAATTGGTCCAACAGCGTTTAACGGGTTTGTTTCCTGCATCTGCGCGCTTTTTACTAAAGAATCCCACATAAGGCCATACACAGCAGCTTTACCTCTTTTTCCCAACTTTATTGAAAACATTTGAGTATACAATACATACATTTTTGAACAAACAGACAACAAGATGTCAAAAAGGAAAAAGCATTTGAACAAATAAGTTTAAGAAAATAATGCAGAGATTTAAAGACACAAAGCATAATAGACAAATCATAGTATAGCAGCTTGACCTGATTGTAGGGAAGGGGAGCCTGCTGACGCTGTTGTCAGGGGTGTAGGATTGCGTAGGGACGCTAGCGACACGTCCGTACCAATATTCATCCACTACTGTGTTGTTCCTGCATATACAACCGCTGTCCGTAGTGTTTAGTCAATGATTATGGCACACAAAGGGTTAATAGTCGGTCTCTGCTAGAAGACCCGCCTCTAACCTAATTATCACTCTCCGATTGGCTCTGCGGTTTTGCTATTGTACATGTGATTGGCCGTCCCCGCTGTTACTCCAGCTGCTTGTAAAAGCTACAGTTATCCGCTAGTTGGACAGGACAGGAAAAAAAAAAAGGAAAAAAAGTTGAACCGGTGTGGGAAAAAATACGGACCTTGTAAAATTTGGACCTATTTGGAATTTGCGCATGCGCGAGCGCAGCCTTACCGGATGTCAGGTTCAGCGACCCCTAACCCCAACCCTAACCCCTAACCCTAACCCCTAATCCTAACCCTAACCCTAACCCAAAAGCGCACAATTCTACTCGCAAGGTACTTATTTCATAAGCCTCGCTGAACCTGACATCCGGTAAGGCTGCGCTCGCGCATGCGCAAATTCCAAATAGGTCCATATTTTACAAGGTCCGTATTTTATGCCACACCGGACAGGAGGAAGTTCGTAACTCCAGTCACCTAGCGTAAGTTGTCAACATGTATACATTTGTTCTGTCTGGGTCTCGTCAGCTAGACGGATTTGAATATCAGAGGTGTCATTTACAGTTACATTCGTACATGTGTCTGTTTGCCTGCACGCGTGCGTGCGTATGCGTGTCCGTGGGTGTGGGCCGTTCGTGACTTAGGCTGATAACATGATTATTTCACATTAATTGTCTTAAAAACAAAGAAACAAGAGGGGAAAAAACAAACAACACCCCCCCCTGTAATTTCTCAGGTGAGCTCTCCTAGAACGGTGCTCCTGTATGTGATTGAGTGTGTGTGTGTGTGTGTGTGTGTGTGTGTGTGTTGTGTGTGTGTGTGTGTGTTGTAGATGAGAACTGGACCTGACGAATGTTGTGGAGAGTCAGACAAGGGAATTTAAAAACAGGCCTCCTTAGTTAGAGTGGAGAAACAGAAAGTTAACTAAATACTAGACAGCATTTAAAACTGACAGAAACAATTTAAATGTGCAAAGTTAATGCTATATTCAATCTAGTATAGTTCATTCATAAAATTGGTAATTAAAATGAAATTAATTCATTGTCATCTTAAAGGGCCATTAATTAAGACACCACGTACACCATTAAATGACTAACTAATAGGTTAGATATAGTCACATAATTGGAGCTATTGATAGACATATGAGAAATGCTTGACACAATTTCGATAGAATTCATTCGTCCATGTTTTGACAGATATAGCAGCCAATCATAATTAAGTAGCACTGAACCAATTACACTAGAGCCACATCAAGTTAGGTTGATGCACACAGCACAGACGTGGATCTATGTCAGAAGGTGTGAAAATTTCGTGTAAACTCCGGTGTAAATTTCACTGTCAGTTTATGCCAGTCATGGCAGTTGGGGACCACAACCCAACGTATATACCCCCGACATTGTTTGGTGAAGATGGTCTATTTTGTTTGTGTTCTCTTTTAAAACTTGAAAGCTTTTGCCTGCTGGTCAGACTTTTAGTTTAATTTTAAATATATGTACCTGTTTTATTTATCTGAAACAGTTTTATGTTCTTCAGCACATCTGTCATGCTCAACCTCTGACAGAAAATAAATCATATTTAAATCAAAAATAACCTTCTGACGTCTTCACAACTAACTTATGAGTACCAGAAAATTTAAGCCTGACAAAAATAGCTATTTTATTTATATTGTGATACATATCAATATTATCTGATATGAAAAAAATTATCATGATATGATTTTTTTTTTCATATCACCCAGCCCTACCCTCACGCCATACGTAGTATTCAGTAACTGTATTAACTCAGCATCGTTGTCTTTCCTCCCTTTTCTATTAACATAATTCTAATTGGTAATATGCTTTAAGGAATAACTTTTAAAAAATTACTAGGATCTATTTGTTACTCCCTCAGAGTTCAATCAAGGCTCAACATAGTTCTTGGGTTTTAACAGCTATTTATTTGGACAATCAAATCTTGAGCTTGCTCAACAGTGATGATGCCCAAACAATGCCGTCAGAACTAAAGAAAATAAAATATTAACGTATTAACTTAAATTAACTTACAAAAATATAAAGATTTGACACAAGATGACGAAATGAATGCCCATTAAACAAGATAAAGCACACATATAAAATAACAGGCTTAACTGGCTTCACGTAGCATTCACATGACTTATTAACAAAGAAAACTGACAAACTTTACCTCATTGGCCGCATAGACTCCAAAGGAATAAAACAGAGGGTTTCACAGTGCCTTCTTAAACGATATGTTTTAAATTTCTTAGCTCAGTTCTTATGAATTGTCCTTTTGCAGATCTTACAGGTAGAACACGTCGTGCATGATGGCCTCAAGTGGCTCATGGAGTGTACTAATAATCATATCCCCTGGGGGCAACTTGAACATGCGGAACAAACATTTTGGTTCCCCTCTTACCTCTATGTTTTTAAATCAAACAAATAAAATGTATTTTCTATGAATTTACTGCATTTTGTGAATTATTTTTTTATTGACTATTTGAATGAATTGTTGCTGTGAATGTGTTATGTTTTTAAATACTCTTGAAATTATGAACTGAATATATGAGTGATGCTTTGGACGGCAGCTATACTGTTTTTAACTTTAAGGGGACATTGTTCAACCACCCCTAGGTTTCTCTCCAGGAGCATGTCTTGATGGCGGGAATGTTTATGAAAACAACCCCTGATATTTATATCAGTGTGTGTTTCTTTCAGAGTGAAATATCTGTTCTGAAGATGGCTGTTGTAAGAGGTAAGCTGCACAATGTACTTCCACATTATACTCATTGAAGTGCATGTATTTACATAGACAGTTAGACCCATAAGTATTTGGACAGTGACAGTCTGTACACCAACCACCACAGTGGATCTGAAATGAAACAATCAAGATGTGACTGAAATGTGGACTTTCAGCTTTAATTTGTGAGTTCAACAAAAAAAATCATTAACCATTTAGAAATGACAACCATTTTAAGCACAGTCCCTCCATGTTCAGTCGAAAATTAAAAAAAAAAAGACAACAGAGAAATTTGTGTGACTGAACAAAAACACTTATGGATCTGATCATACATTTAAATCAGGTTCTATTTTATTACATGTAACATTTTCAGTTTTTAAACAAAATTTCACTTGAACACCAACATCTGCTAAATGTTCTACATTTTTTCTTTTCAGTCAGTGACGGATATGGTAAGTGCAGTAATTAATTTTTTCAAGGACTTTTTGCAATTTAAATGCTCTTATTCTTAAGCTCTATTTTAGCTTGTTTTAATTTTATTTCTTTTATTTCTAAATGAAAAACTTTTCTTTCACATTTGACACCTTCGACCTGCCAGGTGAAGTCAGTGCTAAGTTCATCTATTCTGAACAAGACGAAGAGGAAGTGGAATATGAGGATTACTCTGTCCAGTACCATTACAAAGGACGCAACGCCAGAGCTGGAGTGCTCCGTGCTTCAGCTGCAAGTGAGTGGTTTTCTGCAGAGGTTAAAGGGCCTAATGTCAGTGCAGGGGTCGAAGAATCTGATGCAGGTGTCAAAGTCTCTGTCCAGCTTTAATTCATGAGTTCAACAAAAAAAAAATCATTAACCATTTAGAAATGACAACCATTTTAAGCAAAGTCCCTCCATGTTCAGGGTCGGGATAAAAAAAAAAAAAAAAAGAGAGAACAGAGAAATTTGTGTGACTGAACAAAAACACTTATGGATCTGATCATACATTTAAATCAGGGTCTATTTTATTACATATAACATTTTCAGTTTTTAAACAAAATTTCACTTGAACACCAACATCTGCTAAATGTTCTACATTTTTTCTTTTCAGCCAATGACGCATATGGTAAGTGCAGTAATTAATTTTTTCAGGGACTGTTTGCATTTTAACTGCTCTTATTCTTATGCTGTATTTTAGCTTGTTTTAATTTTATTTCTTTCATTTCTAAACGAAAAACTTTTCTTTCACATTTGACACCTTTGACCGGCTTGGTAAAGTTGGTTTTGATGTCCTCTGTGCTGATGAAGACTCATTTGATGAAGATGAATTTGACAAAAACTCTGGGAGACGCCGTCGCAAAAAAGGAGGGCGCGTCAGAGCTGGAGTGCTCTCTGCTACAGCTGCATGTGACGGGTTTGCTGCACAGGTTAAAGGGCCTAATATCAGTGCAGGGGTCGAAGAATCTGATACAGGTGTCAAAGTCTATGCTGGTGCAGAACTTGCCAGTGCCTCAGCCTCTGCTGGTCCGGTGAAGGCTAAGGTTGGTCTGTCAGCAGAGACTGGTGTTGGTGTTGGTAAAGATGGGGTAGAGGCAAAGGTGCTGGGCACAGGCTTCTCCCTTGGTCGCAAATTTGGCATTTCTGTGTTTGGTAGTGGCTTTGAAATCGATTTGTGGTAGACAGAAACTTTGTGCTGCATATAATACCATCCTCGGATTGTACTGTGCCTTCACTTTCAATAATCAAACCTTTATTAACCTCCAACCTTGTAACCTCACAGAATTCTATCACTGTGAGCAGGCTGAACCTTTGCTGTCCTTCATAATAACACTGACTGATGTGCTTCTGTATTTGTACCTCATGCTGTGTAAAAGCTTGGCTATTGTCTAAAACTATATATGAGATTGTGATGACAATAAATGTAAGCCAATGCAGTCTCATGTCATTTATTCTGACGTTAAAAACAGTTCTAAATCATCCCAATGGCATGTGGCATTGGTGAGGTAAACCTACTTGGTCACATCTGAAGATATCAACACTGGTTTCAATACTTAATTGTTGAAAGCAACACACAAAATAAACTCTAATCTAACAAAAGGACACCCAAGCTAATACTAGTGCCAAAGCAAACCTGAATAACAGTAGGCATGTAAGAAAATATCAGTTCCGCAATATATCTACATATTTAATTTCACAACACTATCAATATTAAAAAGTACTGCGAGGTAATATATTTATTTTCAGATTTTTTTTCTTGAAAGTCTTAAATACCCGCCCATTTGATCCAGAGAAGTATATTGTGTATTTTGTATGCTTGTTATGCTTTTTAAACAATAATTAGGAACTTTTTGAGGATGGTGGGCCATGAAATCCAAGGAGATAAATGGACTGTAAAAACTGTTCACCACAACAAGCAGCAAGATGCCAGTAGCTGTGGGATTTAGGCGTTAAAGGTAAAGACTTTAATTCAGACTGTTTGTAGTATACAGTTTTTTTTTCCTTTATGTTAGCCAGTCATATGTAACTGAATGCCTAAAATGCCATTTTGCAGTTTGCAGAAGGGTTTCTCAACAATGGAGACGTCACAAGCATCCAGACACATCCTGCAGAGGTTTGAAAGGCTCGATGTGAAGCAGCATGTGCCCTCCTACAGGTTGGAGGTCTGTGAAAAGAAACATGAAACCATCACGGATGGGATAAATACGGACACCAAATTTCCCTCACAAGATCAAAATAGTGTATATAGTGTATATATCAAATAAAGTTGACTTGATTTGAATGTCATGTTTCTTCTGTTGTCCCATGTTCAATGTGTCGAGTATTACAAAGGTGAGGTGCATTACCTGTAGTAGGAGCTTTATTTGATAGAAGTCTAAATGAGCTACCTTTACCCATATTCATATGAATAGGTAAATATTGGTGTTTCTATAGTAGGAGCTTTATTTAATACAGGGTGGGGAAGCAAAATTTACAATATTTTGAGGCAGGGATTGAAAGACAGTGTATGATCAATTAGTTTATTGAAAGTCATGAGAATTTATTTGCCACAAGAAAATTTACATAATAGAAAATGTTTTTATTCTATGTGTCCTCCTTCTTTCTCAATAACTGCCTTCACACGCTTCCTGAAACTTGCGCAAGTGTTCCTCAAATATTCGGGTGACAACTTCTCCCATTCTTCTTTAATAGTATCTTCCAGACTTTCTCGTAATAGTTTTTGCTCATAGTCATTCTCTTCTTTACATTATAAACAGTCCTTTATGGACATTCCAACTATTTTGAAATCTCCTTTGGTGTGACGAGTGCATTCAGCAAATCACACACTCTTTGACGTTTGCTTTCCTGATTACTCATATGGGCAAAAGTTTCTGAAAAGGTATGGATAATAGTGTTAGGTATGATTATGACATCAATATATGTTGGTTTCAAAACAACTGACGTAGTGCCTGCTGAGAAAAAACAACTAAATGTTCATTGTAAATTTTGCTTCCCCACCCTGTAGAAGTTATAAGCCTGTCTAAATGAGCTAGCTTTACCCATATTCATATGAATAAGTAAATAAAGGTGTTTCTACAGTAGGAGCTTTATTTGACAGAAGTTATATTTTGTATTGCTTGTGTGTCTCTGCTGTGCTTGCTTTATATTCCAATGTGTGAAATGTTGTTTGGAGCACATGTACTTTGATTTTTCTTTATTAATATATTGTTTAATCTTCTTTCTGTATTTTTTTTATAGAACCACACACATACACACCCACATACATCCATATGTACCTATTGGAATAAATGACTCCTTAACCAACTCTCTGACTGGAGTTTTATCTTCAGTGACGTCCTATCTGATTTTAAACTGGCAGTCCAGAGTTCCATACTCTTTCACAATACCAGCACAGATGATTTTTTTTTTTTTTTATTTAGTCCTGCTTGATTCAGAAGAGTTTGTCACTACATTTTATTTAACTTTTTTTTTTTTTTGGGAGGATTTGGTTGTTTATTATGGACTTTTGCTGTTAGTTTTTCAGGGAAAGCCTTGATTTACAAGAAATTGAAAAAGGATGAAAGAATTAAAAAAAACAAAAAAACAAAAAACAATACACGACACAAATGATTTATAGACACCACTGATTATTTAAGGTCTTGGATTGTGTACAGCTATTTTATTACGGGACATCAAGAACCACTAAACTAAAACGAAGAGGAATTTACCTGACATAATGTACTGTTTTATTTTATGGTGCATTGTTCATTGTAGTTTGCTTTTGTACATTGTTCTTAGTTTTATTTCTGTTAATAAACTTATTTTGCTTATGTAGCATGTCGGTGTGCACCTTATTTGTGTGCTGATTGGCAGGTGGCACAGAGCACAGCCTATCGGGTCACTGGGTTTGTGCGCGCTCACATGACTTGATTTAGGTTCGGTTGAAGCGTATGGTCCAACCGCGTTTGTTTGCTGCATTGCTCTCTCTTTAGTAAAGAATCCCATATAAGGCCATACACAGCAGCTTTACCTTTTTTTTTTTTTCCCAAACTTTATTGAAAACATCTATGTGTGCGCGCGCGCGTGCGTTGTAGATGAGAACTGGACCTGACCAGTCCTGTGGAGAATCAGACGAGGTGTGTAAGAAAATATCAGTTCTGCAATATATCGAGATATTTCATTTCACAACACTGTATCAATATTAAAAAGTACTGCGAGGTAATATTACATATTTATTTTCAGTTCAGTTCTTGAAAGTCTTAAAACCCGCCATTTCCGATCAGTTATTTTCCACTGTGGTTCTCGAACTGATCACATCTCCTGTCGAGCCAATACACTCAGGTGAGAACTTCTTTAAGATATTATTCTATATGCTAGGATGGTGTATGATACCTGTCAGAAAGCCTATTTAATTTACCAGACTTTGATTTTGAAGTTGACGTGCGCTTTTCCTTAGCTCTGTCTTTTCCGCTGTTGGCAGATATCAGTGTGAGTAATGGCGAAGTGGTCTGTGTGTGTATGACCATCTAGAAGTAATTATGCCTTCATTTGTCTGTCTGTCTGTTATGGCTTTGCTCGGTTGGAAAGTCCGCCAAGGAGGTTATGTTTTTGTCGGTGTTTGTCTGTCTGTTCGTGGGCAAGATAACTCAAAATGTTACGGACGGATTTGGATGAAAATTTCCGCAAATGTTGATACTGGCACAAGGAACAAACGAGTAAAGTTTGGTGGTGATGGGGGAGGGGTGGGGGCACTAATCTGCCTTGGCGGAGGTCTGCGCTCTCCGAGTGCTTTTAGTTTGTATTTGTTTCCAGTGTTTCTGATGCTGGTTAGAGTGATTGAGTGTATTAAGATTATGTAGAATCGTTCACTGATTTCACTAGAATGTTAAATGGGCTTTAGTGAATGTTCGTCAGCTTAACTTGTTAATTTCAGTACGTTTATTTGTAAGAAGTGAGTTATATTCGGTCACACGACTTGATTTGGGTGCGGTTGCAGCATATGGTATGACATACTTTCACTTCCATGTTTATAAATGTGCCTACCCTGTTCTGAAGTGGACCCTTTTGGACCATAGGGGGGTTCTGTCAGGTGTGGTGTGGACCCGACGTTAACTAAAATGGAGGCAGTGAATGTTTATGGCGGACATGAGTCAGCTACTTGAGTTGGTCCAACAGAGTTTTATGGGTTTCTTTCCTTTATCTGCCCTCTCTGTACTAAAGAGTCCCATAAAAGGCCATATTTACCAGCTTTACCCAATGGTAGGGAAGGGGAGTCTGCTGACACTGTGTTCCTGCGGGAACTGCTATTGGAACAGGCCATGAGCACAGGAATTATGGCTAAATTTAGTAACTGATGTTTGGTTGAAATGAAGGAGGTGCAGCTGCTGCAGTGTGTGTGTTGTGTAGATAAGAACTGGATCTGACCAGTCTTGTGGAGAGTCAGACAAGGGAATTTAAAAACAGGCCTCCTCAGTTTGAGTGGAGAAACAGAAAGTTAACTAAATACTAGACAGCATTTAAAGCTGACAGAAACAACTTAAATGTACAAAGTTAATGCTATATTCAAATCTTAGTATAGTTCATTCATAAAACTGGTAATTAAAATGAAATTAATTCATTGTCATCTTAAAGGGCCATTAATTAAGACACCACGTACACCATTAAATGACTGATAGTTTAGATATAGTCACATAATTGGAGCTATTGATAGAAATATGAGAAATGCTCGACACAATTTCGATAGAATTCATTCGTCCATGTTTTGACAGACATAACAGCCAATCATAATTAAGTAGCACTGAACCAATTACACTAGAGCCGCATCAAGTTAGGTTGATGCACACAGCACAGGCGTGGATGTAGGTCAGTAGTTGTGAAAATTTCGTGTAAGCTCCGGTGTAAATTTCACTGTCGATTTATGCCAGTCATGGCAGTTACGGAACACCCCCACATATATACCCCCAATATTGTTTGGTGAAGATGGTCTATTTGTTTGTGTTCTCTTTTAAAACTTGAAAGCTTTTGCCTGCTGGTCAGACTTTTAGTTTAATTTTAAGTATATGTACCTGTTTTATTTATCTGAAACAGTTGTTTTATGTTCTTCAGCACATCTGTCATCTTCAACCTCTGGCAGAAAATAAATCATATTTAAATCAAAAATAACCTTCTGACGTCTTCACAACTAACTTATGAGTAAGAGAAAATTTAAGCTTTACAAAAATAGTGATTTGATTTATATCGTGATGCATATCAATATCGTCTGATATGAAAATAAATAAATAAAATTGTGATTTTTTTTTTTTTCATATCGCCCAGCCCTACCCTCATGTCACATGTAGTATTCAGTAACTGTATTAACTCAGCATCGTTGTCTTTCCTCCCTTTTCTATTAACACAGTTCTAGTTAGTAACATGCTTTAAGGAATAACTTTTTAAAAATTACTAGGATTTGTTTTTAACTTTAAGGGGACATTGTTCAACCACCCCTAGGTTTCTCTCCAGGAGCATGTCTTGATGGCGGGAATCTTTATGAAAACAACCCGATATTTATATCAGTGTGTGTTTCTTTCAGAGTGAAATGTCTGGTCTGAAGGTGACTCCCTGGAAATGCATGGGTAAGCTGCACAATGTACTTCCACATTATACTCACTGAAGTGCATGTATTTACATAGACAGTCAGACCCATAAGTATTTGGTCAGTGACAGTCTGTACACCAACCACAACAGTGGATCTGAAATGAAACAATCAAGATGTGACTGAAATGTGGACTTTCAGCTTTAATTCATGAGTTCAACAAAAAAAAAAAAATCATTAACCATTTAGAAATGACAGCCATTTAAGCAAAGTCCCTCCATGTTCAGAGAAGAGATTAAAAAAAGACAACAGAGAAATTTGTGGTGACTGAACAAAACACTTATGGATCTGATCATACATTTAAACCAGGGTCTTTTTTTTTAATTACATATAACATTTTCAGTTTTTAAACAAAATTTCACTTGAACACCAACATCTGCTAAATGTTCTACACTTTTTCTTTTCAGCCATTCAAGCACGTGGTAAGTGCAGTAATTAATTTTTTCAGGGACTGTTTGCATTTTAACTGCTCTTTTTCTTATGCTCTATTTTAATTTGTTTTAATTTCATTTCTTTTATTTCTAAATGAAAAACTTTTCTTTTACATTTGACAACTTCAACCGGCCTGGTGAAGCCAATGCTGATTACGGGTATGATGATGAAGACTCTGTGGAAGAGGAATATGAGACTGACTCTGTGAAATACCGTCGCAGAGTACGGCAGTCCAGAAAAGGAGTACTTCGTGCTTCAGTTGTAGTTAGTGGGGCTGCAGGGCCTAATCTCAGGGCACAGATTGCCGATGCCTCAGCCTCTGCTGGTCTGCAGAAGCCAAAGTCGATAGGCCAGTAGAGACTGCTGTTGGTGAAAATGGGTTGGAGGCGAAGGTGCTGGGCACAGGCATCTCCATTGGTTGCAAAGTTGGTTTTTCTGTTTGGTAGTGGAATTGAATTAAATCTGTGGTAGACAGAAACTTTGTGCTGTATATAATACCATCCTCAGATTGTACTGTGCCCTCACTCTCGATAATCAAATCTTTATTAACCTCCAACCTTGTAACCTCACAGAATTCTATCACTGTGAGCAGGCTGAACCTTTGCTGTCCTTTATAATAACACTGACTGATGTGCTTCTGTATTTGTACCTCATGCTGTGTAAAAGCTTGGCTATTGTCTAAAAATGTATGAGATTGTGATGACAATAAATGTAAGCCAAAGCAGTCTCATGTCATTTATTCTGGTGTTAAAAATAGCTCTAAATCGTCCCAAAGGCATTGGTTAGTCATATATATGAGGTATTTCAGACTGTTTTTGAGGGGGGTCATAAGTGACCACCTTATGGTGGAAACAACGTATGTGGAGAAATTGGAGATTTTGATCCAGTTTTTTTTATTTTTTTTTTATTTTTTAACTTAATTACCGTTCTAAATAATCCCAAAGGTATCAATTAGTGATATGTGACGTATTCGGACTGTTTAAAACTTTTAAGGGGCCATCAGCGACCACTACCACGGTCAAACGTAAGGGAGGGGTATGTGGTCCGAAAAATTAAATACAGGAAAATACCTGGTTTATCCTGATAAAATGCAAAATATGGAGGATAATATTATGATAAATAGTGATAAATCAGTAAAGAAAGGTTAGATATAGAGAAAATTCCATTGGGAAATGCCACAAAAGTAGCACTGACTCTTTATGGGTTATTATTGATTATTGATATCTTTACTGAAAATTGGTTAAAATGGCTCACCTATGTTTCAACTGTAAGGCCTGACTGTATAATAACATGCCCCTGTGTGGGGGGGGGGGCATATCCTCAAACTTTATCACAAAGAAGAAAATGAATATGGGTATATGAGCATATTGATGTATGTGTGGACTAAATGTTAATTCAATGTTGGATTCTCTCTCTGCTGTTTGTTCTATTACTGTTTGTATTTGTGTTTTCTCAAAAACAAGAAGTAAATTTAAAAAAATAAAAAAATTTACACAAACACATGTCCACAAACGCAACTATACAACAAAACTACTCATCACACAAACAGATTGAGGATCCTGGTCTCCAGAGTCCAAATCCAGCAAACAGTGGTTGAGTGAATGTGGTGTTGAAGGTGTGGAGGTGGATCAGTTTGTCAGAGGAGACTGTAGAAGGACGCAGATCCAGCAGGACAGTCCACATACACTGGTACCCTACCGGAGGAGGACTGAGGGAGGCGTGTGCATTTGTCGTTATGCCAGACCCTGTAACCACCTTTATAACACCTCAGACTCCACTGTACTTTCTCCTTTCCTTCTGATTCCTCTGTAAGGCACTGATATATCAACACCTCCACTTCACTCGACCTCCAAGTAACAGCGACTAGTCAGACCAGTTGAACACATCAGCTGATACCAGTACTCAAATCTGTCCTGATGATCAGCATATAACTGAAGCTCATTGACATGTTCCACCTTCTTGTAGTTTTCAGACAGTTTGAGGTATCTGTATGCTGTGTTTGGATCCAGGGTGAGTTCACAGAAATCTGATGGACAGAAGAAAACACAATACAGCTGCAGTTATTGATAAGTGATCAGCTCATTGACTGACAGTCTAATCACATCACTGGATTAAATTGAACAGTTGTTGATGGACGGATCATGTGTGAGTCTGACTCTGAACAATACTGATCAGTAACAGATAAATACAGTGTTTGATAGATCTGTTGTTTCTGAACACATTTTCACAAACAGACATTAAATAAAAACAGAATAGTGATATGATTTTCCAGGGGCCTGTTTCACAAAACTAGGACTGACTAGCCGTGTTCAATGAATCCAAACAAGGGTGTCCAGGCTTAATCGGTTTCACAAAGACCAAGCCAGGATGAACGGACATAGATTGATCAAGCCAGGTGGAACTCATCCTGGATAAGTGCTCACACCCAGCTTCCTCAATAGACCCCGACATTGAACACAGATTCACCATGGCAACTAGAGCAGGGGACTTTCCCCAGTCTGACGCAAAACTCCTCATTTTGGTGTACGAGGAAGTAAAGGACCAAATCAAAAAGAAAGACAACACTGCCAGAGTTACAAAAACAATGAGAGACAGTGGTAAAGGACTACAGACCACCTGAATGAGTAAGTAGTGCACAAACACACACTGACTGTTCCGCTGAAACCATCACAATTACAACCCACATAGTTAATTAACATCTCTGAAAATGTAGTTGTGAAATTGTAAGTTAAACTGACTGTAGATGTGAGTGAAATTGTGCAAATGTATCTGCATCGGACTGAATAACTGATAAATAGATGAGCTCACTGACTTTAGTGAATTTACCTTTGGGATAAGGTTATCTTATCTTTAACCTATAAAAACCCAAACATTCATCACCAACCAAAACCATCTACTGCTCTAAACTGTTTAATCCCTGTTGATCCACTAATCCTATCAATCCATGTCAATAATTGGTGTAAAATACAGTTCTTCATCTTTTCATGGTCATCAGATATGACCCCATTCGGATGTTCAGAGGCTCTGTAGTTACCGTGGAAACACCGGCATCTTCTACAACACTAATTCACCAGTAAAACCCATGGAGTTGGATCAATGACAGTGGATGGACACACTGGGTTTATGTTCAGTTAATGACAGATTGGACTGAAAAAGACATTTTATTCAGTTTGATCTGTTTCTGATATAATAGCCATCAACTTTAATCTGAGCTTTTATGAACATCTACATGATCAGTGAATTAAATATAGGAAAATATCTGATTTATACTGATAAAATACAAACTGCAGAAGATAATATAATAAATGGAGATGAATCACTTAAGAAAGGTTAGATATAGAGAAAATTCGTTTGTGAACTGACACAAATGTAGCGCTGGGCCTTTATGGGTTAATGAACACTGTTATTTGCTTGTGATGTTCATTGTTTGGTTTAATATTCTTCATCTTATCATTTCAGATGGTCCATGCTGACTGTCTCATCAGTGTTGTGTCTCAGTGGTCTGGCTCTGGTTCTGGCTCAGTCCATGACTCCTGAGTCTATCAGACCTCTGGAATCTGTCAGCACCTATCACAAGGTGAGCCACACAACCTCTATTAACAACCACTGCTTACATCAGATCTGTGTCCAGAATGTCACTGTATTTCTGAGGTTGTGATGCTGAGGTTCTTTTGTCTGGTGTGTTTCTGGGGGACAGGGGGTCTACCTGGGGGACAGGGAGTCTATCTACCAGCCTTTTCTCCTGACACTATACACAGATCCCCAGGAACCACAGCAGGCCTACAGTCATGCCCATACCAGGACAAGGACCAGGATCCAAATGACCTTTGACCTCCTGAAGGCACGCTTTCACTGTCTTCACCACATAAAGGTCAGCCCTTTGAGGTCATGTGACATCACTGTGGCCTGTACTGTCCTCCACAATGTGGCCTGAGGAAGGAGAAGGAGGTAGCCCCCCCCAGAAAAAAAAGTGCATCACACATGGACTGGGACAATCCTGCAATCTTCCCTGCTGACTGCAGTGGACAGCTGGCCAGGGACCAATATGTGTTCAATTATTTTAGTTCACATGCATGATTTAAGCTAAATATGTCCTGCAGAGGCAAAGGATTTTTTTTTTTTATTATTCAATTTAAATTGATTTGGGCTGTTTTGATGTTTGTGTTACATACTGTGTATATACTGTGTGTATACTGTGTGTACTGTGTTGCAGGGAGGCTACTGCATCCATTCATTTGTGTTCATTTGTTATGTATGGATTTGTCCTGCATTTCTTTCAGTGTACAGACGTGTATTTCTTTCAGTGTACAGACGTGTATTTCTGTCAGTGTACAGACATGTATATTTCTTTCAGTGTACAGATGTGTATTTCTTTCAGTGTACAGACATGAGTATTTCTTTCAGTGTGCAGACATGTGGGCTGCATTCTACCTTTGAATGTGTATTTATTCTTCTGTTCTATCATATGCTTTGGTTCTGTTCTTTCTATCTTGTAGAGTCACTGTGACTTCTGTTTTAAAGGAGCTGATGGTTTTACATGCTTTGATTTATCCTTATTCAATAAAGGAACATCATGTTACTTTTTGTGTATTTATATTTATATGACATACATAGTCTATGGGAAACTGTCAGTTGTCTAAGTATAAATAATACAGAGACTGAAAGGGTAAATGTAATAAAATTCCTTGGAATAACTATACAAAAGAAGTGAAGTTGTTTTATGTTGTAGTGCTTGGAGGTGTGGGTGAACACTGACAGAACTAATACAAATCCACTCAGCATTATTCAGAAAAGGCCAATACCACTGATCAATACAGTGTCCTTATAGGGAACACACACATCAGTTTATTATGAAATTAAAAGTTTAACGTTTAGTGACTTAGTCCACTTTAAACACCACAATTTATGTTCAAAATAAACAAATCTGTTGCATGTTCATATTCAGAGCTTGATTAAAATATAGGAAAGTATTTCTAATTTCAGAGGAAGTCATGTGTTCAATAAACCTTCTGTTAGAACAAATATGAACACATTTAGTCTGTGTGTTGACGAAAATGTTTGGAACAATGTTAAATATTACATTCAAAGACTGTACAACGCTATGTTAGAGTAAAACGAGGATTAAATGTCATGAAAGTATATAAAGAATGTGAATGTTCATTTTTCCACTCAAACTATTGAATTGTTTAGTTTTTCATTGTTTCTGTTGTTACTAAGCTAAAGGTATTGGTATCTATTTTATTTCATTTTGTTTGGCGATATGAATGGGGAGCAGAATGATCTTAGGCTTCAACCTATTCCTTTAAAGACTCTTTAGTTTTTAAACATCGTATCTGCATAAATGTCCATCCATCCATTATCTTCCGCTTCATCCGGGGCTGGGTTATGGGGGCAACAGTCTAAGCATAAATGTCTAATGTTTGAAATGTCTGAATAAACACAATTGAATCTAATGATTGCAAAATCATCTAAAATCATCATTTATGTAAAATTATTGAAATTAATAATCACAAATGTTTATATACTGACAGTGGGTCTAGTTACTGTGATTCCATTGTGTAGTGGGCAGTGGAATAACTATTGGTTTCTATTTGTGGTGACTGCTGACTGAGATAAGGGATGAGATTAAATAAATCCTGGAATTTAGCCTGGTCTGGAGAAGGCTAGCTCCACAGAATAAATCTCCGTGGTAACTTATATCAAAACATATCCTGCTTTCCCCTATCCTGCTTTTGTAAAACCGGATCATGGATAAGTTGAGCCAGGATAACCAACATATCCTGGCTGAATCCCTTATTCTAGTTTTGTGAAACAGGCCCCAGGTCTAGTTGTCTGAGATGGGAGGGACTGGACTTTAGGGCTGAGACCAGAGAAGAACATCCTTCCTTTGTGATCAAACATCCTGACAATCTGCAACACAAAACATCACATACATCAACTGAAGATGGGAGGTAAGTGGAAATGGAATAATTGAACAGAGTCTCTGAATGCATCGGACTTCACCAACATGACTTGAATGTGTAAAGTCTATGAGTTACAGACTCTGAACAAAGTTTAAGATCAGTTGATCTGGTTTGGAGTTCAATAGAAACAATGACTGACAAGTTACATGGATCCAATAACTGGAGACAAACATTTAAATGATGTGTTGTTACTTGTTGAACCCTGACCTGAGAGTGTCCAGTCTACATCCTGGACTCTTCAGTCCATCTGACAGTATCTTCACTCCTGAATCCTTCAGGTCATTGGTACTCAGATCCAGATGTGTCAGACTGGGATCTGAGAACTGAGGACAGAGCTTCACAGCTTCTCTCTGACAGGTTACAGCCACTCAGTCAGGAGAAGACAGATTAGATTAGTGTTTTAATGAATTAAGATGAGTTTGGACTAAAGTACAGTCACAGTGAAGCTGCCTTAAATTAACAGCATTAGTAATTATAGCAATATTATTTATGTTTCTGTAATTGTTAATACACCATTAAGTAGAAACTCTTTAACCCAAATTCACATTATTTTATTTATTTTTTTATGGAAAATATAATCATGGTTACCTATGACTTCAAATTTATGTCAGAGAGGAAGACCTGAATCCCAGACCTGAACCCTCTGTGAAGGCCGTGACTGTTGTTCAGGACGACTTTTGACCCCAAGTCCATCGACCAACAGTGTGTTGTTCAGTATCAGTTGACTGTGCTTTGTGAGTCTACTTCAACATGTGGTAGAAAATCCATGTTGTGTGTTTAACATGTATTTGATGTTTTGTTCACTTTCTACTGTGGAAGATTCTGGACTCTCAGCATCATTTGCACAACAAACATTTGAGTTTGTGACAGACTTACTGTGTTAATGATGCTGTGATGGAAATGTCCCCAATCATCCACTGAACCTCACTCCTGTCATGGATGACTTCAACTCACATGATTGTCACACACATCGGAGGGTATGTCCTGAATCTGCAAAGACAAATGGAGCTGATACATCATCCAGTGGTTGAACTCAAACCAAAACCAGTTTGAACTAGTAATAAACACCACTGAACTGGTAAATGTTTATGGAGAACCAATCAAATGCCACAAAGATGAGACTGAAACAAGAGAAAGAAGAGAAAACGGACCTGTGGAAGGCTGATGGAAGAGTCTAAATGTTGGTGTATCTCAGGTGAACTGTGTCCTGGAATAAAACAGAACCTCATCTGTTTCCACAGGTTCCACCAGCATCAGTGGGAGGAGCTTAGTTTGACTGTCTGTCAGGTTTTTCCTGATGTTGATGTCAGTTTGGGTAGACGTTCTGGAACATCAGCTCATGATCCACACTCATGACAGAATGAAGAAACCACAGAGATCAGAAGAACTGATGTTTACAGAACAAACAGAAGCAGAGAATATGACCTAAACGGAAAGACTAATGGATTAGTGATAATTAGGCTATCACTGGGGTTTTACAAATTTAAAAAAAAAAGTGATGAAGGTAACACACTCACTAAAAATAAAACTGACACCAGAGTTATTTATACTGCATGTATGTACTCAGCACTGACACAGCACAAGACATGACACAATACGTAAGTTTTACAATAAGAATATTTCAGACTTTTGGATCCTGGTACGATATGGCAGTTTTAAGTAGAACTACAAATGTAGGCAATAATTTCTATATTATCATTTTATGTGGAGGCTATTATTCACTTTTCCACACGTACATACCATTTACATTCAGGCCATTTGTTAAAAATACCATTTCAGCAAAATGTGTTCAAATTGGTTGTGCAAGTCTGAAACGGATTAAAATAAAATATATGCAGATGAGGTGAAGTGCAGTATTTTGTACTCAAACATCTTAAAGCCTGGTCCAGTGGTGAAAACAACACAATATACTTAAATGTATTGGTAACATTATACAGTTTTATGTAATTTGTTTTTATGGGAAAAAAAAACTGAAGTGAAAAGTGAATGACAAAGCATAAATTGGGTAGAGGACAGCATATTGTGTCCTCAAACCTCTGGGAATATAGTGACAATTGTGTGAATGTATTTTTTCTTTTCCGTTTCACTAATAATTTAGTCTGACCAAACACTGCTCTTGGTGAAAAGATACCTAAACATGTCTCTGAACACCACACAATTAAAGAGTAATCTTTACTGATTGCTTTACAAACTGCAAATTTTCAGTGTTTGATCAGTGATGAACAGACAGAACTGTCTTTGAATTAAGTATATAAGCCACATGTGTAAAATTAACAAATTGCTTCCAAAGTACACGAGTCAATCTTTTCTCATCAGATTCTTCATATTTTCTAATCTTTTTATTTTAGATTAATAGTTTTTCCAGAGGATGTCTGGTAGGCAAATGCCATAATGTTCTGTGTTTAACAAATGGCCATGATAACAGCTGAGATCCCTGGTTTGGGGGTTTCTGCACTTCCTATAAAAGCCGAAGTCAATGCGGCAGCAAACACCAGTGTTAATGTTGTCCACTGGTGGGGGCATCTCAGTGGTTATCATTGGACTGGCTTTTTCTGAGCCTGGGAGCGGGGATGGAATTAATTTGTGGGAGATAAACGAATATTGTATAAAATTTTTGTCCCACTAGGAAGTACGTACATTTCATTTGACATCTCCTTTATATTCACAGCAATAACCAGAAAACATAAACACACAAACCCCTTTAATAGATAACTGAATCATCTGAGGTTTTATTATAATCTAGATTCACTTACAAAACAACCAAAGTGGAGTGAATAAAGAACTGCAATGCTTTAAATGATTCACATTTTTCCACACATTCTCTGTTACACTAACAAATAGAACTGATAGTGGTGTTGGTGATCCATAGTAACATATTTATCATATGCAGCTGTCAGAAACAAAAACGCATCAGGCAGTATCACAGACACACTCCCAGACACACATCAACATTCACTGCTTTCGTGCAGTTTGAGTCAGTTGTTGATTTAATTATTTGTCTGTGACCAAACACACATATATACACACACACAGGTCATCGGTCTCATGGCTGCATGCGGATGGCTCCATCCAGTCTTATCACCTCGCCGTTGATCATGGGGTTCTCAGCCACTGATGTCACTAAGTGGGCAAACTCAGCAGGGTCTCCCAGACGGGAGGGGAAGGGCACCTGACGGGCCAGAAAGGATCGCACCTTCTCTGGAAGACCGGCCAGGAGAGGAGTAGAGAACAGACCTGGAAGAGGACCGTCATATTTGTCAGTGTTGAAATCTGTCATCTAAGGTTTCAAAAGCCCCTTTTACACCAAAGGATTTTTACCATGAACCTACCCTGAAAAGTGTTCCTTGTAAGGGGGTAGGACTTTTCAGACTCCCCAGAATTCTTGAGGGAAGGGGCTCTTTTCAGTGTATTCATCTTGCTCCTACAAGTGCAATGCCATAATCTGTCTGTCCATCTGAATACATTCTGAATAATAAGTCTGGACCTCATCGAATGTATTTGCTGAATACGCTGAAAAGAAATTCAGCAGGACTTGGAGTTGGCGACTTGAAACAACCAAGTCTTATTTGAATTAATTTCCCAGAACTTTGAGATGTGGTGGAAACGCCAACTGATTACCTGGAATACTTTCACCCAGGTAAATAAATTCCTGATAAAAAAAGTTCCAGGGAATGTTGGTGGAAAAAAGTACTGAAGAGAGTCAGCTGAGATGTATTTCACCAGGAAACTGGTTCTTTTTAGTCTATATTTACTGGTCCAGTGTGTAAGATCTTAGGTGGAGTTCTAGAATCTTATCCCAGACATAAAATATAATAATCTAGCAGCAGTTAGCACTGGCACCTCGCTGCTACCAATGCTTAGGCTCCAGCATCCCTGTGAGCCTCCAGAAGAATAAAGATTTTGGAAAATGAATGAACAAAGGAACATAAAAATCACAATGTCAGTATATCTTCAAAAGCATGTAATGTCATCATAATAACCGTTACAGTTTTGCGTCCTTATAAAGTGAGATTTACATCTACAAAGACAGCAAGTCGTACTGCTTATGTGTCTACAACAGCTCACAGCAGACGTCCTCTACCCTCCTCTTGCCTTTCCCCTTCATGGCATTCATTAAAGTGGATTAGTATGTTGATAGAATCAATATACCCTTAACTAAAAATCCTAGGTTGGACAAAACTAAGGGTTAAACGTTAACTACAGGTGAACTAGCTTTGCTATCCCCACAGGGAAATTTGTCTCTGCATTTTATCCATCCTAATAGAAACACAGCATGTAGCATTAGCATTAGCACATTAAGAGGTATGAGCTACCATTGAAGGCGCCTGGGGACCAACTCCAGATCTTCATCAGTTCTGTGGTCATGACTGACAGGAGAATGAACCTACATATATATATTTTTAATGGTGGGGGAAACCAGAAGAAACCTCTCAATGCAGGTGCACTCAACACCCCTTGCTGTGAAGCAAAGGTGCTAACCACTACACCCCCGCACTGCCTGTTACAATAGATGCAACAAGGTTTTTTCATGATTTTTGCTGCCGACATAGGTGACAGTGAATGGTATTCAGTTGGTTATAATCTGTACCTTCACCATTAAATGTTACTGAAGATTACACACTGATCCTTTAATTTCTGCCCATTATTGTTTAATTATACTTATTACCTCCGCCAAGGAGGTTATGTTTTTGCTGGCGTTGGTTTGTTTGTTTGTCTGTCTGTCCGTGTGCAAGATAACTCAAAAAGTTATGGACGGATTTGGATGAAAATTTCAGGAAATGTTGATACTGGCACAAGGAACAAATGATTAAATTTTGGTGGTGAACGGGGGGGGGGGGGGGGGGGGGCACTGATCTGCCTTGGTGGAGGTCTGCGCTCTCCGAGTGCTTTTCTAGTTACATCTTTTCCTGAATTGTTGATTCTGATTGGTCACTGAAGGCTTAGTTATTTCTGTATACCAGACTGTTCAGGTTAAGGTTTCACTTTATTATCCCTGTATGGAAACCTAGTCTCTGCATTTTACCCATCGTAATACACACACAGTATCTAGCATTAGCAATTAGCATTAGCATATGTTGGTACTAATAACAGAACCAAAGACTCATGGAGATTATTTTACCCAGCAGAAGCAATAACATTTATTTCAAATCATACTTTTGTTAAATTATTGATATATTCAGCAAATAGAACATATTAATAATGCACAGCGTCCTGGTCATTATTATAAAATAATCCCTGTCAGGTTGATACAGGACACAGCAGGCTCTTCACCACCCTGAAGGAGTTCTGTTTTATAATAATGACCATTTCACTGTGCATGATTCCATACACACTAACCTGGTGCGATCGTGACAACCCTAATGCCCATGGGTGCCAGGTCTCTTGCAATGGGGAGGGTCATTCCAACAATTCCACCTTTAGAGGCTGAATAAGCTGCTTGGCCGACCTATAGTAGGAAAAAAACACAGAGAGAGAGAGAGAAAAAAGAGCTGATTAACAGAATGACTGATGAGTTTGTTGAAATATTTTATATGAACGTATAAAGTGTGTTTGAGGTAACACTGGTGGTTGTTGCCTGAACAGTGTGAGCAGCTTCTTTGTGTTGTGCTGGGAGTTGTTTGTTGATATTAACTGACTCATTTCCTAAGATAACGGAAGCTGCTGTTAAACACTGTTTCCTGTTTAGAATGGAGGCAGACTCTTTGGATTTTTGCAGGAAATTCCACCCCTTATGCATTTGAACAGAAAATAGTCAACAGGTGTTTGTATGGATGTAGACAAATGAGATGGTTAGACGTTTTTAAAATTGTGTGTGCGTCATGTCTTTTTCTATTTTGCTCTTGGCTGCTGATACAAACATGCATTTCATTGTGCATTGTACTATGTATAACTGTGCATGCGACAAATAAACCTTATCTTATCTTATAAAGTGCATTATGAGATGTTGAGACAAAGGAAATAAACAGAAAAGTCTTAAGATTGTGTTGTTTGTAATTCTAGGGCAATTAAAACTTTAGTGTTATACATTTATAGTTTTTTGACAGAGAGATTAAGAGTAACTTATCAGAGGGCAGCAAAGTGATTAAGGTCTGTTGAGCCACATTATGTAATAAATTCCCATTATGTAATAAAAGTTCAAAATGTAATAAGAATGTCACGTCATCTTGTAATAAAGCTGCATTATGTAATAAACTGACGCATTTTGTAATAAACTACCTCAATGCATTATGTAGTAAATTTTTTCGCATTATGTAGTAAGTTATTACAATTTGAGAAATTTATTACAAAATGCACTTGACACGTTTTTATTTTCACGAAACTGTAATAACATGGTTCATTACGTAATAACAACACTCAAGTAGATTTTTTTCCCCTCTTAATTGAAGTAGCCCTGCAGATTAGTAGTTGTAGTAGTGGTAATGATAGCCTACCTATTACCATTACATTCGCAATAGTACACACACCCCCAACATGCACACACAAGTAGAAAATGCTGATGTTGAACAATAAATGGCTTTATTTCTAAACAGAACCTTTGTAGGGCAAATTAAAATACTTTGATCAATATAAGGTGTCTATGCCAGTTGAAAAAAAAAAAAACAACTCAGGTAAGTGTCTTTAACAATGTAAACAGCATTTCTGGATATAAAAAAGAGCTCAACAGTCAGACCTTTGGTGGCTAACTTGCAACTAAAATGTATTTTGCTGAATATAGTTCGATCAATATAAAGTCTCTATGGCAGCTGAAAAAAAAAAATACACGGGAAAGTGTCTTTAACAATATAAACAACATTTTTGCATATGAAAAAAGAGCTAAACCGTCACACACCTTTGGTGGCTAACTTGTAACTAAAATGTATTTTGCCGATAAAAACACACTAATCAGTGCCAAACACGTGTCTAAATGACTATTTTCAAAAGACATCTTTAATTTTAAATTGTCCATAACTAGTATGCTGGATTAACAGCCATGCCATAATCCGTTTGGAATTTTTGCTAAACAGCTCCTTAAGTCTTATTGCCACACCACTGGAGCTGGGAATTTATTACATAATGCGGCTCAATAAGGTGTTCACAGGAGCACACAAAAAAACACCCACTAAGATTGTGTCTAAATTATATCAGGTTTTACAAATATGCAATGATGTGCATTCGTTTTATGTTAAATCAAAATGGGAATCAGAACTGAATCTTATTCTGTCTGAAAGTGAGTGGCATTCTATGTGTAAAACACTGCAAACATCTACCAGCTCTAAAGGTTGGTGAGAATTTGGCTGGAAAAAACCTCATTTGTTTTTTTATTACACCAAACATAAAAAGCAAACAATTAGGAAAACAGCAATAATGCTGGAGAGGGTGTGGCCACATGAATGCCAACCACTCATGTATCCTTTGGACATGTGCAAAAATGCAAATGTTTTAAAACAGTGTTGTTCAGACAATGGAGGTAATTTTAAATTATACAATTCCAATGGACCCCCCAACCATCTACCTGGGTCTGATACCTGATGATGTAATTAAAAGAGAAGACATTTACCTATTTTAAATATTAATTCTCGCCTGCAAAAAGGTTGTTACACAGAACTGGTAAAAATATGACCCTTTATGACCACAGCTATGGCTGCACATTATAGAGGAAATATATACCATGGAGAAATTAACATTTCATCTGAGGATTAAGGTGGGAACTTTTAATCGAAGATGGGCAAAATGGACCACATTCAGGGACACAACTTCTTGTTACCAGATCTGATGCGGAAAAGCAGATGAGTGCATATGGAATACCATCCCCACCCCCGCCCACCCCCCGTTGTTTTGTGCTCTGTTATTGTTGCTACTGTGCTGTAAAAGTGTTTTAAAAATGTTAAACTAAAAAGTTAAAAAAAAAACAAAACAACTTGACTGTTAAAATGCATAACCTTTTTTTCCTTTTTTTTTTTTTTTTTTTTTAAAACGCTGCTGTTTCTATTTCAGTTGCTATATATGCGTATTTGGACCGTCTTCATAATGGTTCTGTTGTTTTATTGAATTTTATTGTACTGCTCTTATCACTATTGTTGCCCTGTTTTCGTGATATAACTCCTTACATCTCTTATCACCTCTGTTTTCTGTGTATCCTCAGTTATTGTATGAGGATTTAACCTCAGTGTACTCCTACATTAAATAAAAGGTTGTTACACATTACAGCTTTTTGTTAAAGGTGTGTTTTTCTAATTACCTGCCCATCGAAGGCTGCCACACTGGCTGTATTTATGATGCATCCTCTGTGTCCGTCTACATCAGGCTCATTCTTCCCCATCTCACCCACCGCCAGGCGGATCACATTGAAGGTTCCTGCGATGTTCACCTGGAAAACAAAACACATCAAACAAACAAACTAGTCTGCTGAGCTGCAAATGGCAGGTGTTTTCCTACTGTTTGTGTTTGTATGTCTTACATTGATAACGCGCTGGAAGTCCTCCAGGCTGTGAGGTTGATCCTTCTTAAAGTTATAGGTTTTGACGGCGACAGCGATTCCAGCGCAATTAACGGCGAGGTCCAGTCTCCCGAACTTCTCTCTGGCCAAGGCCACAGCTGACTGGACGTCTGCCTCGGATGTTACCTACAACCAACGACCAGTTTTCTACATTCAACATATATATATATATATATATATATATATATATATATATATATATATATATATATATATATATATATATATATATATATATATATATACACACATTTCTATATTCACACAAACACACTTTCCTGTTGGAACATCAATCATGAATAGAAAAAGACATCAATAATAAATAACTTTTCTGTGGTCAAAATAGTATTAAGCCTCATTTTATATGATTTTCATGCAGTTCCATCTTTTACCATTGCAGTTCATTTGGCTTTGAGGGCATCAAGTCTTCCAGAGAACACCCTTATCATTTGTGGAAATTATTTCATCTATCCTAATAATTTCACATATATAGGGTGATGCAATAAAAACAGGTCTGCAACCAATTTGGGCCCTTCATTTGGGAAAAGCTGGTCTAAAATATTCAGTTAATAATTAAATAATACAACTGCTTTAAAGTACATCTCAACAATAACACTTCTTCACTTTTACTTGACATTTTGAATTCAGGGCTTTTAATTAAAAGGAGTATTTCCACACTGTGACAATTCTACTTTAAGTTAAATAAAGGACCAGAATACATATTTTACCACTATATGTATTCCAGCTTAAGTAAGAATACATTTCTTTTTTTGTTCCGTTTTGTTTTTCACTTCTTCTGATGGGATTATGATGGTTTTAGTGGGCTGATGATTATATTACTGTAGTTTAGAGTAATGTCAGGAGGCTGAGATATTTGTTATATATGGTTTAGGGAAAAGTGGTGGGATCAAATAAGTATAAATAACACTTAAATTGTGCTGAGTATTTTATTGTATAATAATACAAAATTCTTTATTTGTTTTGCATTTCTGGTGAATCTTTGTTTGAGGCATTTGCTATTATTTGTGTTTGTATTGTGTTTTTTATGTGTCTGAAATAAAACAAACAAACAAACATTCATTCATTCATAATCTATTAATAAAGCAACAATCTTCCTGTAACTTCACCTTTAAATTGTTCAATTGTCCCCACCAAATGCTGCTTGATGTATGAGCGCCATCTACTGATCTGACAGTGTATTGCATTTTTTTTTTATCAAAAATTATCAAAACTGGTCCATTTTTCTCTTGGCTGTGTTGCTATAGGTGATGAATGATTTATGATTCTTGATAGTTAAAAATTATAATAAGCATAAGAGAATGAGGAGCAGTGGACATTAGTGTACACAGAACCACACTGGAAGCTGAAATTTTGTATTTGTATTGTATGTCACTACACGAGTTTTAATGCTGGGAGGTGCAACAAACCTTTAAGATGCTGCCTGTGTGAAATAATGGTATATATCACATCACAACATTTATATCATTCATTGATTCTGATGAGCTGCTACACGTCACATTGTCGTTGTCAATTAATCAGTCATTTATTCTCCTGATTGATGTCACAGGTGGTCAAGTGACTGTTTCCAAAGCTTATTCTTGTTCTTTTGGGCAAAGTGTTGTTGTCTTATTGCACAGTACAGATGGAGGCAGGAAAAATCTGCATGAACGGAACAAAAATAAACACACCCGAGAATGAATGTGACCTACGACAGGGTAAATCAGAACAATGGAAGGACTCAGACCTACCAGAAAAAGAAAGAACACAAGGAGCTTATGTATAAAAGAGGCGCTCTTCTGTCACATGGACATATTTTTCAAGAATTAAAATTGTTGCATGAGGCTTAAATGAAAATAAATGTGAGGAAAAACCTTTTATTTGTGAAGTATGTGTAATGAAAATGGTATTTCATGTAACCTATTTATGACAGTCAGTGTGTCGTTCTACGATGTACATTATTGTGTCATATTTATCAAACATAATGCGCCTGCACTTGAAAACCCTCGGATGGTCAAACGGACGGGCGAGCGGGCAGACAGATGGACGACGAACTGATAACAATACCCTGTGGTGAGGGCTGAGGGTAAAAATGAACCATATCATGATGCTAGAATTCAATAACAAATTGATCTTATTGAGTAAACACTGTGACCTAGTATTTTATTTAACCAGATAAAATCCCATTCAGATCGATATCGCTTGTATAAGGGCGACCTGGCCAAGAGGTCAAGCAGCCCATACCATGATGAAAAATAGGTAATTTAGGAATGACATAAAATAATAACAACAGTTTGACAACATTTATAAAGTGCAGTGTAGTTTAGGTCACAAACATTTTTTTTTCAGTTCAAGATCTGGTGAAGGTCAGCAAACCGGGCATTTTCCATCAGGGCCCTTCGACTTTGGAACGGCCTGCCCGAGGAGATAAGGCTTGCGGAATCAGTGACATCTTTTAAATCACTTCTTAAAACACATTTTTCTAGACTTGCTATTATGTGATGTCTGTCCCTTTTTAACTTTTAATTTGTAATTTTAATTTTTAAATTTGATCCTGTTTGATTATTAATTTGTTCATACATCTCTCTAATTGTGTTGCTTCTGTTTTAGTATTTTTACTTGCTTCGTGTATCCTGCTGTTGTGCCCTCTGTCGAAGCACTTTGTAAACTTTGTTTTTAAAGTTGCTATACAAATAAAGTTATTATTATTATTATTATTATCAAACAAATTCAAAATAAAGGCACTGTCCAAAGGATTTTCACTGTCTAGTCAGTAAAATAGTATGAAAAGCTTGTAGCGAGATGAGTTCTGGTATTTTTAGTTCTGATTGAAGAGTATTCCAGGCAGAGGGGGCAGCAAAACTGAAGGCTCACATCCCATTTCAGTCTGAGCCCTAAGAACATTCAGGGGATAAATAAGGCTATTGGTTCTCTGAAGAAGAGAAGATAAATATGACGGAACCAACCCAAGAAGAGCCTTATAGATCAGGGACAACCAGTAGGTGAACCTTCAGGAACTCAATGAAGACCACTCAGCTTTAGTGTACAGTTCACAGTGATGAGTGAGATGACTACTATCCATGATAAATCATAAAGCACAACTTGGTAAGTATCAATTAGGTATTCTAATGAAGTTGTTGTTGCTAACCTTGTGTTGATGTTACTAAATTGTTTTTGTGATATTAATTGGTGTATGAACTAAATATTGCACTTATGTTTGCCCCCATTTGTTGTTAGTTTTCAAAAAGGTGTGATCTGGCTTGTTTTTGTGTGGACCTCAGGAGGAATAGCTGTAACCATGGTAATAACTAATGGGGATCCAAAATAAATACATGAACCCTCTGTGCAGGAGGTTTTGAACTTACATCTGCAGGAGCGAAGGCACAGCGCTCCCCCAGACTGGCCGCCAGCGCTGGTCCGTCAGACGAGGGGAGGTCCAGGATCACAGCAGATGCTCCGTTCTGCACCAGACGCTCCACCGTAGCCCGGCCCAGTCCAGACGCACCACCCGTCACCAGGCCCACCATACCCTGCACAACACACACACACACACACACTACACACATAAAACAAGACAGGACAGTGGTTCAAACAGCAGATAATCAACATCGACACAACAGGATCAGTGGTTAATAGCTGATATTAGGATTCTCAACTAGAAACTGACATTTTTAAGGTTAAACTGCAGCTCCACATTTGATTAATTACTATGAGTTTACAGTTCATTGATTTATTGACAGTTTGACATAGAGAATTCAGTTCAACAATGATCCAGTTATATGTCTGTGTGGGTTATCATGCCCAGGTCATCATTCTTCTTCATAGTTCTTCTCAGTTCAACTGGACTGGTTTAGCTATTTTTTTAAGCTAAACCAGTCCAATATGATGAGTGCTGTTGACCTCTTAGCTAGATCGCTCTTGCAAATGAAATCTTGATCTCAGTGGGTCTTATCTAGTTGAACAAAAGTTAAGTAAATAATAAATGTTTGCTGCCGTTGTAGATCCACAGTGATCTGAAAGTTCTAATGTGCTGGCGTAAATAAGAGGGCTGAAAGGATAAAATTATTATAATACAATATATTTACTGTTTTACAAAGAGAAACCTTTAAGTTATTACATACAAATTATTATGCTATTATTTACAGGTCTGGCCTGCTTGAGATCAAACTGGGGTGTATGTAGCCCCTGGAATAAAATGAGTCTGACACTCCCTGGTTTAATAAATGAGAAGCAGTTGTAAACATATTAATCACTGCAGTAATTATCCAATGAAAGGATAGCAACTATTGTCTGGGCAGTGCATAAGAAACACAAAGAAACTAATACATTGCATGAATAAAAATCTGCTCTGTGCACAAAATCAACCAGTTGTGTGTAAGTAATAAGTCTGTAATTTATCCAGAAAAGCAGGTGCATTTTAACAAGAAACTTAAACTGCCTCTGTTTTTCTTAAACCTCTAACATAGCTTCACACTACAGAGCTTAGCCCCAGAGCTGAAGTCAGGTGGACCAAAGTCACCTCCTCTTTCCTCGTCCACTGTCAGTGTCCATCTTTATCCAACTCTGGTGCTGAGGGCGCAGTGTGATGCGGACTACACAGCTTTTGTAATGCTAGCTACACAATGAAACTTCTGAACTACACACAAAAACAACCCACCGGGATGAAAACAGCCCTAACTACCCCAACATGAGCTGCCGTCAAGTCCCTGTACCCTCCTCTATCAGTCTGAAACACACATGAGGCTCTGTTTGGAGCAGGGACAGGTTATTTGGTGTAATTTCCTCACCTTGACACATCGAATGTTCGCCATGTTGATGCAGACGCGCAGCCGTGACGTCACATTCAAGATCGTATATGTAACAGAGGACTCACTCGTGTTACATTTATCCAACCAACCTATATTGTTCTAAATCGGGTGAGTCAAAATCATTCTAGTTCAGGGGCCACATACAGAATATTATGATCTCAAGTGAGCCAGACCAGTAAAATAATTACATACTAACCTATAAATAATGTGAACTCTAAACTTTTGTCAATGTTTTAGAGTGAAAGAAGTAAAATGACATTATGAAAATGTTTGCATGTACAAACAATCCTTTAAAATACGTGAACACCTGAAACTGAACAACATGAAATTTCCAATAAAAAGTGAAACTTTAACAATATTATGCCTCATATTGTTTATACATGTGCACTACAACTTACAGATCATGGTGAATCTACGAAAAGCACAAAACATTCAGAAAAAGGCATAATATTGTTAAAATTGAATTTGTTATTCCCTTTTCCCTCAAAAAGATAGTTTGTAAATGTAAACATTATCATGTAATTTAATTATGATTATGATTATGATTATTATTATTATTATTTATTTATTTATTTAATTTCTTATTTATTTATTTTTAAACAAAAACAAAAAGAAAAATGTGGATTTTTATGGGTTATTTGAGATTGAATTGGTATGTATGAGGCCCCTGAAGTAAAATGAGTGTGACAACCTTGATATCTTCTGTGTAAATTGAAGATATCAAGATTTAAAAAAAAACAAACAAACAAAAAACAACTTTTCATGAACTCTTCCCATCGGTTGAACTGAACCCTTTGGCGGTCCGGTATTGACCCATGGACTGTATGTTTGACACCCCTGTTCTAAATATTTATATATTGAAAATACATGCACATTTTGTAATGAAAAATTTGAATAACTTCTTCACCTATTGTGTTACTATCCTTATACTGTTTTATTTTTGGACCCATCTGGCAAATTGCATTTCTTTTAATTTAGCCAACGCCATCGAAATAACAGATAAGAATGTACCTACACATTTTGACAACATAAATTCTGAAACAAACACTTTTTTTTTTTTTTTAGAGGGAAATTTCATAAAAAAGTCCCTGTATTTTTGAATTTGTACAGAATGCATGTATTCCACTACATATTAGCCACGCCCTCTATGCTTACAGTCCAGCCCACCTTAATGCACTTCCCTAATATTCACCAGTATCATCACAGTGAACATCCACCTCTAACATATGACATTATTTCTCAAAGAGTAACTTGTTGATTTCAGGAAATAAACAGGTAAGAATGATGTAGAAATGAGTGTCACGATGAGGTCTTAGATATTACACGGTGTGAGAGGTCTTCGTATTAACTTCTCTTTGGTCACAGCGTGGTTGCAGGTCACACAGCGGAAATTCACTTTAGTCCCTCCCACCTAGGGTCTATTTTAACCAATAGACAGAGGTTTTTGGGAACGCCCCCTCCCGTAGATGCAGTATTGGCCACTGGATCATACGCCAACGTGGACGCCATATTGGACCGGTCAAAACCAGCCCGAAAACACATACAAGTAAACGGGGAATATTACAACCTCCACATACCACGGTTTGCGAGTTTGTAATCCTAAATTTACAATACGAGGGGAATAAAAACTTTACCTTAAAATCTTGACTGTGAAACATTTACGTTGTAGTATTTTCGATCTGGAAAAACAGCTAAACCCAGTTTATTGCCATTGACAGGACAGTCCTGCCCGGTCCAATATGGCGGAGACCTTGACGTATCACAGCAACGGCCAGAAGCGACCAATGTGGCGTTTACGTACATATGTGTGTAATATGCAGACTACATACAGGATGCCAATCACAGTAGCTCACCAAGGTCAGCTCAGGCGATACTGATGCTATCGGGTTGGCCTTACATGTTAATAGTTTTGGAGGTGCACATTAATTCGATAAATCTACAGAATGAGTGACAATTATGTTCATTTACATTGTGTATATTGCATTGTATTTGTTTATCTAATAGCCTGAGTCATACATCAAAATACATATATTAACCATTTAGTAAGTTAAGATTGTAATTGGGTGTAGATTTTAGGTTTAGCTTTGGATCTTTTCTTTTTGCTAGCTTTAAATGCCCTGTACATTGAAAATGCTATTCTTTAAACCTGGATTTGTAAGTAACTGTATTTTAATATCAGTCACTTGGTGTCTGAGTTACTACATTCAACCACTAGGAGATTTTAACAGGAAAACCCATTTCCAACGCCTCTTGTATATCTTTGTCACAGTAGTTTATTTGTGAATTAACTAAATTAATGGAACTGTGTAGGGAAATTAATAGGTTTGACTTGACACGAGTCAGTTAATTTAACAAAAAGCAAAAACATCTATTCACTTAATATGCACATACATTTTATTTATCATACTGTTCATTTAAAAAACAAACAAAAGAAACATACAATCTGAATACTCTATCCATTCATGTACTTACTCATTTTCTTGCAAAGTAAAAGTGTGTACAATGTAAGAGGGAGAAAAATTTACACACCCTTTGAGCTGGAACAAAAGACATTTTTCTGCCATATTGTGGAAGGCAGTAAGTTGTATAGTTGCATCTCCAAAATAGGGGCTGCAATATCCCACACCCCACAACAACACAACTTACTACCTCACCACAACAAAGCTACAAACACATCTGTCGCAGCAAACCATGAAAACACAACAGATTGGTCATAGATCTGCCGTCTACGCAGGAACCAAATTTCATACATTCTGGAACAGTTTGGGCTTTAATGCTGAAATCCATTTGATGTATTTATAAATGAGCATGGGATATTGGATAAATGGATATTAGACAATTACTGTAACTGTATGTTTCTAAGTGTGTAATTTGTACTTGAATGTAACAGGGTATCTGTGGTGAAGAAAATGGGCGTAAATGAATTGAATGATTGCAGCATGCGTCAGGTCAGTGCTGCAGGAGGTCTTGTGTTAATGTGTAATTATTAAATAATGCTCTGTTTAAAAGCTGAGAGGATTTCCAACTTGTTACTAACCAGGAACAGCGTACAGTTACACACAGATACAGACTACGGTCAGTGGAATGGATCCAATGTCTTTTTAGCGCTTAATATAATTTTTAAGCACTGTTGGTCACCAATGGCAACAGAGACTTCAGTCACCGTGGCAACAGAAGGCAAGATGGTTATAGGCTGGCAGTCTCAGTAATGTAGGTGATGGTTTGGTTGCCGTGAGAAAGACAGTAGGCTGTATAGTTATCTCCCAGATCTGGTGTGATCCTAAAACTATACAAACTACTACCTCATCCCACAGCCCCCGTTCTTCTGGATAAATAAATGCCTGCTACAGAGAGCATCCAGGTTTTCTGACGCATTTGGTGGCACATATCTAATCAGGACAGAAGTGAAGAAATGCCAAAACGAGAAGGAGAGAAAATCAGAGGCGACAACAATCCCCAGAAAATGATGAAGGCTACTTCTCACAGGCTTCCTGTCCTTGAGGATGGTCTCCAGTGCAAAACCAGTACCTGGAGAATAAAAAATCATGTACCATTAGCTGCAGGACAGGACCAACCGGCCTCAACGCCGAGACACATGAACTACTAGTCAACAGAGCATCATTAAACGACTAGTATCATTTTTTATTCAGATCGTATCACTATAATTAAGATGAGGCTAACAGGCTAACCTGGGCAGCATCTAATATAAAGCTAGTTCACGGTGGCTACTATGGTGAAGCCATTAAAACAGTACTGACGTAAAAGCAACTGATAACACATGAGCGTCAGCAAAGCCTGGCTGCTGTTCTTGCACAGCAGACATTTGGTATTCACCTGCAGCCTGCCTTGGACGTCAGCTAGCCCACAGTGTTAACAAGCTAGCTGACAGCTAGCTAGAATTGGCGGTTCTCGACCTCTCATTCCGACTGCTGCTACATCCGCCGTCCCACACACGGTCACACACACCCGCGGACCGGAGTGTCCCGTAAAGACGTGCGTTTCCCCGTTCGCTCTCTGTCTGGTGCTAAAACGAAGCGGCGAGATTTACCTTCTGCCTTCATGTAACCCAGGTGGCTCCGCATATCATCCTCGCCATCTTTCCTATCGGAGCGGTTTGTGGTTGCTGCGTTGCTGGCTGCTGATGGCACGCGTAAATATCTCGAGATTTACAGGTCTGTGGAGCGCGCCCTGAACGAGACTTCACGTGTTGGCAGTTTTCCATCCACACAGTAAATCTCAGTTATTTACTGTATCAATAAATAATGAAAAATGGAACCTAGAATGAGCCGAAATCACAGCTATTGCATTTGATGATTTATTTGTCCGAAGAGCATTGAAAGCCCCAAAGATATCTGTGTTAAAATCATTCAGAACAGAAGCTATTAGTTAAACATTTGATCTTTTTTTTTCTCAATCCAAAAAACAAATTCTCTAACTGTGATACTGTAAGGGGCTGTGAATTTGAAATACTATAAATTACCATGATACAGATTTATATCATATAGTGTTATAATTTTTAGTAATATCATCATCAAGTGATAATGAAAGTTGTCACGGTATTCCTTTAAGGTTTGTTTACATTGTCAAATTAGTCAATACTGTAAATTGTGAATTGTCTCTACATACTACACCTTACCCCTTTAAGGTGACATTTTTACATATATATATTTCTACTTTTTTTTAAATCTTTAAAATAATTCAGAACAGGGGCTAGGCCTATAAAGTCAAATATGTGAAAAACATTTATTGCAAAATATTGCCTATCTAAATACATTTCCATTAAAAAAATAAATAAATAAAAGACACATTTCTAAAACTATATGATAAAGTGAGGCTGGGGCTGTGAATTAGAGTAATGGTAATTATCATGATGCAATTTTATATTATACAGTGTTATAATTGTTGGATTATATCAGAATTTTCCTTCATCTTTGTCACTATATGCCTTTATGGTTTGTTTACATTGTGAAATTGTTCAGTACTGTAAAATGTTCATACATACTAAAGTTACCCCTTTAAGTTTACGTGTTTTAGATATGCATTTATGTTTTTTTTTTAATTTCGTGTGCTGCAAGTGTAATCTTTCTCTTTTTTTCTATTTTACTACCAGCTGCAGGTACATTTCAAAAACATTATACTATGTATAACTGTGTATGTGACAAATAAAGCCTATTTTGTCAAATAAAACACATTTCACTTTTTAATTTTACAATGATGGTGAAAAGATTTTGTTACAGCTTTGAATTTTTACCCAATTACATTCCAACCACAAAAATTAGTGTAAAACCAAATATTCTTCAATTGTCACAAAATTTTTGACTACATTATCCATCTTTACAAGACAGTGAAGAATGGATGCTCTGTAATAAAAAATAAATGCATCAAGTGTTAGGGGCCATTTAAAAGGGGTTGAAGTGCCCTCATGAGTCTTGTCTAAGAAAATTACTGAGGATTAATAATTAATAAATCCATTGTCAGATTATCCAGCAGTTACAGTAAATCTGAAATGAAGACACTCGAGACAAGAAATCCTTTTTTTTACTAAAAGAATAAATTTTATTTCAGCACTGTAAGTCATTTCCCAACCAGTACAAACATGACTGCCATCTTTGTCTCTTTCTGAACCTTTCCTCCCCTCCCTCTGTGAGATCAGACCACCAACAACCAGACAAATTAAAAAAAGCTTTCTTTTTCTCGTCTTTCCACAAACAGTCTGGTGCTTCCATAATGCTAACAATGATGACAAATTATACCAACCATAATTATAACAGCAATAATGATGATAATATTTCTATAACAATAGTATTATGGATAAATTTTTAACCCTTTTCGCTGCACAGGTAGTTTTAGGTGGCCCTGGGTATTGAAGTACGTGCATCGGTACACATGATGCTGAAGGCATTACTGACCAACGTGACAAGGGATGGTCCACAATGATCATCATGTT
Organism: Sphaeramia orbicularis; assembly: GCF_902148855.1. Taxonomy (NCBI): domain Eukaryota; kingdom Metazoa; phylum Chordata; class Actinopteri; order Kurtiformes; family Apogonidae; genus Sphaeramia; species Sphaeramia orbicularis. Next base: position 20,884,249 of record NC_043963.1, read on the forward strand.
GAGCCCCTTTAGTGGAACTCAAAGAGGGTAGGGGGTTATACTGGAGCCTGGGGGCTGTTGAGGGGGGGAGTGGCAGTGTAGAGAGAGACAGACAGAATAGGGACCTTTATTCAAACTGGACAAAATGCTGTGAGAATCCTGCAGAGAGATCAGAAAAGATACAACACAGATCTGATGATTCCTTTCTACATTCTGTATAACAGACATTAATACTGTTCAACTTCTACAAAACTACATAATACATTTCTATTCTGGGACTTTTGGTTCTTTTAACATTGTTTAGCTCTTCAAAGATGCTCTCATTTGCACGGGCGTTGTTCCACTGGACACACTCATTTTCCCAGCGGGTGAATTTTCCTCGCAACACTTGGTCTAAGACTGGTTTCCTTTTAAGGCTTTGCTCTAGTGTTGACAATCATTTCAATCCTGTGCATTTGGAGTTTGCTGACATTACACACATGAGCACATCTTTTAACTATGAACAAATTTTTTCAGCACAAGTAAAAGTCAACTGAAAGCTGACCGATCTCAGATTTGTGTTTTGAGGAAAATGCAGTCGCTTTTTTTTTTTTTTTTTACAAGTCTGGGGAGTCGACAAACATAAGAAAAAAAATATAAAAGAGGGTACCAAAACCCAGCATGACTGAAAGTATATGTCAGATGTTATTCCTTCCTGTGTAAAAGTGTACATCTGATGTTTGTGCAGTGGTTCACACAGCCTCGATTCAGTCAATGAAGTAACTTAGCATCCGAGCGTGAGCAAAAACAACTGACCTCTGACATCGAGGCAACATCTCACACCCCTCGTCTACTTGATGACTCGCTCATTCACTCAATGTCCGCAAACACATTTCCTTTCGACTTCCCTGTCTGTCTGCATCTCCACGACAACCACAGCGTAAATACATCGTTATCCTCACAGACTTGTCAGAAAAATCACTCGTGCTGTAATGTCATTATACATATATAATCATATCCATCAGAAAACTTGTTACTTGGGGCAAACCGTCAATATCGGGGATAGGGGAGGGGGCTATCGGAGCTTTATAAGGGGAGGGGACAGGGGATTTCTAGGTGTACTTTGGTTCTCAGGTGTTCACAAGAGATGTTTCGCTGCTTTGTGCAAGGGCGCAGAGATCAGCTTAGATTGATAATGCGTTGACCACAAAATTGTTATTAGGGATATTATGAAAACCAAACATAGTGCAGACGACGATTTTCAATTCGAAAACGGGCAATATTTACTTACGTACATAATAAACGGTGAAGTGGTCTAAAGATGCCATATAAAATACAGGTAAGGAAAATCGCAATCATTACAGTTCAAATCTCTAGGTTGGCTAAGCGTATTTCAGTACTAACTGAAGCAATGGTAGAAGGATTAGATTAGAAGATGTAATAACATTAAAAATAGTAAGAAAAAACACATTTGCACAATCGAATAAAACAGTTTTGATTTTTTTTCTGATTTTTTTCCAGACTCTGGCTAGATACATACAGAAACTGATTATCAACGTTAATATAACCTTTACTGTTAGTTGGGTTGATTAAGGGGCGGGGCAGCCCAGAGAGAAAGAGAAAACGGCCAATAGAAACGGTTCTAGGGCTTAAGGAGAGACAGAGAGGGGGGTGATAAGAGTGAAAAGAGAGAACTGAAATACAGGAATGGTTAACCTGTGTGTAAAATATGAATGTGCATTTGTGTGTAATGAGTGCCTGAATCGGAGGGCAGTCAGTTAGACCTTCAAGTGTGTGTTGTGTCTATGTACTGTCGATGTGTTTGTGTGCATGACTGAATGCATGTACTATAGTAGGGACAGGGGAGATCGGAGGAGGGCAGAGAAAGAGGTGACCGAACGGTGGGGTAGAGAGGAGGGCAGGCGAGAAAGTGTCATAGCAGGGGGGTTAGGATAACAAGCATAAAAATCACTGATCAAATATCTATTGAACTAAAACAGACAAGGACAAAAGCGGGACACTACATCATGTATTGTGTTGACTTTTTTTTTCCATACTAGCTACTGTGTAACTCAGGGTTTTAACATCTATGTATTTGTGTGTGTTCTGTGTTAATGTACTGTGTAGAGATGACCGTTGTGGTGTGCCTACCCGACACCTCTTACGTGTGTTAATCTGTCCATGCAAACTTGAACGTGGGATTTTATAATCAGTAGAATGTGTTACCAAATGATCTCTGATGGACTGACAACCACTCCACTGGGAACTGAAACTGCACAAAATCACTTCAGCACAAAAGCAGAGAGAATGTTGCTGGTAACAGATGCAACTGAATACCTGTCTGTGGTGTATTTGCGTCGTCTGTGTGTCTTATGCTTCTATGTGTGTATGTGTAATTATGTGTGTGTTTACGTGTATGCTTGTGTTATCTGGCGAGCGAATCAAGAGAGGGCATCGTATAACAGATTACACTCTGGCTCGCCACTGAAAAGCCATCTTCTAACAATGTACTGTTGCAATACACATTTGTACTAATGTCAAAAGTTGAAAGCAGTTAAGTATATGACTCCTAGTAATTCTAGACTTAGTATTTCGGCCAGTGGAGCTATATTCTCTAGCCTAGTCTTGGTGTCTGTGTATTACAGTCATGTGTTAAGCCCGACGCTGTTACCTACTCTTAACCTATTAACACCTACGGCTCTCTGTATCGGATGCTTAATGCCTACCAATAACGGCTAACGAGTCCAAACCTCTGATTTCATTTGGTGTTGGTATAAGAGACGGCGGTGGGGCCCAGTGGTGTGATGAGCGTAGGCCTACACTCATCGCTGGGTCGGCTGTCAGCGTATCACTGTAATGGTTGAGTTCATAACAGAGGGGATGTCTGACACGACTACATTAACACTTACATATATAGTCAGGGTTTTTTCCTTCAGAAACGGCATTTTGTAAGAGCTTTTCCATGTCAATTATGTGGCACACGATAGAGCGTAAGTCATCAACATAGTAAGAAAATAAGGTGCTTCTTGTTGACTTGCCTTTTTTAACATAATGAGCTCATTTGAACCTCTCCAAATTTCTAGAGATTACAATGTTCATGGCCAGCATCTCTCAGGTTGTATCTGTCAGTCTACTGCTTTTTCATTTGCAGCTGTGCTACCAGTAATTGTTATGTCAATACTTGTATTTTCTTTGTCAGATGAAACCTATTTTGGGGGACACATCTCATTCTCTATAAACATAAGTGCTCTATAAAAACAATTCAGTATCTTAGAAGTCTCAGATTGTGAGCGGCACATTAAGGTCCGCCATGAGGTCTCTCTCTCCCGTCATGTGATCCAACCCATAAAACCTCTGCCTTGTTTAGCTGAGGAGCTTTGAGGGCAGGGAAGTGCTTCCTGCTGGTCTAAAGTGACACACCAGAGCTCTGCTGGGCAACAGCTCTTAGTGTTGGGCTATCGTCGTGACAACAGTTGCTCAACCACCACCTAAGGATGGAGGGACCTTTGAGGCTTTGCTGCCACACCCCTTTTATTTCACTAGCTGGCTTAATCGCCAGTCACATTAAAATACACTTTGGAAATTTACTTATAAGAAAATCTGAAATGATTCCTAGTAATCCCTCATGTGGAAAATCAGGAGTCTTTTCAGCTTCATTGCAAAGTTCTTGTGTGAATGTGCAAGGCCAGTCTGACGGAAACTCTGCCTGGCAGCAGTTACCGGAAACCTTGCCATTCATTTCCATCTTTTGCTGGGCAGCATTATTCTTTCTTTTTGGCCTTAACTCCAGAAGGTGCTTCAGAGTTTTTCATTTCTTTTTCACCTGGTAGAGGACTGTCCAGTGTGGTTTAATATTTTTTAAAACAAAGTGCTTCTTTGTCTGAAACCACTCTGTTCACATTCTGACGTCTCTCAAATAGATCTCTACCTTTAAATGTAGTTCTACATGTCATAATGATTTACTTAGGCGCAGGGGACACCCCTCACAGACTCAATTCAGCTGTATAGGAGCTTGTTCAATTCATTATATTTAAATACAACATTAAGTGCTTCTGTTGAGATGATACAATCAAAGCTTTTGGAGTAAGGGACAAGGGGGGGTAGGGGGGTGGGATAAAATATAATAATAATAATAATAATAATAATAATGCACTTTTTTTGGAGGAGTGGGATAAAATTTTGCATACGTCAGGGCTTAAGGTGCATAAATTCCTGGGGTCTCTTAGCACAGCTAAGCTCTAGGCTATGCTACATAGGTCAGAGTAAGATAGCACACTAATGCTACATTCCAGAGTGCTGGGAGATGGGAAGTTTCTGACGTCCTACTTGGTAAAATGCATTGGAACGCCTGTCCAAGCCGGAGGTCCTTGCTGCAAAGTGGGGCCAGATTGAAGTACCATGACCTCACTGCAAACTACAACATGTCAACACAACAACGGCGACACACAGTGTGCAAGTTCGCAATGAAAAAAAAACTTCACAATGTGTAATTAGGTCATTCGTCATTTCGCTTCTTCCATCTCGTTTGTATATATGAGAACACTGGACTGTCGACAGTCAAAATGTCTCTTCAGTAACAAAACAAATGAGAGCTTAGATTTGCAATCTCCATAGTTGCTGTTTATGTTCAACATGGATCATCTGGAATACTTTGAGGTGGGATGCAGTTAAAACCAAGTAAGATATATTCTACCCCCCAGCATTCTGGAATGCAGCATAATACCATGATGGTGCAGAAGTCCTCCAGTGACAGATAACCAATCAACCTATAAAGGGCTTTGTTGCTAGCACACATACTAACCCAGTGTGTTGAGTATGGTGGCTAGCCCTCTGAATAGGGGGACAAGGGACACTGCACAGAAGAATGGTAAATCACATTGTTCCTTTGAATCCAGAACAACTCTCTGAACTCATGCAAGGCACACCTTACACGAGATGGCTATGGCAACAGTCCACTTCAACACACAACTGCCAATCATGGCAACCAGGCCTAGATGCTGTAACCATGGAAACCACATCCAAACTGTCACCATAAACTTAACTTTAGCTGTGCAGAGATTCAAACAAGGGGAGCGTTAAAAACACTAAATAAGAACCTATAACTGTACAGACACCTATACTTAAGAGGGGGCTCATTAAAGTCATGGGGTGTAATGGGAGCGGGGCTTCAAGCTTATTTTACTTAAGTAGGGAGGGGGGGTGGCAATCAGGATTTTTGAGGGGTGGGGCGCTTACATACTCATGGAGAAAACCTCTCTTCATAAAACAATGTAAAACCACATGAGAAAACTAAAAAGGGAGTAACAGCTAACTGCTTTAGCTGACCACATGGAGCAGCAAGGATGGTGGGGGCCTCATAGAGGGACCTGGTGTCACTTCCTGCTCCATGTGATGATGTGCGCAGCTAGCCGGAAGGGCTACAAAAACAGGGAAAGGCAGTCGAACACAGATAACTCTCTCAGAGCAGTGCATCCTGATAAGGATGCTATCACTCTTCCTTCTGTAGCGCTCCGTCTGACGGGCAGTCGTCAAGGCAACAGGGGGCCTCCACTTCCACCCCCTCTGATTGGTTGTCTCTGCTGGCTAAGGCACATGGGATTGGCTGGGCCAGGGGAGCCAGGTCCAAGGGCTGGCCGATGGCGGAGGCTGCTGAGCTGCCGTTCAGCTGCTGAGTCGCAATGTCTGGCGTGGAGCCCGCCTCCTCTGAGGACTTTGGGGGACTGCTGGATGGGGGGGATGACGACGACTAGAGGACAGGAAGAGGAATTTTTTTTTCAATCAGAACACTTGAATTTTAAGGGTAGGTCAAGTTAAAATGAGGCATATGAAAATGAAATTCACAGCTGTGAATATGCCTGATGGTTTCACTATTCATGTAATAGAAAAGATCCATCAGACCAGAGCTTTGTATTAGAATCACTGCAGTTTCTGGCATCATACCTGTGTTCTGTTGCCAGTTGCCTTTTTTCCTCCCCTTAATTTAGCTGGAATTTCTTTACCCCTTCTGCAACAAAGAAACAGTTTGAGAACAATAACAGACTCTAGATGTAACCTGATCTCAGACTGTCATCATTATCAAAACCATGAATTTTGTACTTTATGCTCTGTAAAGCTGTGTTTCGACCCAAAGTAATCAGAAGTTTTAAATCCCTCATCTGAAGGTCCCCTCAGCTTGCTTTCACCTGGATCTAAAGACGTGTAAAGATGAGGTAAATTGATCCAATAGCATGTGACAAAGTGAAAGTTTTTTTTTTTTTTTTTTTGAGAACTGACCAATGAATAATGTTCACTGCCATGAGACCCACACCCAAAAGTAAAAAAAAAAAAAAGAATCACAAAGTATTACCCCCAAACATGACTGTTTTGTAGGATTCCTGTGGTGGAAACACAGCTTAATAGATTATATGTTAGGTTACAATATCGCAATAATGTTAGCTTCATTGATTAAAGGATCGTTATGTTACCCTTTTCCTGCTCCAACTGACACCACCTGCATGTTGAACCCTCTGCCACGAACTGGTTTGTTCCCAGCCCACTGGCCTACAACCATGCCGGCTATCTCCAGCTTCCCTCCCTGTGGAGGGATGGACTGAATGCCTGAGGAAGAAAGGAAAGTGGTAACACTTTCACTGCAGATTATATCATGTTTTGTAACAGCAGAATAAATTTACATCAGTCAATTAGAATTATCTCTATACCTGGAAAGGCTCTGGGTCTGTGCTGAGCTGGGTGATGTGGATGATGAGGGTGATGATGAGGGGGCATGCCGCCCATGGGGCGTGGTGGGTAGAGAGGAGGCATGGGGTAAAAAGGGGGCACCATGGCAGGGGGTAGAAAGGCAGGAGGTGGAAGTGGTGGAGGAGGTGGAGGAGGGCGAGATAGGTTGATGCCCTCGAGGATCGCTTGACGCATTTTCTCAACTTTGGACACCAGCTCCTCCTGCAGAGAAAAAAGACTGAAAGCCTCACAGACTGGAGTCGTGCAGCCATGTCTCCATCCTTCAGAGTGTGAGACTGAACAGACTGTATTCCCACTTTAATCTGCAACTATTATCTAACATTTTCACTTTGTTGCTACACAAGATCATTTGTACATCTCCAGTTTATTTATACAATTTCTATATAACCTTTTTCATTACAGGCCTATATGTGGATAAACAGATATTAAACAGACAGACATTTTTCTTCTTACTGAGAATTTATTCTGTCTTATAGTGATTGGCTTGTACTGTGGACTTTACACAGCCACATTGTAAAAGCAGCCAGTGTTTGAAAAGAGATTTGTTAATTTGATTGAAGTTTTCAACTGGTTAAACAAAGGATGTGATAAAAAAAGAATACAACATGCACTCAGCTTTGCTGACACTTTATAAACACATTCAGGCTCGTACCTGTCCCTCACACATGTCCAGCAGAGCAGCCCGGTCTCTGGCAGCCCGAGCCAGTTTGCTCTGAAACAGTTTGCCATCAAAGAAGCCCCAGGGACAGCAGTGTTCCCATGGCAACGGCTGTCCACATACATCGTTGATGAACAGTGCTGTGTCAACGCCGGCCATAAAGAGAGCAGCCAGCTGCACGCCGCGGGCATCCACCTTCTCCACCTGACAGTGACATACAAAAAGGGATGACTGTAGTTTCACATTCTAGGACAGCACCATGATAGTAGAATTTAAACATCTGAAAGCTAAAAGTAGCAACACTAGAGAAAAATTTAAAGGATGAGGTAAGAAGACGTGGTATGCAGTCTGCTGAGCCATCTGGATGCTCCACACACAGTACAGCTCATCTCAAGAGAAACACTGTGCTTGAAGCAACAAAATCACGTCAATTACTTTTAAAGAATGGTTGTAACACTAACATATCCAGATGAGCTTGAGGGTGTTTCAACCAGTGCACATAAAGAATTATTCAGCTATCAGAGAGTAGGACTTACCTTTAGTTCCTGTAGCTGGTCGGGTTCGTAGAGCTGGCTGGAAACGGCCTGGGCGAGAAAGGCATCTAGCTCATGTCTCTGGAGGATCCTTCCTCCAGGCCACTGCATCATATACCTGAGAGGGAGGGGAGAGGAGTAAAGTTAATGCAGAACCATAACACTAATGTCTCCCCACCCAGTCGATTCATTAAGAATTTCAATAACAGTAAGGAATAATTGGACCTAATAATGAGCAGAAACTGTTTTTATTTATCTTATTAGGAAATAAGATATATATGGCAGGAGCATGAATGTAAAGTTGAAACATAATTGTCATTACTATTGAAATGAGGAAGTAAAATTATAAACCTCAATCCAGTCCTCTCTACTCAGAGAGCTCAGTGATATTAATATTTTAGAAATTACATAAGTCAAGCTTGAGGCACAGCACACATTATCAAAGCTCAAGGATGCCCACGTAATGCATCACTTTTGAGCAACTGGTGGTTACTACAGTTTTGAGACATCAGTCTTAACAACTATTTGGCTACTACAAGTCAATCATTATGTGCTACATTATACTGGGAATGTACATCTGTCAGCTTTAGGCAAGCGTATATTATAGGTACTCTCAGCCCAGCAAACAGTTTCTTCCTGCTACAAGAATCAATGTTTCACAATTATTACATAATGGTTTTATAGCAATTATTTGAGCAAAGCACAATTACTTGTAATATCACAATAGTCGTCAATATCAAAACAGCTGGTATTATTAAATCACCATTTCAACATCATTTTCTAATGTTTGAAATTTGACTGATACTCTAAATAATACTGCACACCCTGTATGCAGAGGTACTCCTTTTAGTAGCTGTCATTATGTCCACCTGTATATTTGTGAAATATATGAAGAAAATGACAAATAACTAATTGCAATTAACTTTATGGCACTAAACCTTCAGGTACAATGTATAATGTGACAGGCCTATATGAACATGCATGAAGCTCAACATATTCAGTTTAGTTTACACACCTTGGACTGCTTTTCTCTGTGCAGTGAACCTAAATGACTGAAGTCTTAACAACATTTGACCAATTTTCATGAGCAATGAGGCTAATTGTTTTATTTTCTGAGCCTGCCTCTCAGGTATGTGGTCCTTCTGCCACAAGCACAACCATAAATATAGGCATTAAAACAAAACAGAGGGTGTCCAGTGCCATCATACCTGAGCACACAGCACATGAGCAGCAGATGCTGTGGGACCTGTGCTGGGTTGAGGAGGGCGGGGCAGTCAGAGCGAAGGCAGGCCAGGAAGGCCCTGGTTCTCCTGGAGCGGTCCTCACTGGCACGACCCAACCACAGCCGTCGCAGGTTGGGGCAGGTCCATTCCCGGAAACACAGGGCTGGGACCAGCTCCGGAGTCAGGGCTGACTTGGCCTTGCCGCTGCTCCACTCTTTGACAATCACTGGAGGAACTGCAACACAGTGACAGAAAAGTCAGCTTGACACTCATCAACCATGTCATTTAGGATAGCTGTTCAACCGGATATTTACTAGGCACAACTACAAAAGTCATCAACATGTATGCCTTTCGTTCTGGTCCAGCATTCACTACAGTCATTTAATATTTCTAATTATTTACTGAAGATATAACAAAGGGTACATAATTTCCCCGAATTAGAGACAACCTATAGAATTCCATTTTTAAGTTTTTATACAAGCACTCCATTTATTATTCTACCTTTCTTTTCTTTTGTGTCTCTATAAGTAGTAACAGTGTGTAATACTCTTAAAACAGACACTGGGCAAGTCATTAGAAACACAAGTATAACCACTTCCAATCAGAAAAATAAAAACGTTAAAAAAAGAAGAAGCACTAAATAGATTTAAACTTTCGTATCAGTGCATATAATAATATTTTACTGGTAAAATAATTACCTCAGATGTGATTCACACACAAACAATAAATGCAAGATTATATAGAATATAGATATTCTTTAAAAGATAATCATAAATCATCCATGATCTGTCATTTAGGTCATTCATTTTTCATTCATTCCAAGGACCTACCCTCCAGAGGAGCTCTCTTCCTCAGGGCTAACCTCTCCAGGCGGCGGTGTGTTTCAGCCAGACTGAAGAGGACACCATAGGCATACTGTCTAGCAGCACGGAACAGCAGAGAGGCAGGAGGCAGCTCAGAATTACACTCATCCTCTATACACACTGGCATCTTCATCTCTCCCTGAGAGGCAGAAGAAAAGATGGCGTAAATTAAGAAGAGAACTCAAGAGGAGCAGGATACTATATCATCTCTTCATTTTACAACCTAGGTTTAAATGACATAGATGCCAAATTTAAACACAATGTTGACGGCAATAAACAAAGTATCAAACAAAGAAAGAAATCCAACAACTTCACAGTACCTTGGTCAATATGTGGTAAATCTGGGGGTACATCAGTCCTCTTCTGTGTCTGTGTTCGGCTACACGAAGCACCTCAGCACTAACCTAAGCATCATACAAAACACAATTAGTTTCTCTGAAATAACTTTGGATTTCAACATATAACTGTATTTTTGTATTCGTAGATGCATACCTGAGGCAAAGGGGGTGTGGTTATGTCCATGTGACTCCGCGTCGCCATAGACAGCAGTGACGGAATGTTTGACCCGCTCCCGTTGCCTTGGGAACCATCCCCAGAGGCTGAACCCCCCCTTCCAGTGGGATCCTCCCACCGTGAGGGCTTGTCCGTCAAATGGCTGAAAGAAAAGGATTTGAGGACAGTTTGGTCATCTTTGTTTGACATTAATCATGTCTAAGTGAGAGTTTACACCACAGCTGTTTCTGTAGATGAAAAAATGTGTTTGATGCTCATGTTTTGGGACTGAATTTTAACCCTGATAGCCATTTCACTAAATTCTTAATTCTTGAAGTAAACTAGCATTTTCAATAATGCACCATGTTACAGGATTCGTTATATACTTATTATCTTTCTCTGAAAATGTCTTTTATATCCTATCCTTGTGAATAGATATTAAACCAATTTGGGAAATAAGTGGCGATCCTCAGCTCTGATATTTATTAATGTCAGAGCATAGGAGTCAGTAGTTTCCAGGAACACAATCCCTACAACTCTACAAGACTTTTCTCCAAGCACTCATGTATTTTCTGTTTTTTCTGTCTCTCTCTGTTTTCAAATTGGTGAAACACTGAAACTAGATGTTTTCTTGTGTTTAGTCAAAATATATGTAAGTTTTAAACTACTGCATATTATTGCAGTTTTTAGAAAATAGTTGAAAACACACAAAGAAAATCACCTGAATGGTAAAGTTAACACACAATTCTAATTTTGTGACTATGAGACAGCCAACATTTTAACTATCATTTTGTGCAAAATGGTACAATTCCTGCAGAGTGTTAAGAGAAACAGGGGTTGCTCCCAAGTGTTATAATGGCAGAGAAACAGAAAACCCTGACCTGGAATGACAAACAACAACATCTCCTTTTCACATCAGCGTAATTAGAAAGCTATCAGTTTGCAAAAATACATGACTTTGCTTTCTCTGCAACTTACTTTGCATTGCTGTCATTGGGTTCATCTCCATCCGATGACGAGGAAGGAGAGGGAGAGGGACCAGACTGTGTGCCGGTGTGGTGATTGGGTAATCGACTTCCCCCCTGAGTGGAATCATATGGAGCTGACCAGTCAGATAAACCCATCTTGCCTGTCAGTGAATCGTTGCAGTCTTGCGACGGTGGTGGAGGGGTCTGGAACAGAGGGGTGGAGCCAGGTCCATATGGAGCATTTTGAAAGGGTTGCTTTAACCCCGGAACCTGGGGAGGAGGGAACTGTGCAGAGGAAAGGTGAAAATTGATAGGGGGAAAGGAGGAAGCATGGGAGAAAAGAAGAAAATAAAATGGAGTGAAGCGGGCACGGTAAAGAGGGAGGTGACAGAGGAGGAGATGTCTCAGGGGACAGGCAGTAATACTGTCCTATCATATTTCACATTATACTGAAAGGATCTATAATCAAGGCTGAAAGACGGATTTGTGATGGAAAGGACTGTACTCTCCTCCTTTAGCTGGTGTTCCCAGTATAACCACATGATAAAGGGGATTTTATAGAGCCACCAGTCAATCCACTTTACTGTATGTATAATAATGTACAGCAGAGAACAATTACACTCATATAACAAAGAAAGATGGAGTAAAAGACAAACGAACCTACCTGATTCTTTCCAGGCTGCATCGGTCCCATGTGGCCAGGTGGTCCCCCGAATGGACTGGGTCCAAACCCAGGTACTGAACACAAAAAGGATGCAAACACAAAAAAGGTGTGTGTTAGTATATTTCCATAAATACATAATTACACAACAGTACAGACAATTACTTCCTACTCACAAATGAAAGAGGGCCCCATGTTGGGTGAGCGTGGTTTTGAGGCAGCTGAGAAATACTCCACAGCTTTTTTAAACCGTTCCACCTTATCCTCCATACGTGACTGCAGACAAAACAAAAATATTATGTACAACACAGTTCACACTATGTTGGAATTGTGACAGTAATATTTAAATGCAAAAATGGATAACGCATGCACAATCTTGTGAAGTAACACTGTGCCATACATAATAATCCCCCAATAAAACTCAGAAAACAATAGGAAAGGGATTTGTATTGTGATTAAGGAGTAAAGCAAAACTGCAGAATTTCTGCCTTTTCCTTTGATGCTGTGACAGAATACTTACATTCTGTGCCTAAATGGTAAAATGATGAGGAAAACGCTGTCAGAGTTGCTCCATGAAACCATATATGTTTAATTAGAACTTAATGCATATATAATAATCTCTTAATAAGTCACCTTACATAGCTCTTAGTTACACAACTAACTCTTTGGATATTCCACGAGATACACCTGCAGTACATGTATGAAGAGAGGTTAAGGGAGTCAAAGACCAAACAAGACACAGAGTTTTCTCATTGGGTTTGTGTTGTGTCTTCAGTTTCTGGACAACAAGGAGACCAGCTCTACTAAGTTTTAAAGAGGGGCTCTGACTTTGTGTTTGTGCACACCTGCAAGGACGCAGTTGCACAAGAGCAATATCCAAGTAGCAATTAAATGCATAAAAGTGTAACCAGTTCGATGCATTGAACCAATCTTACAAACAAACGTTGTTGAAGAAACTGCTCATTTAAATAAGTGAAACAGTCATCCAAAAGTGCACTTCTGTGTCTGATGAAGTGAAACTATCAAGTATGTAGGTCAAATATATGGTTTAGCGATGATCTGTAAGAAACTGCAGATACTGACTCCAGTCTTGTGTAAACTGTTATGACCTATTTAACTATTTGACCATTCATACAGTCTAGGAGGAGCAGTCAAACATTATTTGAAACACACCTTTATTATATTGTTTCACAAGAGATACATATATATGTTTAAATCCATTTGTGATGGGAAAATATACAATTCATCATAAGCTAAAAAAACAGATTACCTCTGCAAGATAGAGGAACCAAAGCTTTGAAAGTGATCTCAATTCGTTGATGAAAAGAGTAATGTAAGAAACACAGTCCATCTGATCGAAATGGGACAAATTCAGATACTTCTGTTTTTTGGAGTAAAACTGAGTGATTTACCTGTGACTGTTTGAAGACATCTCTGGCGATGGCATCGAGGTTTCCCAGGTCTTTGATGGACGAGACATACTCTGAGACGGCCTTGATCACCACCTCACAAGGTGGCAGCACCAACTGATGGGCTCGCACCTGACATAGCAAGAGGTGGAAGGATTTTAAGAGATAAGGAACATGGAACAAATTTGTTTTACATGATACAGTAATATAATGAAAAAGGAAATTATGAATAAAGCACTGTACAAAATAAAGGCAACTGATTGAGAACTTACAGTAGTACAATAGCTTAGCTACAGTATTTTCTTACAGTGTGTTGTAGTTTGCAAAGGACTAGGAATTTAGAAATATAATGTACCTTGAGAGAAGCTAGTGGGTGTTCTGGTCCCAGCAGACTCCAGTGGAAGGCAGCCAGGTCCTCATCAGGCAGAATATGATTTCCTGCAAGGCAGAAACTCTTTTAAATGCTGGCAGTGTCACCAAACAAGGGCAAGCTGTAAAGAGAGTTGCCAAAAATACAACTCACAAGTATGACTGTGTGTTGCAATAAGTAGGCAACAGAGATAAATGTAGGATGCATGTTTGATGCTGTTGTGTGCATGCTGAAGTATTCAAGAGTATGGGGCTCTTTACCCAGCAGAGCAGCAAAGCAGGGCAGGTGCTGTGTCTTAAGCCCGAGCTGCCTGGCGGCCTCAGACAGCAGATACTGATGTGTGGTCAGGTTTTTGCCATTCCAGCTCAGTTTGAGTGCGTGTGACGAGAAGTAGGCAGGTACATTGCAGAGGGCAAACTCAGAATCCTGAGCAATCAGGCCAGCAAATCCATAGTCCCTGTAGAGGGACAGCACTTCCTGGTGGTGGTCCTCCAAAGTCTGTACAACCTGTAGAAGCAGAGCGGACAAACTCAGCTTTACATTTAGCATATAAAGTCTGCATGAGGTTAGGAAAAAAAAAAAAAAACACCACTGCCTGGTTTGTGAAGTCGTCTTCTGATGCTCAGTTGTTTGAGAATATATAAATAATGTGACAACAGAAAAATCTGTATATCACAACACATGCTCTATGGTTTATATTATCAAAAACTAAACTCTTTTTAGGAATATTCATCCCCTGGATGCTCTCTCTTTTGTGGCAAAGATTCAGACAAGGACTTAACATAAAGGCAGTACAAGCAAACCTGAAGGAGAGTGAATGTTACACAGAATAGACTCATTCTTAATTGGGTTTTTATATGAAACATGCAGATAAACGGTATACCAACAACCATGCATACAATACAGTATGACATACATACATCATGACAGAGGACTCTCTGACTTTTAATCATCCCTTTTTTCTTTTCATCTCTTTAACTTATTTAAACACCAAATAAAAGCACCACATTAATTTTTTGCTCACCCCCTACTGTCAGAGAATAAAACCAGAGACTCTAATTAGCTTAATTTTTTGTAAGGCAAGGATTTAACTACCAATGATGCCAATTTTGATCCCAAACCAGTACTTCATCTCAAAAGCATTAGAAAACCATGACTTTAAGAGACACACCTGTGGAGCAAAAGTGCTTCATACATTTTAAGATTACCAGTAACATGGCCCAGACTAATATTTCTTGAAATTCCACTGATAACACACATCTAAACTACTAGCAGGTGATAGAGCCAAACATTGGATGAGGTGCACAGTTATAGCACCAGGAGAACCCAATGACTCTGACAGAACGAGGCTAATTAATGTGAAAACTAAATTACATTCTGTATTCATTAAAGATCAATCTAATGAGCTGGTAATCAAATCCCTGTCATCAAATGAATTCAATATGGGACAGGGATCACAGGTTGATTATGAGAACCCTGTTTGATGTAAGACTTATTTAAACTATTAATTTCTAATGAAAATGACAATGATGTACAATTACAACCTGGCAATATAATGCAGCAACCAATTACTGAGAGGCTGCAGAGCAATGACCAGCAATACATTTAGCAAATGTAGAATTTAAGACAATGCAAGATACTGGGAGGAACTGTAAAGGCTGTTTCGTAGAATGCATGCAAGTCCAGGAAAAATAAATAAGTACACATGAGTAACTCTGAGTAACAATGCTGCACAAGAACAAGGAGCATCAGTGTGTGTACTGTAATGTGGGTGGGATTTTTCTTTTCTAACAAGTATTCTCATAGGACACACCATGTTGTAGTGTTTTAACATTAGCATGCAACGAGATGAAGAAATGGATCAAAAGCAAAAGGAGACCGGCAACGCTGATGCTAAGGAACCTTGACAGACAATCAGCAGTTTAACTGCATTTATCACTGACCTAGAACAAAATGTTATGAGTCATGAGGTATGTTTCCTTTTTGAAACATATCATGTTAAGCTATTCTGTGGCCCAATCAGATGACTCCTTTAGATGACAACATTTTTTCTTAGGCTATTACACCTAATTTATAGTATGAGGCAGATACTCCATAAGCATATGGATTACATCTGTCTTACTCTATCACGTTCAAATTTAGAAATGTCACAAAATACATACATAATGTATATTTCTAATTGGAACATTATAATTCAACTAACTGAAATGCACAATATAAGTTATTATAAATGCAACACTGTAAAAGGCCTACAACCTATAAATAGTCTTTTCTACTCAGCAGTTGCTCAACAATGTAGGAAAGGTTGAATGGGTTCATGTTACGTAATATATAGGCTAGACCAGGTCATGTTGTACAATGCATGTTTTTAACCTCTCTCTAATAAGGAGGCTTGACCAGTAGCATGCCTCATTTATCAAAAACAGTTGAACAGGACACATCTCTCCTCCCAGTTGACCATCGCATATGCATAAATGAAGGGAAACATGCCAGCTACGAGAATCAGGTGGAAACTTAAGTCTCTCTACTGCCCATCGGTTTTGCATTTATGAATAGACTGAACGACAAAATCCCAGTGAATCATTTCAGTGCTTAGGACATGCAGTTGCACTTGTTCACAAACACCAAAGAGTTAAGAGAGGCTACATGACGTAACCTACAACATGGGCGTGCTAAAGACAGGGCAAGTGTTAATTTGGCACGCCGAATGACCACAGTAACATAACTCCACAACCATGATCACATTGCTCACCCGCACTCTGAAGCGGAACATGGCGAGGCGGACACAGTGGCTGAGACAGGCCGGGGGCAGGAACCATGCCCGGGGAGGCGGGGTGGCCTTGCTGCCGACGTGGTTGACTATCAGCTGCGCCGTCTGTCGCTGGCCCTGAGCTCGCCGCGCCCACTCGGGCCAGCGCTCCTTCCCTAGTGTGCCGTTGAAAACCACGACAAGCTCCAAGCCACCCTGGTACAGACAGGCCTGTGACAGGGCGGCCAGGTAGCCCAGCATGGCGTTCCACTCGCCCCCGCACACCCAGTCCGTCTGGTAGCCGCCGTAGAGGCGCTGCAGGCCGGAGTCCGCGTCGATTAGGATCCTAGCAGGCGGGGGCGGGGGAGGCATGGGCCCGGGGTGATGTGGGTGGTGGTGTGGGTGATGATGGTGAGGGGGCTGGCGGGCCGCTGTACGAGCAAGCTTCAGGAGGTCCACCGGGACTGCGGCCCCGGGACAGCGCTTCTCTAAATACTCTTGAAAACCCTGGACTCCCATGACGGTGTTATTGAGCCTATGTGTCTGGCCGGGAGCGGGCTCTGAATACGTTCTGTACGCCGTGTTTGTAATGTGATGTTGGGCGAGACTGTAGCTAGCTGTGCACTTCTGGCAAGCTAACTCGTCTCCGATGTAGTGACTTACTGTAGTTAAGTTAACCCTGCAAAACAACTTCTCTGTCACCCAGACTAGTGAAACGAGTCACCGCGCACTGTCGTACAAGTGTTTCAGTTATTGTTGAGAATCACAAGTTACCGAAATGCCAATTTCTTAGTTTTGGTCGTGTGTGCTCAGTTTAGTGTCCATCTCTGTGGATTTTTGGTGAGATGCCAACAAGGCCAGTGTAGCTACCTACAGCCAGAAAAAGTTCACCATATTCCCTGCGCCCATAATTTTCCTTTAACATAAGCAGCTTCCAAATGTAATTGGTAGCTAATAACGGAAATGCAGAAAGGTGGCGTATAATATTGAGAAATGACTACAAAATAATTATGTTGCTGGTGTGTGCACATGAAACATATGCAATACTGCGCATTAGTTAGCAACCCCCAGACTGGATGGCCAGTTCGCGGACATGATGTTAAACCGAGCACCTTCCAAATCGTTATTTTTATCTGACAGCTGAAATATTTGACATTGATTCTGCATTACCTCGGGGATTTTTAGCACATGTGTAGCAGTAGCTTGGTGTCTCGCAGTTGTCAAAATATAAATTAAAACAAACTAACAAGCAGTATGCCTGGCAAGAGTGGCTAGCTGAACTAATATTTGCTAACTGTGTGGCTAGCTGATGTTAGCTGCTGGCAGGGTCCCCGGCGTGATTTGACGCGTCAACTCCCGAAGACAAGTCCGGGGCGGACACGACGCGGAATGAGATGGATGTTTGACGAAATAAAAGAAAAGTAACTAAAAGAAAACAAAAATAAAAGCCCGATGGTGCCTCCCTCGCTTTCTTCCACACTCACGGCTTCATGTTGCAGAGGGGAACATTACTTCCAAGCGACATCAGCCATCTTGCGACTTCCTCGCGGCCCAGTGGAGTGGGAGGGAAGGCGGACGGAGTGGAGGGAGGAGGCGCGGCCGCGGGGACGATGGGAAATGTATTCTCGAAATCGTATCATGCCCCGTCACATTAGCTGAAGTCAAAAGGAGAAAAAACTACAATTACCAGCACAATTTCTCAGACGGTTGGAAGAGGATAAAAAGCTGAAGAGTAAAATTTATAGACTTAAAGTAGTCCTCAACTGATTTGTATTTATCCGTTTTCGTAGCTTATCATATTGTCATTTTGGAATGATAATTCATTGCTCATTTACATTCCTGCACTGCATATTTGATTGCATAATGCTGTTCTTCCAGTACTACCTTATGTAGTCATTCAGAAATACACTTGCAGTGACATATAAACAAGTAAATTAAGTGAAGAAAGACGCAGTATTAGACTGGTCGTAGTTGTGTTTATGAGTTAGTGCTGAGTGGTGTAACAGGTAGAATTACTGTCCTGTTCATGTTGTATCTTTGTGTGTATGGCGCCTCCGTGTGGTTATGTCATAGACTGTATATAATACATGATAAACAGTACATAATGTACATGTATGTGCAGCTCGACAAAATTTGAGTATAGCGCAGCGAAGGTCAGCTATTCCAGAAAACGAAAATGTATATATTAAAACATGTAAACTAAAATAGTTTCAGTTTTTTAAAATTTAATTTTAAGAACATCTGCCCCAAAAAAGAAAGAATAAAACCATGTCTTTATTTATTTATTTATTTATTTATTTATTTATTCATTCATTCATTCATTCATTCATTTCAAGTTTGAGTAAATCACTATTTATGCAGTATAAATACCATGAATGACACTACCAGAATTATGGGGAAAACTGCTGACTTGACACTCATTGAAATCCTCCACTTGGATGTTAAGCCACAGATCATTGCTGAAAGGGCTGGCTATTCAGAGTAGCAAAGCATATTCATGGAAAATTGACTGGAAGGGAAAAGTATGGTAAGAAAAAGTGCACAAGCAACAAGGATGACAAGATTGTCAAGAAAAGCTGAATCAAGACTTTGCAGGAGCTCCACAAACAGTGGAATGAGGCAGACGTCAGTGCATCAAGAGCCACCATGCACAAACAAGTCCAGGAAATGGTCTACACAAGTTACATTCATGGTATCAAAACCACTCCTGAACCATGGATGATATTAGAATAATTTTACCTGGGCTAAGGAGAAAAAACTGGACCATTGCTCAGCAGTGCAAAGTCCTCTTTTCAGATGAAAGTAAAATTTGCATTTCATTTGGCAGTCAAGGCCCCACCAGCCAAGGTCTGGAGGAATAGCAGAGAGGCATAGAATCCAAGCTGCTTTCAGTGTGAAGCTTCCGTCGTCAGTGATGATTTGGGTTTCCATGTCATCTGTTGGTGATGGTCCACAATGTTTCGTCAAATTTAAAGTCGATGCAGTCATCTACCAGGAGATTTTAGGCTCTTCAAGCTTCCGTCTGCTGATAAGCTTTATGGAGGTGTTGATTTCCTTGTCCAGCAGGCCTTTGCACCTGTCCCCAGAGCCAAAACTACTCAGAACTGGTTTGATGACCATGACAGTCTGCGTACTATTGTCAAGAGGAAGATGCAAGAAATCAGACTGAACAATACAGATGAACTGAAAGCTATAGGCTTCCGTAACGCCTCAACAGACCCACAGACAGTAACTCATGAAAAAGGAGACCCAACCAAGTACTGAGTGCATAAATGCATTATATATACAGAGTTTCACATTTCTATATTATGAATAATTTTTTCTTGATCTTATGAAATATTCAAATATTTTGAGATACTACATTTTGTATTTTCTTGAAATGTTTATGTGTAATGAATCAAAATTTTCTCAAAGTTTAACTGTAAATTAAATCATGGAGAAAAAAACCCCACACTTTTTCTTGATATCCTAATTTTTTTAATTTTTTTTTTCAGATGTACCTGTATATACAATCTGTGGATGTATATGCATTACAGTTAGTCTTTGTAAATTAATACATACAGCCTGTACATGTTTAGACATCTTGTATTTATTAAATAAACAACATATTTAGTCTAGGGTTGTGGTTAACACATCCTCACTAGGTGACCAGGTCAATTTTGTGATGGCCTTCACATCTTTTTAATCCTGTATTCCATATCTCACAATGATGTATGTTCTACATTTAGATCTTGAGGAGAATATTTCAGGTGAAGTAGATTATAGACAGGTTCACATCCAAATACATCCTAAATTTTTACAAAATTTTCAGAAAATTAAACTTTCCGTCAACCACTGTTATGGGAATAGTGGGACATTTATGTTACACAGAAAGTAATAAGTAATGTTATTTGTAATTTGAATAAAGATATCCATCCTCTATTTTTATTTATTTATATTTCTTATTTATTTTAAACTTTATTTTTATGCTTTTTTAAAGATGTACTTAACAATTTATCGGGCAAGTGACTATTTTTGATAATATCTGAATACATTACATGACAGGTGCAGCAACAGTTACAGTGAGACAACAATCTCAGGCCCAATGTGGTCTACAGGGTCTGCAAGATCCACCTCTGTATGAGCAGTGAGTGTACCCGCTTTGTTAGGTACCATGAAGTAATGGTACTAATGTAAGGAATGATGTTCAAAGGGATAATGTGGATGTGGACAGGTGTCTGGATCAGCACTTACGTTGCTGTAATGTTCTTAAAGTGATGTCCTAATGTTCTAAAATACTTGCTCCTTTCACATTACATGTATTTTTCTTGTATTTTTTTTATATTTACTTCTTGTATTTATATATATTTTTGTGCCATTTATGGTAAAGAACCAAATATGGTAACTTCACTGACCTCGATTTTCTACAAAACAATAAAAACTTTGAAAAATTTCACAGAAGTGATGAAGTCTTGTTATGTCCTCCAATAACACACCAAGGCTGAAACTTTGAATTTCACAGTATTTCTACGAGTGCCCTATAAAGGATTAATCAGACATGTTTTCATATCCATAGATAACATTCAACATCCATAGATTTCTGTCAAAGAAAAACAACAAATCCACTTAAGCCCTCCACAGAGACAGGAAAACCCAGTATATCAAAGCGTAAATCTCATTGGTAATCTGTCCCCTGCTAACATTTTCTGTGTCCCATATTTGGTTTGTGGTCACTAGTCCTCAAACACCCTCGGGGGAAAAGAGGGAAGAGTATTTATTCTGGCCACTCGGCTCCACTGGGATATGAAAGTACAGCCTGGGGGGACTGGGGGCGGTTGTCTGTATCGGTGTCTTCATATCCTTTCTGATCTAAATGTGTGTGTTAGTGGGTGAATGGATGTGTACATATGGATGAATGAGTGCGCTTCAACAGGGACAGACGGAGATTACCGGTGAACGCGCGGCACGCCCCCGCCCTGTATCATCCGTCCGCGCGGAGAGTGAACATGACGACCCGGTCCCTGTGCAGAGTCCTGAAGCCCGTGTTCGGAGAGCGGTTGTTCCGGGTAGGACCAGCCTCTGAGTTTAAAACCAGAGTTTCAACACTTGTACAGACTTTATTTTAAACAGTTTTCCTCTTTAATTTGCCTGGACAGTGGTCAGTGTAGCTAAGCTGATTACCAGTGGGTTGGTAAGTTAGTAGTTGCTAACCAAGCTAGCCGGGTTTATGTCGCTGTCCTTTCAGCACCACTCTGTCAATGTCAACTTAGCTCAATTCCCTGCAGAGAAAGCTAAACTTTACTTTAGCTGCATGCATAATTTTCCCCCCAGCTGAGATAAACCTGTAAATGTATACTTTAAGTGTTCCCTGCAGAGTCATAAATTATTCAGAGTAATACAGCAGCTTCCTCCATTAATGGCTAAGTTAACAACCTAACAACGGTTAACAACTGGCCTACTAGCAAACACATTCAACAAACCTTAAATGTTTCTCCTGGATTAGAAAATAAACCCTAACGATCATAAATAGGCTACCATTTACACTATTTAAATATAATAAGACTTTTCACTCTATTCATTTTTGACTCCCCAACTGCATCCATACTCTTGTGTTCTTAACATGTACAACATCAGCTACAGGATCAAATAAAACCAATAGGTGAGATTTAAAAATAAAAACTAGACATAAAAAACATACTAAAACATAAGCAGTGTATACCACTGTTTATTAAATTAACCAACAGTTCATAAAGTTGTTCAAATTTTTATCATATATAGTAATATAATACAACATCCATGTCTAATCCAAAAACATCATACAGCATACATATGCACAGTGACTTACTTTTCATACTTGATGTACATTTTGCTGATAATACTTAAACGCTACAGTTAACAAAGGTTTTTAATGCAGAACTTTCCTTTGTGGTGGAATACCTCCTCTTTTACTTTTACTTTCTGGTCCTCTCGTGCTCAGTCAGTCTTTTTAAGTGTATGTGTGCTTGTGTGTGTGCATATGTGTGTGCGTGTGTGTGTGTGTGTGTGAGTAGGTGGGTGGGTATGTGTGGGTGGGGGTTGTACTGATTTTTAAACTTATATGTAAAGCACTTTGTGCTACATCCTAAATGTATGAAAAGTGCTATATAAATAAATATTGATTGATTGATTGATTGATTGATGTTTTCTTGCATTTTAACCTATAAAGACCCAAACAGCCACCAGCAACCAAAATCATTTACTGATCTAAAATGTTTAATAACTTCTGAACCACTAAACCTATTAATATACTGAAATAATTGGTGTGAATGCAGTTTGTCATCTTTTCATGGTCATCAGATATGACCCATATCAGAGGCTCTGTAGTGAACATGGAAATACCATCATCTTCTACAACATTGATTCACCAGTAAAACCCATAGAGTTGGATCAATGACAGAGGATGGAGACACTGGGTTTATGTTCAGTTAATGATATATTATACAGAAAAAGTCATTTCTTCTTCAGTTTTCTCTGTTTTTGATGTATAACCCTCAGTTTACTGTGAGGCTTTTATGAACATCTACATGGTCAGTGAATTAAATATAGGAAAATACATTATTTCCACTGAAAAAATGCAACATACAGAGGATAAAATACAAATAAATGGTGATAAATCACTTAAGAAAGGTTGAATATAGAGAAAATTAATTTGGGAACTGCCACAAAAGTAACGCTGGGTCTTTATGGGTTAAGTTAATTAATTGATCTGAATTTTTCTAACCATTCTTTTTAGGAGACTCTTCACTGAATGAACTGATATGATTTTTTTTACTATATCAATAGGCTTATGGTGCAACCACATGCCACCAGAGAAACAAATCCACTTACACAGTGAGTACTAATAACAACATTTTCTTCAAAAGTTACTCAAAATAAGAACATTCATGACCTCATGCCCTCTTAAAGTGTTGAAGTCATTGTTAATCTCCACCCCTCTAAGATGTTTTTACTGTATTGGAGTACCTTTTCTATCAGAAATCTGTCCTTTTGTCTTTATCCTACCAACACCCCTTTGTTTTTTCCTTTGCTCTGATCCTCCTTCATCCACCCACCCACACCAGAACATAGTGAGTATGACTGCTCACAGACTCCTCGATACACTCAGAGCTTTAATCGATTGAAGGCAAACACATTAAATACTATGTTAGATTTGCAAATGCTGGACTTCATCAGGGGTTTGACTATATGTGTTTGTTTGTATTAAAGCCTCCACCTGCGCTGTACGGAGGTAGACACACGGTGACTCTGATCCCTGGAGATGGCATTGGGCCAGAACTTGCCCACCATGTCTGTGATTTGTTCCGGTGAGAATTCACACATCATATATGCAGAAAAACACACATAATGCATATAAATAAAGACAGATATTTAAAGTATGTGAATCAAATCAACATCTTTCTCAGTGCTCTCCAAGTGTTTTGCTTTTTTATCATCAGGTTCTGCTGTGTGCCAGTTGACTTTGAGGTTGTTCATGTTGATTCAGCTATGACTTCTGAAGATGATATCAACAACGCCATAATGGCTATCAGGCGCAATGGAGTTGCACTGAAAGGTTAGTCTTCACTACAGATAAAGCGTGTCATCTATTTAATAAGACGTGTGACCAGGAGAACCAGTGCTGATATAAATGATGTAAGGTTCAGTTAGTT
This sequence comes from Sphaeramia orbicularis, assembly GCF_902148855.1. Taxonomy (NCBI): domain Eukaryota; kingdom Metazoa; phylum Chordata; class Actinopteri; order Kurtiformes; family Apogonidae; genus Sphaeramia; species Sphaeramia orbicularis. The sequence goes on from NC_043963.1 coordinate 20,908,538, forward strand.
TAGTTTAGTTTCTTCGAGTCTATACTTAGAGTAAAGAATGCGTGTACTTTGACCATCTCTGAGTGCAATGTATATGAAACAAAAAACAAAACCAACATTTCTCAAGTACAACTCAGATTTTAGGTAAATGAATGACTCCTTGCAGCTATCCTTACACTATCACTATATTTACCCAGGCAACCTTGAGACCAACCATAACTTGCCACCTTCCTACAAGTCCAGAAACAATCTTCTCCGGTGAGTCTGCTACATTAAAGCTGTCACAGTCTTTTAACTTTACCATCTTATCTAGAAGTCACCAGTGTGAAACAGCCATTCCAGCAGCAGTGCACGCAGACAGTAGTAGGTTTATAGTTGTTGTATCTTTTCCTCTGCTTCCCTTTTATCTCATTGACACTCTTTGGCTCTCTGTCTGCAGCACCACTCTGGATCTGTATGCCAATGTGATGCACTGCCAGTCTTTTCCAGGAGTAAGGACCCGCCACAAAAACATTGACATCATGATCATCAGAGAGAACACTGAAGGAGAATACAGCAGCCTGGAACATGAGGTGATCCTGTGTGTTAAGCCTTTTGTCCTTTTCAGTCAAACCACACTGCATTTTCTACCACGGTGCTGTTTGTTTGGGCAGATGTGAGAAGGTAATTGCACTCGGTATGGACCAAAACAACTGCAATAAGACCTTGTAGAGGATCAGGGTCCCAGTCTGGTCAGAAATATACACAGGAGAGGGTTGTTTGTGTTGTGAGCGTTTTGTATGAGACCAACCTAACTCCTCTTGTGGCTCCTGATGCTTTTCATCTTGGTGTGCAGTAGAGCAAGATAACTGTTAGCAACTCGCATAGCACAGACACATCCAAGCTTGTTTTCTATTTCACACCTTTGGATGTACAGTATAGGACCAATGATGTGATTTGATCTGGTGATGGAGTTTTCCCTTTATGAATTAACAAGGGAAATATACTCCGCAGGATTTATTAGGGATGACGGTCAGATCTATATCTGAAATAAATTTTTAAACCATTATCTGACCACAGAAAAGAAGCTGTAGATATTAAAGGGTCTACATGTAATATTTCTACTTTTAATATATAATATTGTCATTATAGTCTTTAGAATATAGACTTCTAAAGTTATGCCAAACACACTAATGTATTAAATTGTTGAGATATGAACTGAGTATTCACAGACGGATAATGTATGTGACCACTAGAGGGAGTAGTGAGACACACCGCTGGTTCATGGTGAGGAAATATAACACAGCATTGCCAAAGCATCACAAAGTGACAAGATGGGAAAAATAATTTAGAAAAAACTACTATAGTCAAAGACAGTGAAAAAGTGACAAAAGCTAAAAGCACTGTTGTTTTCACCACTGGACACAGCTCTAAATGAAAAGAATGGAGTTTGATGCTGGAATTTCAGCATTTCTTTTACAGGGGTGAGTTTGATTATGAGGCATATGAAGGTCTAAAATATTTATTATTTCAAGAGGCAGCAGTATGAGGCAAATTATGATATGATATAAAGTTAGTAGTTTGGAATATCAGTAGAACCCATTTAAAACCCCCTGAGATGAGTAAATGTGGTTCATGTTCACCTTGATGAAACAAACCATCGCATACTGATATTCTGTCTGTGTTTTTTCTGCAGAATGTTCCTGGTGTTGTTGAATGTCTGAAGATCATCACCAGGGCCAAGTCTCTGCGTATTGCTGATTACGCTTTCAGAACAGCTCGGGAGAAAGGACGCAGAAGAGTCACTGCTGTACACAAAGCTAACATCATGTGGGTGCATGAACCCTCAAATTCTCTGTCTGTGTGTATTTACATTTGTTGCTCAAATACATTGATGTGTGTGTTTTTTCGAGCAGGAAGTTAGGTGATGGTCTCTTTCTGGAATGCTGTAAGGAGGTTGCCAGTGGTTACCCTGAAATCGCCTTCGACAGTATGATTGTGGACAACACTACTATGCAGGTAGCAAAAATATCATGTACATAAGCTTACATGTTTTGTTCCAAAACATAATACATACTCTGAGCTTATTAGTCCTGATTTGAGTATGTTTTATTATTAACACAGTCCCACAGACTTAGTTTCTTAATGTAAATATTCAGAATATTGCAATTTACATATTAATTTTGAAATGTTGAAAGAGCCAAAGTCCAGACTGGTAAGATTTCCCAATGCTGACTAGGTGAAATAGCACCTTGATGCCTTTTTCATGACAGTTCTGAAGGGAAAAAGGAGGTCCTGCCCTGAACATCAGACTCATTTGAACATGCTGTCAGTACTGGTTCTATCTCCTCGAACAAAACAGATCCCAGACCAAACCTCACACATGACTCTGATCCAACATTAAATAAACTAACATGCATTTAAAATGTGCTTTATCTGTTTCTCTGTGTTAGTTAGTTTCCAGACCCCAGCAATTTGATGTGATGGTCATGCCGAATCTGTATGGCAACGTTGTGAGTAATGTGTGTGCTGGATTGGTTGGTGGACCGGGTCTGGTTCCTGGAGCCAACTACGGAGAGGACTACGCAGTCTTTGAAACGGTAAAATAGACTTACACAAACACATATATATTTAACAAAAAATTTCCCATTACGAGATACAACAGAATCTGATTTCATCTTAATTTTTCCCGTTTTCCTTTTGAATCATTTTAAAACCAACATTACGGCTTCAGAGTAACACAGGAAAAAGTCAGACATTAAATACATGACATTGCTACGTGTAATTTCTTTGTTTTTTTCCAGGGCACCAGGAACACTGGGAAAAGCATTGCTAACCGAAACATAGCAAACCCTACAGCCATGCTGCTGGCCTCCTGTCTGCTGCTGGATCACCTGAAGCTCCGCGCTTATGCCAGCATGATCCGCAGAGCCATCCTCACCACTGTCACTGAGACTCGGGTAATCACTTAAAAAAATACTCAAAGCTGTCCTTTTAGTTCACTAACTTCACATACAATGACATTTTTTTATACAGTTGCAAACATTTTTTTAGACCACCCTTGTTTTCTTCAGTTTCTTGTTCATTTTAATGCCTGGTAAAACTAAAGGTACATTTGTTTGGACAAATATAATGATACCAACAAAAATAGCTCATAAGAGTTTAATTTCAGAGCTAATATCTAGCCATTTTCCATGGTGGCCTTGATAATAACCAATATCACTTCAGTTCTTACATTGATAGTTATGGCATTGTACTGCCAAAAACAGTTCTTTTAGGCATTCTGTGTTTTCTTTTCTGTCTGTTTTTTAGTCACATGATTCCCACAGAAGTTCGTACTTGATTGCATCACCATTGTTTTTGATTGCTTTTGATGGTCTAATAATTTTTACCATGACTGTAGTTATTTGTTTTTCAGTGATTGTTACCAAATGCTTTCAGTGATTATGTGTTGCAGAGTGGACGGGGTTACTCTTTACATTTTGTCTCATATGCATTTGTCATGTCATTTGTGTTCCAGCTGCACACTGCTGATCTGGGGGGCCAAGGCTCCACCTCTGAAGTTGTCCAGACTGTCATGAAAGCAGTCCAGAGCACCGGACCACTGACCCTGAGCATCTAGAACATAAATGTACAAAGATAAATCCTATATTCTTCCTCCGTCCAGTAAATCTTTTATGCAATGTCATAACAGAAATATGTTCAATAGGGATACTGAAATTGCTCTTTGCACATTGCTTTAACTTTATACAATTTAAGTTGTAGAGTAGCACATTATAATTCTATAATTCTTGTAGATCTGAAGTGAAGTATTATGACTTTATTATGTATTATTCATATAGTGTGAAGTACTACTGTACTGTTCCTGAATGTACTATACATGTTATGTTGAGCTCAGATGTAGATCTGACCTTCATTCCTAATAAATCCTGTGGCAGCTCTTTTTCTTTGTCTTTTGAACTCATGTCTACACATCATATCTGTGTGCAGTAGTAGTAACAAGTCAGGACCACAGGGAGGCCACATTGTGTTGTGTGGGATAATACATTTGGATTGTTATGAAGAGTGACTCTTTCTAAGAACTTGTCAGCAGTGGCTCTAAAAGTTGTTTATTCACCAACAACTGCAGCTGTAGTAACTATGGTGCATTTAGTAGCAGAAATAGACAACAGTGTAGTTGCAACTAGTATTTGTTTTCAGCAAAGCACTAATTTACATAGTACAATATGAATGTTGGAGTTTGAAGTACAGTAGCTTCAAGTAATACGAAAATATTATTTTCCAGGTTGATGCCCATATTTAACTGCAATTTTACTTAAAACATTTTTTTGTATTTCTTAGGCCTAAATTGAACACAAATTATGGAATTGTCAGTTACAATTGTATGTTACTTTCTGAATATTTGCATCGCTTGCTTTAATAACTATTATTACCAGCTTTTTAAGCTCTACAGGATTTACATTCATCTGAAAACAACTATCAACTTTGCATAATTTTTCAAGTTTTTTATGCTTTTTTCATCCAGAGTTTTCAACTGAACAGCTATTTCTTGGGTCTAATATTATCAATAGATAAGATAAGATAAGATTAGATAAATCACAAACTAAACTGAAAAAAATAAACAGATCATATAACATTATCATAATTAAACAGGATCCCCACAGGGATTTATCCCGTCTTTTATCATTCATAATCAATATCATTATAGACATTGTCTTGTCACACCCACACAGTTTCAGATGTAGGTTAAGGATAGTGCCCTAGTTGGCCATGTACAGAAGGAAATGGCCAGGCTTCTGAAAGAAAGCTGGTTTGATGCTTTTTTAATTTAATATTGTCAAGATTAGAGAGTTTGTTAATGAATTTAAAGGGAGGGCGGAAGCTTGGCTCATTGAGGTTGTCCAGTCTGTCAGACATATTGGAATTTATCTAGAAATGAAAGTGGAAAAAGAACTGTGGTGTTAAAGAAAGCTCAAGATTATTCTTTTTTTTTTTTTTTTTTTTTTTAGGAGGGGGCTAATGTCCCTTGGTATAAACAAGAGGCTTGCCATGTTTTCATCAGGGAATCTCAGTAGTTTCGCCTTTTAGGAAGCAGAATTATGAAAACATGATGAACAAGATCATTTGAGGTCACTGCAGGAAAGAGAACAGTACCATTAAACATGGATTTGAAGCTGAAGACCACCCAGTGTTTTTACAGACTTATGAGATGGTCCAGTGAAGCTTTGGAGTCTAGTGGGTGACTCAGAAGAGTTTTTGTACATTTTTAGATGTGAAGATCCAAAAGCATCTTTGACCCGTTAATCATGTCTCAAATGAATTTGTTTTGGCCTTGTTTCATGTTGCTGCAATGTTTATGTTGTCTGTTGTCTTTGAATGCAGTGTTTATATTGCTAAATGAATTAGTGGCAAATGAGTTTCCCCACTGAACATTAATAAAGCTGTCTAATCCAATCTAATCAGGCTCACTGATCAACAGAAGCTACATGTGGTTATTTTTTCATATGATTGTAACAAGTAAAGCAGGATTTCAAACAGTCAAGGGCTTCATGTGTCAAAGATTTGTGTTTCAGAATGAAAGAAAGAGTACGAGCCTTGGTGTTATTTTGCCAACACGAGTCACACGCCCTGCAGTGTGTCTTTGTGTGTGTGTTTGTGTGTACGTTTAAGGTCACACAGTGGGCCCCTCGTTAATTAGAGGCTTCTCCAAATGAGAGAGCAATTGAGGGTAAGAAAAGAGATTACTGTGCCGTCACAGACAGAAAGAGAGGTGGAATGCAGAGAGAAGGGAAGAACTGGAGGAGGAGGAGGAGGAGGAGGAGGAGGAGGAGGAAGGGGCGGGGGGGCTAGAGTGAGAGAGGCAAGTCTGATGAGAAAGTTGACCCTTCTCCTGCTCTTGATTTCTAATTTCTCTCCAAAAACCCTTCATCCCATCTGCTGCAACATCTGACATGGTCTCTCCTCCTTCTCTCCGCCTGTTCCTACCCTTCGCGATGCATAATCACACAAACACATATTAGTTTAATCTGTGTGTGTAAGGGAAAAAAAGTCTTTGATCAGTCCTGAAGGCTAATAGCAGAAATCTCATTTGATCTGTTGCTGTGTGGCCCTCACACACACTTGACTTGCGTATGTGTGTAGATGCTGAGGATCAAAGTAAAGTCAACAGCAACATGGTGAACATCTAAACAATCAACAGGAAATTACATTAATTTGCCAACACAGTCTGTGCATCAGGTCCTTTGATCAACATGCCCACTTTCCGCTAGAGTACCCCCTCTTTTTCTTTTTCCACCTCTTTTTTTTTTTCGCACTTTTCATTAATTGAAGAGAGAGGGAGAGAGTATTAAAGAGGAGGGAGATGAGAGTGAAAGCCAGAGTTGGAAGAAGGGAGGAGATGGGGAGACAGGAGTCAACAGCATGAGTTGGCAGAGGTCACCCTCAGAGTAACAAGCAAGAGGGACACACACACACACACACACACACACACACACACACACAGCATGGATGCAGCTAGTGTGTGCAACAGCAGATCAGGTTGTTCTGGTTCCTACAGATGCTTCACAGGACGCTGAAGACGAGGTGAGTAGGTCGTCTACATTTGCTTGTGCATTGCTTCGTATTTTCCATTGTGTTCTCTCTGTGATAGAAGATAAAGCTGAAGCTGGAATCTTTGCATCTGGCTGTTACATGTAATGATCAGTAAGCATGGGGAGATTAGAGGTAAAGATCGATCAGTGGAAAAAGAATCTTTTGAAGTGTGCCCAGAGAAATGGAAAAGAAGTAACTGGACTGATCTTTGCTTTTTGGTTGATGGAATGAAAAGTGAAGGGTAAACAGTAGGTGTCCAGTGTTCGAAGTGGAATAACAGCTGAAAGATGTCAACATGCCTGGCTGTGCATTACGGATTCAAAACAGGACAATGAGAGAAAACTGTCTGCTGAGCTGTGGCTGATGTGTATTTTGTGTAGAAATTAATGAAACAGTTTCCAGTGTACACTTAGGATAAGTGTTTCCTACAACTTGAACCTGAAAACTGATCATTTTGTAAATAATCAACTCATGATTTGACATGACCAGCTCTCACTGCATCTCTCAAATGAGGAAACTCCTAGTTTACTACGATGTGTCCAATGCATGCTGAGAGCAGTTTTTGTTTGGATGGTAGCAGTTTTTCTTGTGATTAACTGCTATCCCAATTAGTGACTACTAATTAGTGAATCCCATCATTTCTCTGTAGATCTTGCCCAATGTACCAAGAATGAGCAGAGATGGATTGATGAGGGAAGTTATGAAACAAGCATCAGCATGGGATAGTGAGCAGATTGTTCATATTGATCATATAAATACCCCCTGTGCTTTCTTCTCATGTACATGTTTGGAGTTTGGACCTGACAGGGCTAAAGTTGGCACCATGTTCATATTAGCTGACATCCCACACACACATACAGCTGAAGTTAATAGGTTTGGGTGAAGGGTCAAGCTCCTGTTAGCACAATAATTGTGAACTAGTGAATTGAGAAACATGGCATGTTTACAGTTCCTCACACACATTTACAAAACACATCCATGGTTATGCAGAGTGGGCCCCTCATATAGAACTGTTTACATGGCACAAATGAGTGTGTTCAGGCAAGGTCACATCTGCATGTTTACTCTCCCATGATTAAAACATTTTGCACTAATAACAAGGTGGTGACTGTGCCTTCTGGTGTCCAAAAAACTGGACTTAAAGGTGCAGGAGATGAAATCAATGTCAAAACACCAGAATTCTTAAGTATATTACTGTAGCTCTCTCCTCTTGGTCCAAATCAAAAGTCTAAATATAGATGGCATGATGGTGTTTTTGTACCGCTGCAGAAAACAGAAATCCACATTTCCAAGTTTCTATATTGGGATGCCCGACTGAATCTGACCACCTAGTGGTAACTGCAGCTTTCAGTCTCATATTTGATATAAGTAATGATGTTCAAAGTGATAATATGTATGTTGACAGGTGTCTGTATCAGCACTTATGTTGTTCTAATGTTCTAAAATAGATGTTCCTTTCACATTATATGTGTTTTTCTTGTATTTTTACAAATACTTTTTGGATTTATTTTATTTTATTGTATTTTCTCTCTCTTTTTTTTTCTTCTTTTTTTCCCCTTTTCTTTCCTTTTCTTTTTTTTTTTTTTTTTTTAACTTTTTCCTTTTTTTATTTTCTTTTTTATTTTTTGCACCACTTATGAGCAAGGAACCAAATATGGTAACTTCATTGACCTTGATTTTCTACATGACAATAATGAACTTCATAAAAGTAATAAAGTCTTATTATGTCCTCCAATAACACAATAAGGTTGAAATTTTGAATTTCAGAGTATTTAATGGGTGTCCTATAGAGGGTTAATGCTCCTACATACCTGAGAAAACTAAATGTCTGCAGCACAGGGTAGTGGGGTCATTAAAAAAAGAAGGCACACACAATCTTTGGTTTCTTAACCCTGTAAAGCCTGATCCATTAAATCATTGACAGAAAATTCCAGTTCTTTGAAACTGGAGCCTTTATTGTCCTTCTGAACAACACATTTTTTTTATTTTTATTTTTTTCAAATATCAATTTCCATGTATGAGTTTCAATTTTGTATCATATTTGATACATCAGGTCTCAATACTCAAATATTATTATTTCTGAACAAACAAAAATGTAATATAACACAAACATGTCTAACAAATTGGTAATTCCTTTTCAAAATTGGCAAAGTTCTGCCTCGTTCGTCATTAATGACAATTGTGTAGTGTCACTGGAAAGACCTCTGGTGACTGAATTCCTCCCCCTTTCTGGATTATCTGTGTATTGCATGTATCTAATTGTATGTATCAGGTGTTTAAAGAAAAAAATATCACACTGAACATGTAGAGGGCTTCAAAACTCATGTATCAAATATGATGCTTTTGGCATTATAGGGTTAAATGATTATTGGCATCAAATAATTCTGAGATACAGCCATTTGCCTTCTGTTGACATGAACACTCTCTCCTCTCCACTCCTCAGCTAACATGTCAGTCTCCTTGGTAACGTACCCATCCATTGATTGGTCAGCGATGTCTGTGACGCCAACGACAACCAATGTGACCGAGTGGGAACGTGACGCCTTGCTGGCGGTGGCTGAAGTGGTGGTCCTGGCAATCATCCTGGTGATGGCGTTGCTTGGCAATGGGCTGGTGTTGGTGGTGTTGCTGAGGCGGAGACAACACCATAACCCACTGCACCAGTTCATGCTCAACCTCTGTTTGGCTGACCTTGTGGTGGCACTGTTCCAGGTAACACTCATTCAGACACAAACAGATGGGCGAAAAATGAAAGGAAAAACAAACATTAAGTGTATTTGTAAAGTATTGGATAACCTCACATCTCCAGAATGGCTTTAGTGCTCTGTGGAACTCAGATGAAGCAACTGACACCATGCTTCAAGTGATATTCCCTTATGTGGTGGAGAACACTAACAAACCCAAATCCCCTTTAGGCATCAACTGGAGCCATGTTCGGGTGACAGTGACTCACATCATTTTCATACTGATCAGACTGTTCAGTGAACCCTCATTTCCTGTAATCCTAAAAGAGACCACTCCCATTTTTAGTTCTCCTCTAAAGGTCCAGTGTGAGATTTAAGAGCATCTAATTACACAAGTTTAATGCAATGCTCATAATGATGTTTTCTTTATGCACAATCGCCTATACATTGGAATAGTTGCGTTTTCATTACCTTAAAATGAAATATTTATATTTTAAGAGGGAGCAGATCATTCCAGGGTCCACCGTGTTGTGTTGTAATGTTTCTACAGTAGCTAAGAACAGACTTCTTCTCCCTTTTATATTTTTTTAATAGCAGATGGAATCCAGCATTAAAGGGGTTACATAATGGTATTCATATTCCAAACTTTCCATAGCAAGGTGAAGTCAGATACCAGAACACACTTAGTACCACCAAAACCACTAACAAATCAACACTATTTATCCACAGACTGTATCACTCACTGAATAAAGTATAAAGCTCATTGTTTACACATCTATTTTATGGTATCATTGAGTGTTCAAGTCACTTTTTTATTGACCCTCAAAATGCGTGAATATAACTTGCGCATTAAAATTTACTTAATGGAAAAGTGACAATTTCGCCAAAACTCTCGTTTTTTGATTAAAAGTCTTTGCACTGACAAGAGGTGGTTTTTGGGTGTAGTGCATTTGGTATATCATGCAAAACTGCAATGGAAAGACCTTTTTCCGCAACTAGAATCACGTGAATTAAAAAAAAAAAAAAAAAAAAGGACAAAAAAAAAGAAAAAAGAAAAACAAAACAATGTTGACGGACGTTACAACAAGCAAAGAAGAGTTTTAAAAGAAACATGGTGTGGTATGTGTGGACACATCAGGAAACCAAATCATTTTTTAATTTAGTACGGGATAGAGGGGTAATAAAATAATAATATGAATACATCTGTAAACCAACGTGATATTTATGTTCGTCGCCATGTTTATGGAATGACTTCTCGTGTCATCTCGTGATAATAAATAAACAAATCATCACATTTGTGATTTAATGGACGAATACAACAGTACACACTTCTGTTTTTTCGACATTTAGTAAATATCGGTAAAGTTTTCCGCATATGTCCAATGGAAAAATGACTGCTGTCTTATAATGTTAACATGCTGGGTTAGCTGATACTTTACATTATAGCTCTGTTAGCGTAGCTTTGTTTTTTGACAGAAACAGTAACACGGTAAAATAAAACTACACATCACCTCTGTTTTCTTTATGATATGTGTTGATAATAGTTGCACTAAAGATCTGTTTAGAATCATCGGGGTCAGAATTGTCACAGTTCAGTCTGAACCATGGATCAACAAACAGTAAACATAGCAAAGATAATAACATCACATAAGAACTTTATACCTTCATAAGCCTCAGAATCAAACTCACTTGTGTAGAAGAAAGGCAGTGATTTCAGCTTCAAACTCCATTCTTTTCATTTGGAGCTGTGTCCAGTGGAGAAAACAACAACAGTGCTTCTAGCTTTCATCACTTTGTCACTTTCTGCCTTTAGCTTTGATTTCAGTATTTTAAGTAGCTTATGCAATATCACAACATTTATTTCTGCCTATAGTTGCAACAATATTTGGCCAAGATCTTGTATTGTTGATGGAGAGTCAAACTACTGTATAAAGTCTACTCCATCACATCCCAAAGATGCTCAGTGGGGTTCAGGTCTGGACTCTGTGGTGTCCATGTGAAAATAATGGCTCATGCTCCCTGAACCACTCTTACACAATCTGATGATCCTGATGAATTCTGGAACTATCATCGTGGAACTAGCCTCATCAGGAAAGAAAAGAAATCTTCTGATGTTCAAATCAGTTCATTCTTTATATTCAGATTCAGTTGATGTATTTTTTTTTTTTTTTTAAACATATAACATTGCTGAACCTAGAGATGACTGACTGAAGCAACCCCAATCATAACACTGCCCCACAGGCCTGTACTTTTGGCATAAAGCCTGATGGGTAATCCCTTCATCCACCTCTCTTCTCACCCTGTTGCGTCCATCACTCTGGAACAGGGTCAGTCCGGACTCATCAGACCACATGACGTCTTTCCAATGAAACACAGTCCATTCTTTACGCTCTCAAGCAAATGTAACCTTTTTTTGCCCTATTACTCTCACTGATAAGTGGTTTACTTAAGGCTATACAGCTGTTAGGTCACTTGAGTTCGATTCACATTGTGCATGTGGAAATGATCTTAACTATTAAAGTTAAGTTCCAAAGTTTAAGAGATCTTCAGTTATGATTATTTAAGATTTTTTGGAAAAAATGAAATGAGGTCCGCACAACCTGGGAGCTCACAGGTTGTGCGGATCTTATTTCATTTTTTCATCTACTTTTTTGGGATCCTGCACACCTTTCATTTACTGGATGTGTGTGTCGATCACCTCTCTTCAAAATTTAAAATTTTGTTCCATCTACATTTCTTTCTCAAAAGTCCTGGTCCAATTACCCTTCCAGGTTTTAATGATGCATTGGACAGTTTTTGACCTAATTTTAGTAGCTCCAACATCTCGTCAGTTGTTTACTTTTCTTGATGCAGGCCAGTAATTTGACCCTTCCAAAACAGAGGTAGTTGTATCTTTTCCAGGACCCCAGGATATTTCTTCTGGCATTGTTATTTAAGAAATAAAAAGCTCCTCACCGCATCAGTTTGAGTTAAATAACTTGTACCTGAAACATATTAGTTACTGCAGGGATTATCTAATGGAAGGATCTGAACTATTTGCTTTGTTAAATCCAAGAGGGGACTTTTTTTGGCTGTGTATGCACCTCATAATAAACAGTTCTTTGCTGTTTTGATAAAATGCATTACAGGAGGTTCATATTATTTGCTGATGTACAGATTGTATTTACATTATAGATGCATCAGATCACACATTATAGCTGCTGGGTGCTATCTCAAACACTTTATAATCCCTTAAAACATTGTGATAGCACTTAACCCATGAAGATTCAAACAGTCACTGGTAACAAAAACCATCTACTGATCTAGACTGTTTAGTACCTGTTGATCCACTAATCCTATCAATACATGTAAATAATAGGTGTAAAATGCAGGTTCTCATCTTTTCATGGTCATCAGATATGACCCATTTGGATGTTCAGAGGCTCCGTAGTGCACGTGGAAACACTGTCATCCTCTAAAACACTGATTCACCAGTAAAACCCACAGAGTTTGATCAGTGACAGTGGATGGACACGCTTGATTTATGTTAAGTTAATGATAGATTTTACTGAAAAATTCACTTTTTCTTCAAATTTCTCTGTTTCTGATATGAAAACCCTCAACTTTAATCTAAGCTTTTATGAATATCTACATAATCAGTGAAATGACTATAGGAAAATAAATGATTTACACTGAGAAAATGCAAAATAAGGAGGATAATATTACACTCAGTGGTCATAAATTGTTCTGTATACGCTTGTATATCTGAATGACAATAAAGTCTGTCTAAGTCAAAGTCTAAATCATGTAAGAAAGGTTAAATATAGAGAAAAATTCATTTGAGAACTGCAACAAAAGTAGCACTGGGTCTTTATGGGTTAATTTCAACACATTTCTAGTTTTCATTCTAAATATATTCCGTATTTACCTTTCATCTGTGTTTCTCTCTGAGGTGTTGCCCCAGCTGGTGTGGGACGCTAGGGGACGCTTCCCCGGCCCTGACTTCCTGTGTCGCCTGGTGAAGTATCTCCAGGTGTTAGGGATGTTTGCCTCGTCCTACATGATCGTGGCCATGACTCTGGACCGTCACTACGCCATCTGCTGCCCCCTGCAGGCACACCGCATAGGGGCCACGCAGCGCTGGAACACCTTCATCCTGCTGGCCTGGGGTCTGTCACTGCTGCTCAGCCTGCCTCAGGTATGTCAGAGTCTGGACAGGAGGATACCACAGGGTCAGGGTATAAGGTTATATATCCTCCTGAGACCCAGCAATGTATTTTTGTCCTCTGTAGGGGACAAAAGTGTGACAGTTTTACTTATATAATGCTGTCCATAGTAAAGGACATTCCATTAAAAATAAATAAACAAATAAATAAAAATAATTTTAAAAATGTATCTGAAAAAACTGTTGCATTATGCAGTTTCCAATCAAGACAACTGTTTAATGTAAAAAAGCTAAAAATTGTCACTTTCCTAGGTCTCAGGAGGATATATGGGTAATCGATAATATAGAGCTGTGATACACACTGATCAGCCATAACATTCTAACCACTAACAGGAGAAGTGGTAATAATATTATTTCATTACAACAGCACCTTTCACTGGGTTGGATATACACTATATGGACAAAATTATTCAGACACATTGAATTCAGGGGCACAGTCAGGGGACTATGAACATGATGGGTGAAAAAAAAACTTTAAAACACACTTATTTTGTCATTTGTAGCTGATATATAACTATTTGGGAGTCCTAAAACCAACTTAACTGTTTCTAAATGATGTCTACAAAAAAAAAGTGCAGATTGATTTTAATGGTTTTAAAAGACTATATTTACGTCCACATTTACATTTTTGTCTCATACTTTACTTGCCCAAGAAAGTACTGGTTAATATCTCAACCCTAATGATTATAGGTTTTAAACATTATCTATACTTATTCACTCTGAGCATGATATTGGGATAATATTAAATCATTTATGCTTGACAGATAATTTTGATTACCGGCCTTGAGGACTCGAGAATTAACCCTACGCAATTATGATCACGTTACTCTTCTCTTCATATTGATATCCCCAATCCTAGACCAATTATTATTTTTTCCCCAAAAGTTGTAGTCAATACTATACCTGACACTGTTGTAATGTTAATTTTGGCAACTTCAAGTGAAAACAGCAACTTTTGCCATGCTGAAACATTTGCTAGTTTTTGATGTAGTTTTTTTTTTGTTTGTTTGTACCCTATGTAACCTAGATGTTTTTCACAAAGATTTCAGTGAAAATGGCTCAAATTGACATGTCTTTGCATGGCCTCAAAGTACTAGAAATACCCTTTCCATCCATGTATTACACTTATATGCCAGGTAAATGTGAGCCGATTCATTATCATCTGAACAATTTTTTCACCCATGACTTTGCTTTTAAGTATTCTACCTCTAAATTTCTAAAATATTTTCATGTTCTGACAAAGTAATAATTTTATACCACAACTAACCATCTACTTTCTTCAAATCTCACTAAGGAAGAAAAATTTTGCAGTAAACTAAGGAATTATTGATGTTTATATCCCATATTAGCATGAACAGGACACTTACAAGCTGTAGCCATGATGTGTCCCAATATTTCTGTCTATATAGATTATAAATATTATCATAATCAAGAATATAAAAACAAAAATCCTCTCACAAAAATCCTCTCTGAGGCATTTTGGAAGCAAAGATAACAATTTAAACAAAACTAACCAATGCAATGCAATAATATTTACCACAATATAAAACTATATTTTTATATTTGTTTGTTTTTTTTTTAGCCCAGATCTCTGTAAAGCAAAGAAACACCTGAATTCAAAGTGTCCCACTACTTTTGTCCATATAGTGTATTAGGCTTTGAAGCTGATGTGTTGGAAGCAGCAATGAAATAAAAGATCATATTTTGGGGGAAAATTATAGATGCATAAAAAAAGCAATAATTAATTTTCCACAATATTTACATGAACGCACTAATTTAATGGTTAGCTAAAAAATAAAGCCCGCCCCCTCTGTGCCCACCAGGTGTTCATCTTCTCCCGATCAGAGGTGGCTCCGGGGGTCTATGAATGTTGGGGCAACTTTGCAGGGTCCTGGGGCCTCAAAGCGTACGTGACCTGGATGGCCCTGGCTGTCTTCATCCTTCCCGTCTTCATCATCACTGTCTGCCAAGTAGAGAGCACATTTGTTTCTCCATTCATTCTTTATACTGTATATTGCACACAAAACGTTTACTTTAGTGTCATTCACCAGCTCACATACGTCCTCATAGTTCATGTCAGAGAAAAAAAAAAAAAAAATCACAAAATCCCGAGCTCTATTTCAAATGATTAGGTTGATTTCTGATTTGATTTGTCACTGAATTGGGTTGATATTTGTTCTGATCATCCACAAAATCCTCAGAAAGATTACCATGTATTAAATGGTTGTTGTTGAAATTACATTTTTCCACATAATTAAATAATTTGCTACCTGGATGAAGAATCTCATTACAAGAATCAATTTCTTTTGCAACTAAATTTTAATTCTGTGTATTAATGTAGTTTTTTTTTATGTCTATTAGGTCTTTCATTGAAAACTTACACTTGTCTACAAGGAAAATGCTTCCAGAATAAAAGTAATGAAATTTTACCACATGAGAGTCACTGATAAAGAAAAATCAAGTAAAAAATGCTGGTTGGCTGAACTTTCCAAGATACAGCCTTGGGTCAAAATGTGAAATTCAAGAATTAACGAGAGAATGGGTTTGACTCAAAAGGAATATTTGTCTCAGAGCTACAAGATCTACTTCAAAACACTGTCTGCACATTAGAATACATTCACTTTACAGGTTCTATTTAGTGGAAGATTTAAAAAACTATTATATAAATGTACATAAACCAATATATACGTGTAATAACACTTAATCATATACCTTGAAAACATCAGCAAACCGGCACTTTTGTCATTTATTTTCCAATTAATCTTATTAAAATACGTAACATTTAGCACAGTTAATCTTTGAAGCAAATCATTTCTAAAAAATTGTAGACCAGTGTTATTGATACCAATTGTATCGAATATAGACACGGCTGAGGAAAATCATACTTTCCAATCCAATCCAACTTTATTTGTAAAACACTTTAAAAACACTGCAGTGGACCGAAGTGCTGTACAGAAGAATAATTAAAACCAAAATAGAAGAATAAAATGCAGAATAGACTTAAAGACATAGAAACTGTACAGAAAAAGAAAAGAAAGTGCTATACAAAAGAATAAATAAAACCCAAATAAAAGAATAAAATATAAGATAGATTAAAAAACCATACAAGTAAAAACAACAAAATAAAGAAATAGACAAAATAAATAAATACGAACAATTAACCACTACCAAATAAAAACAATAGAATAAAGATAGTACCTTCAAACATCTCCCATAGTTTCAAAAGCCAAGGAGAAAAAAATGGGTTTTAAGAAGGGATTTAAAACTTAAAATACTTTGTGCATTTTGCAAAGAGAAATTATTATCAAGGGAATTATTATTATTATGGCGATAGTGGGTAATAATATTAATTGCAGGCACTATACAAAAATTTCGAAGTTGCTGATTTTGAAATCAATTTGTAGTATGATAGAGGTGGGAAGTAGTGGAAATGTTCATTTTGGCGATTTTTTTAACATTTGGCAATTTGATTTCAGCAACAACTATTTACATAGCTTTGTTAATGCAAATTGAATATTATATTAATCTCCATCCAGTGAAAAATGGGCAATTCATGACAACTGATATTGAATTTTGCAAAGCTCTATGACATTAATAGACCTTCTCACATATTTTTCAAGGTAAACCATGGCCTGAATTGGGAGGTTGTAGGTCTGCTGGTATCAAATGACCCTAAAGTGGAAAAAAAAAACACAGACAGATCACAGGGTTCATCAGGTCATTTCTGATCCTTTTCCCCTTTAGGTGAGAATCTTCAAGGAGATCCACAATAACCTGTACCTGAAGTCAGTGCGATACTTGTCCCCTGCCTCCGTCCCCTCGTCCAGACGGGAAAGCCAGAGAGGAGGAGCAGGGGGAGGGGGGGTGAGCAGAGGGAGGTCCAGTCTGTCTCTGTATGCCCCCCCCCTCCTCTATGACACCGCTGAGAATCCCACCAGCTTTGAGCCCGGCTCCACCTATCAGCACCTGCCGCTGGGGCCCCTGACGACCAGCAGCATCAGTTCACACTGTGACATTCACAGTTTCACTTCTGTTCGCGGTGATTTACACGATGCTTTACTTTGCAATTGTACGTCATTATTTTTAAAATTAAAAATACAGTACTTCTAAATCACCAGTTGCTTGTGTTTTCCATCCCAGCTGAGCTTCAGCCTGACGTACTGCCTGACCACACAGTGCCCTCTGCTGTCTGCTCCCCCACCCCACCAGCCAAAGGCCCCCCTGCCCGTGGAGGAGAGGTATCAGCGGCCATGTCAAAGACGGTGAGGATGACTCTGGTCATTGTGCTGGTCTACTCCATCTGCTGGGCTCCTTTCTTCAGTGTGCAGCTGTGGGCGGCGTGGAGCCCGAACCCTCCTCAGACCAGTGAGAACACATTTAAGTCTTTACATCCCAGACATCAGATTCATGTAGGACAGGGTTCCAACTTCTTCAGCTCAAGGTTGGAGGAAAAATAATTGAAATTATTTGACTCAAAAGGGACCAAATTTACAAAAATAGGCCTCAGATTGTCATAGAAGTTATATTTTCAATATTGTTTTAAAGTTACCATCAAAATAATCTTGAATTATTAAAAATATTTTGTTGAAATATAAATAAATATTGTTAACGATCTCACCTTTGTTATGACCCTGGGTTATAATTTGTCTATTTAAGTTTAAATATATATTTTTCTGTTATAGTGTGTGTTTAAACTAAATAAGTTTTCTACTGCCAAAAATCTCATTTCTTGGATCTTGCTGCATCTTTTACATCATTTGCCATTTCCATCCTAATTCATGATTTCACATATACTATTGTCATTAATTTTATTTATCTATAGCTTTGGTCCTGATACCAAGTTTGGGAAAAGCAGATCTAAGACTAGAATTAATATGACAAATATTCAACAACACTTTTTTTTTTTTTTTACATTTTGTGTTGCAGCCTTTTTTCACAATACTTTTATTGGTATTTAAGTTTTATAATGAAAGGTAAACAAAGTAAATAATAATATACATAACAAACTTGGATCAAAACAACACAAACACTCACACACACATCCATTCACACCATGTAGACTTGCACCAAGTGATATATAAATATATATATTTGTGTTGCAGCGTTATTCCAAAATAAATTAAACACATTTTTCAAAATTCTACACACAATATTTCATGACAAAGTGAAAAAAATTTGTTTGTAACTTTTGCAAATTTATTAAAAATATATAACATGTACATTAGTATTGACAGTGTTTGCTCAATACTTTGTTGCTGCACCTTTGACAGCAGTTATATCCTCAAGTGTGTTTGAGTGTGACGCTACAAGCCTTGCACACCTATTTTTGGGCAATTTCTCCCATTCTTCTTCATAGAACTTCTCAAACTCCATCAGGTAAGATGGGGAGCGTCGGTGCAGCCATTTTTAGACTCTCCAGAGACGTTCACATCTTGGGCAGGTGATGAGGATGAGGATGAGGATGTGTGTGGTTTAATCCAGACTTGACATTTTGCATTCAGGCCAAAGAGTTTAAGCTTTGTTTCATCAGGGCACAGAATTTAGTTTCTTATGGTCTGGGAGTCCTTCAGGTGCCTTTGGTCAAACTGCAGGTGGGCTGTCATCTGCCTTTTACTGGGGAGGGGCTTCCATCTGGTCACTACCACACAGGTCTGATAGGTGGAGGACTGCAGAAGGAATTGTCCTTCAGGAAGGTTCTCCTCTCCACACAGCAACACTGCAGCTCTGTCAAAGTCTATCTATCTATCTATCTATCTATCTATCTATCTATCTATCTATCTATCTATCTATCTATCTATCTATCTATCTATCTATCTATCTATCTATCTATCTATCTATCTATCTATCTATCTATCTATCTATCTATCTATCTATCTATCTATCTATCTGTCTATCTGTCTGTCTGTCTGTCTGTCTATCTATCTATCTAATTACATATGTTTGTCTGCGATGAACAAATAGAAAACATAATATTTAATACTTTTTCTCATTTAATATGAATACAGCTGATGAACATAATCTTTACTATCACTGTAATTATTGAATATTGAATTCTCCAGAACAATTCTATCATCAGTCACATACTGGAAACACATTCACAATCACAACATCTTTAACTAAAGTTAACGTTAAACCACCATCATTATCATTGTATTAAATCACAGTGAATCACAATCTGTCAAACCAGGATTATTATCACCACAAATGTCAGTATTTAAGTACATTTGGATAAGGATTAATACACATTAAAACAGTTTACATTACCACTAAGTTTAGTGACTCCAGTAAATCAGAGAAAATCTGTACATTTGATGAGTTTCTCACTCAGTGTCGACAGGAGTGATGATCAGAGGAGCAGAGTTTTTACCTCCATCATTCAGACCTGGACTGAAGAATGGGAGGAGTTGGTCATTGAAGTGGCAGCCAACGAAGGAGTAGATGAGAACTGAAGAATCTACGTCATAAAAGGAGACCAGACCCTCCTCATAATCCACAAACACCCCCACCTTCTGAGGACCAGACTTCAGAGACAGAAGGACATAAGGATCATCAAGAGCTTCGTATTCATTTCCATTACTCAAATCGATGGTCCAATGTCCGTCTTGAGGACTCAGCAGGATCTGTCCTTTCCTGTTGATGGACTCTCTGACCACTCCTAAAGTCCATTCAGTTTTTTGTTTGACCTGAACCTCAAAGTAAAACTTGCCTGAAGAGAAACTCTGCTTTGCCAAGACGCAACAACAATCAGAGAATCTCTGTGGTTTTGGTGGAAGGTTCTTTACATCACCGTCATGAACCTGTTTCTCATCATCAGACAGGATGAGATAAGGATAAGCTGTATCTGGATCCAGAGTCAGATCCACCTCATACTGTTGGACTCTCTTCAGCTCAGCTCCAACCACCACCTTCTTTATGTCTTCAGTGAGTTTGTCCTCCAGCTGAGACACAGCTCTCACCACACTCCCCTCATATGATGGTGGACGGACGCTGACCTTTGTCCAGGTCTTCATGGATGGAGCAGCTTTTACACATGTGAATCTCTGGACAAAGTGGAGGTGGTCTTCACAGCCTGAGAGCTGCTCCATCTCAGTGCTTCTCTTCCTCAGCTCAGAGATTTCCAGTTCCAGCTCTTTGATGAAGCCTTTAGCCTGTTTCTTGGTGGTCCTCTGCTTTTCTTGAATCTTCTTTTTGAACTGGTCCAGACTTCTCTGAACAGAGTCCATTAGAGCAGTGAAGACCTCAACACCTTCTGCTGTCTCTCTGTCTGCAGCTTTCTTACTGAGCTCCACTGACTGTTCGATCTCCTGGATCTTCAGTTGTCTCTCCTGGATCATCTGCTGAATTTCAGCCTCTGTCTTCTTCAGCTCTGCCTTCTGTTCTTCATATTCATCTTTCAGATGAACAAACTCATGGTTCTTGTGGTCTACAACAGGACAGAGCAGACAGATACATATGTGGTCGGTTTTACAGAACAGCTCCAGAGGTTTCTCGTGTTTCATACACATCATGTCTTCCATGTTCTCCACAGGGTGGATCAGCTGATGTCTTTTCAGTCCTGAACGTGTCAGATGAGGTTCCAGATGAGTCTGACAGTAGGAGGTCTGACACACCAGACAGGACTTCAGGGCCTTCAGTTTGGTTCCGGTGCAGACGTCACAGGGAACTTCTCCTGGTTTGGCAGCTTGTTGGTTTGAGCTGTAGATGTTTGGTTCATGTTGAGCTTCATGTCTAAACTGAGCCACCATCTTTGAGATGAAAGTGTTGATGCACAACTCAGGTCTTGGGTAAAAATCTTTTTTACACATGGGACACTGGTAGTTTTCATTATTATCCCAGTGTTTGGTGATGCAGGATTTGCAGAAGTTGTGTCCACATGATGTGCTGACTGGATCAGTGAAGACATCCAGACAGATGGAACACAGGAACTCATCTTCACATTGGACATGACCAGCAGCAGCCATATCTGTGGACCAAAAGAACATATACAACACTGAAATATTTGTAATTATATTATCAGTGTTTATCGTAATATGATCATTTACAATAAGGAGACTCATAAAAGACTCCTAAATGACTCTGCAGCAGTGTTAATAATCCATGACGTCAGTCCAATCCTTGGACTTTGAAATGTTCTGGAAGTTCATGGAAGTGCAACTGTAGAAAATAGGGATGGGAAGATTATCTGATACATATCAATATGCTGACACACATGTCCACGATCCAGGTGCATCAGTACAGAAGCTGCGACTGAACAAAAAGTTTGAAATGACATCATGATGCATCAGTTATTGAATGTTTGTATCGATAAAATTCCATCTGTTTAATAGAACATAGTTTTACTTGCATTTAAAAGTGTTGCTCTTTATTTGGGTAAAGTTTTTTTTTTTCTTCAGACCCACATTAGCATGCACTGTGGATTCGTGGATGTGTACACTGTACACTAACAGTCTGAGCTCCGTAGATGGACTGGGCACGAGCACCACCGATGAATAAATGTCTGTATCTGAATCTGACAGACATAGAAGGGAGGAGACCACATGTGGTTCCTGAACGTGTACTTTTTATTATATGGACTACATTGAATACTGCAGTACATACCACAGATACTTCCTTAAACAGTGACATACATATCTAACAACACATCCCAGAATACCTTGTGCAGGTGTGTCTTAAAGTGACAGAACCTTTTTCTGTATTACCTACATTACAAATACATGACATTATGAATTGATTCAGTGAGGGAGCAAGAAGTTGAGTGTTAGAAACACACAGATTAAAAAGACTTTGGAAACAAAGTCCTAACCTTTTCACTGACTGAATGTGAGGCACGTGTTCTGAACTTGCACAAAAGCCACTTTGTGAAAAGTCATGGTCTTATTTGACAAATAAATAATCAAAGTCATTGAACTGAACTGCATATTTTTTTTTACTAGAATGAATGTGTTGAATCAGAATGACCTTAATTGCTCTATATCGTGCTTTGGGTGTGAATCATATCATATCGTATCGCGAGATGCCACACACATATCTTTAATATATTGGATCATATCTGCCTTACATCTAAGATTCCCAACCCTAGCAGAAAATGTTAGTGGTAACAAAACCAGGAAGAGCCGTACAGTCAAAGTCCAGACCATATAAAGGACATGGGCTGTAATAATACAGAATATATGTAAACACTGTTGGTTTATCCATGTAGTTCAGAGTGATAGGAACCATTTCAGGAGAGTTGGTGTGAAATGAATAGAGTAACTGTATGTTTGTGTGTTTGGAGTTGAATTGTGGTGTTGAAGCCGTACATCAGCTCAGTCGTACTCACCGCTGTTTGTCAGAGACTCTGCTGAGACTTTAAACAGATCTGATGAAGTCGGTTAATGGTTTGTTTGTCGGTTCCACAGACACATCTGCAGCTCTGCTCACACTGGGAACAACGTTCACTTTCATTTCTGGGAAATGATCCTTATTCAGCTGAATGTGGCTCCACCTCTGATCTGTTTCCTGGTGGATGTTTTGAAAGAATCCAAGTGCGTGTTGTTTTATCACAGAGCACAGACAAGAGGGAGCTCTTTTAGCAGAAGTTTTTTAGTTATTTAGTAAGTGTCTTTTAGAGTATACATACTAACCTTAATGTTGACCTGGCTACTATCTATCTATCTATCTATCTATCTATCTATCTATCTATCTATCTATCTATCTATCTATCTATCTATCTATCTATCTATCTATCTATCTATCTATCTATCTATCTATCTATCTATCTATCTATCTATCTATCCATCCATCCATCCATCCATCCATCCATCCATCCATCCATCCATCTATCATTCCTTGGACTTCATGACGTGATTTGTGCTATTTGTGATATGTTAGATTTATTTTTACCCCGCCCCCCAAAGGGGAGGCAAGGGGTATGTTTTTGGTTCAGTTTCTTTGTTTCTTTGTCTGTTAACACTCTAAAACTATTGCTTGAATTCATACCAAACTGGGTTTATAAATTGCCACTGATGCAGAATAGATGGGATTACATTTTGGGAAAAGTATGTCAAAGTTCAAATTTTTTATGAATTTTTAAAATCCCCCCCCCCCCCCTATTTACTAATAATGAGTGGAATTTCAAATGTCTATAAAAACATCAATTTTGTTTCAGTTTACTTCAAACTTGGCACTTATATAAAGGTAATTTATATGCTGACATCAGCACATACATAGACATGATGACATCAGATGGACTGATGCCGAAATAAGCTATGGGAGGGGGGTTGTTGTGCCTGGCACCACTTGTTTTATTTTTAGTAAATTTGAAAGCAAGATTTTTTTTCACTTTGTCATGATGAAGTATTGTGTGCAGAATTCTGAAAAAAATTATTTTACAATAAGGCTGTAACACAAGAAAAATAAAAAATAAAAAAGGGTAGCACTGTGAACACTGTATACAATTCATTTGTGACCAAGAAATCTTGCAGTTTTGTATTTATGTTTCTGAGGCACATTGAAGTGCAATTTTAAGCATTTTATAAGTTTCAAAGATTTTTTTTGGCAAATAAATAACATTTATGATGAGTCAAGTTGTGTCAGTGCAAAAACTTTGACTATACATTTAAATGTTAATATTAATAGGCTCTAAAAGCACCAGTCGGGGAAGAAACATTCAGATACTTTTTACAAATGAAGTACCTGAATAATGCTACTTATCTAAATGGAAAACTCAAAGTGCAATTACTTCAAAATTGTACTAAACTGGACACCAGTTTAAGTGCTTTATTACATTGCACTCCCACAGAACATTGTTTCTCTTTGGTTTGCTTTGTGGTTTACAGTGTGTGTTTGTGTGTGTGTGTGCAGGTCCTGTGTTCACCCTGCTGATGTTATTGGCCAGTCTGAACTCCTGCACCAACCCGTGGATCTACTCAGCGTTCTCCAGCAGTGTCTCTCCAGAGCTCCGGCTGCTGCTGCTGTGTCGTGCACACTCTCAGCGCCGCGGCTCCATACCCAATGACTCCACCACCACACACACCTCCAACTACTAGACGCACAAAGACATACACACATAAACTTACACTGGACAAATGCAAACTCTCTGCACTCTTTGTAGAATGCAACCAAATTAAATGGTATTATAGTTTGTCTATCGCTGTTAATTCCATCAGATTGGGTAATTTATGTAAACATGCCTGTTTTGGTGTGTATTTTTGCATCTGCATTGATATATGTGTATATTTTGAATTATTTTTTAAATACAATGTACATATGAAATTAAAAACTATACCATATGTACATAAATGTATAAATGTGAAACTTATTAGAATTTTGAGCAATTTCATGTTTTATAACATATGCACAAGTCTTACTATGGCTATTTCATGTTCTTATGTCAGTAACAGTTCTTAATAAAAACCAACCTTATGAAGAATTTATGAGTAATTTCTACATAATTATGAAGAAGACATTTTATTCATAAAAAATGATTTGTACCAATTTCTATGCATCAAGGCAATTGTTGCACATTTTATTGATCTATTCTGTTAAATCTCAGATCATACAGTAGTAGTTGCATCACATATTGCTTAATTAGGATGTTATCTGAGAAACACTGGGATAACATTATTCTAAAACGGACATGTGCTCTCACTATTTGGTCTTTTCACTTTTTCTTAACATATTAAACCAGCATATTAATGATTTATAGTTTAATACTATTTATAAATCCTCTAAGTGTAGTATGACTGTGAAGTGATGCCTTTCTATGTTAAAATAGCCAAAGTATGCATCATTCATATTCCCTTACCCCAGTTAGTTCATATATGATCATATATGGGACAGAACACATCAAATGCATATTGTTTAAAAAACAAAAACAAAACGTTTATTCATTCTCAACAGTCATAAAAACACATCCCACAAACAAACAAACATCTGAACTACTGCTTTAAAAAATGTTATTTTGCAGAAACTTAACACAATAATTTGTTCAGTTTTAACAACACAAGTTGCTGCGATAATGTACAGTACCATTTTCAAAAAACCTGCATTACAAAATGCTAACATTCCGATTTTTAATGAAATGGATTTCCAATAGTCTTTAAATGTGTCACCTTTTGTTTTCACAAGTTACATGTTGGGTGATTGTGTGTTTCAGTCGGTTTTATTCAGTTTTGAGCAGGGGAATGTGGATACACCGAGATAGTCTGTAAGTACTTCCTCTGCTCGTTCCCGTCAAATATAAACCTGTTCGTTTTTATCAGAGGCAGCTACGTCAAACTTACAGTAATGACACGGACAGGTACATACTTCAGCTGGAACGAGAGGGAAATAATTCTCCCAATAGTACCTAAAGTGACTTCTGTTCCCACTGGCATATGCTGGGTTGTTAGGAGACCCCGATCTCTTTTCCAAAATTTACTTCAGAACATTTACAGAATTAATTTACTGGAAATTTTACTTCATTTTGGTCATGGTAACAACATTTAAAAAAAAAAGAGTAAATGTACAACCTTTTAAAACAGTTTTCAGAAAGTAACGTCACCTTAAACATATCTAAATTTGTTAATAAAAGGAACAGACATAGTTTGTGAAATCTGAAATATTTGGACATCACCAGGGATTTTCTGAAATGGTACAATAGTGTTTCATTGCAGGAAAAAATGTGCATTCATCAAATGTATTTTTCATTGAAATAAAATATTCTTCAAATCTTGACATCATTTAAAATGCTAAACTGGTAAGATTCAAGAAAGCCTTGTTAAAAACCTCCATTTATTTATTTATTTATTAGGAAAAGAATGAAAGCTTATTTAGGCTGAAGAAGAGCAGTGGGTGTTTTTATTTCCCTCTAGTCTGCTGCTGGTAAACAAGTTTCTACTGTGAACATCAGCAGTTCATGCTTCCTGCTGACCAATCAATGATCAACGGCTTCCTGTTTTTCAGAAAGGATCTGATTGAAACTTCAACATTGTCCATGTGATATGAAACATTCTGTACAGTTCATGATACTGCGATGACCGAACTTCAAAACACAAATGAAATGAAGCGCAGCTACAGTTTAAAACACACACAAATACAACTTCTCTCGTTCACACACTTCATCTAAAACCATCAAAAAAAGTCAGATTGTAATCATACAGTGAGCTAAAATAGAATTCTTCAAAACACACATTTGATATCACTGTAAACTACTGTGTTATTCACAATTAATTAAAAACACTAGATTTTGCTGTGATTCCTAAAACCCAAGATGACAAAAAAATAGGACTCTGTGCAATTTGGAGAAAAATCGTTTTGGGTTTTGCACCACAGCAGGGCATATTGAAGCACGAGTACCCAGTAAAGTCATCTTTCTGTTACAATCACTGCCTGTTATTCCCCACAAACCAGCATGTGGTGTCATTTAATACTGTGAGAGATCTCATCCTGCTGCTTACACAGCAGATAATCGGTGGGGCAGTGGAGTGGAACTGCTCAAGTGTTTTGTTGAAATGAGTCTCATCTTTATCAGTACAACAGTGTATGATGAGCTGTTCTGTTGGGCGGTGTGTGTGGAGAGGGTACACAGTGGACACACATTTATGTACAAGCACACGACCGGCAGCGCCCTTTAAACTGTAGCTAAGTTGCATTGTAACCTTGTTGCTTTAGGCCACAGAGCTGTGCTAGCCTGAGTTCTCCTTCATGTGGTTCACTTTCTTCTTTTTGATGTTTTCATTTTGTTCAGTTTTTGTTCATTATTTTACCACTTTAACTTTAAAAAAGGTAAGAAATACTACTGCTCCCAGCGTAAAAAGTAATTTTCCCCGTGTTGAGGTGATGTTCCCCATATTTTCTGTTTCAAAAACTGTCTAATTCTTTGTGTTCTTCAACATAAATGTTACGACCTGGAAGTGCAATTAATGCAACACTCTAAGTTAACATGTGAACACTGCAAATATAAATATATTGAATATGGATGTGTCCCTTTAACTTGTGTCCAGCCCTTAAGGAGTGAAACAATGTCAGTGTGTATGAAATAAGTGACAGTATATCTGAGTTTTCCTTTGTATAAATCAGATTTGGAGATCTGTGTGTGTGGGTATGAAAGGTTCTGAACCTAAATTGCAGCTCAAGACCCTGAGAATAAAGTCCTCATAACCGGATGATCATAGTACAGTCACTCTGTCTGTTGTGCGTCTACTATGTGGTGTTTATGTAAGCCGGTGTGTGCTCCTAGAGGACTCAAATTTACCAAAGGCACATCAAATACCAGAGGTCAAAACGTGGTGCACCGCTGCTCGACTAGCGTAACGTCACAGCAGCAGGTCTCAGGTTTTCACGATAAACTAACTGCGTCTATGGCTTCGGGGCTTGTGTGCGAGATACCAAATGTTATCTCTCTAGATGGCTTGTGGTTGTACCGAGTAACTGCAACATGTCAAGTGTGTGCATGTGTGTGTTTCTGTGAGGTGTGTGATGCGGTGTGGGTCCTTCGAGTCCGGTTTGACTTTTTATACTGTGTCCTCATCCATCCTTGCGACGTTTTCCAGTGTGACGGCTGGAGGTGCGTTTTTCTCGTCTGCTTCCTCATCTGATTTTGAAGGTGAGGGTGGTGCTAACATGGCTGTGCGTTCCTCCTTTGGCTCTTCTCTTTCTCTTCTCTCCTCCTCTTTTTTCTCTTGTGCCAGCAGGCGGTAGTTGATGCCCATTCCCACAAAGAGGAAGATGCTGGAGATGATTAGGATGATGCCACAGGTGATGTAAGTGTAGTCATAGTGATGGTAGTAGTTATAGAAAGTACCTGGAAGTGAACAAGAGAGAGAAAGAGAGGTCTGAGTACATATTTAGTAACCCAATGACCGTCTGCACCACCAGACTGACTTTACCCTTTAAATAAGTTCACTTTGGGTTCATTTAGAATCTGTCTGCTCCTGTGAGTACTCATGTTTCTAGCCTCAGCTGACATCTATTTAGCAGTGTTTCTGTATTCTCACATCTTAGTATTTAACAGTGATTAAAATATTGCTACTGCTAGAAATAGTAACAAAAACTACAAAATGATCCAAGTGTGGGAATTAAAGAAGAGGATTATTAGAAAAATACAATAAATAAATGATAACCTCCAGCCTAATAGTTAATGAAAACTAAAACTTGCAGTTAAAAAATTAACTTTATTAACTGCAATAAAAACATGAGAACAATGCAGCTTGAACCTAAATGAAAAAGATTGTCAGGTAAAAATCAATTTAATTTACCCCAAAATGTAAAGGATCATGGTACAAAAAAATAAAATCATTTGCCTGATGTGAGCTTAATTATATCTGTCATCATGCTTTCTTTCATCTAAGCTTTTTCAGTTTCTACAAATCAAGGTTTTTGTCTTAATACATGAAACAACAACTGCTTTAACACTACAACTTAATAAAAACTCAACAAAAACTGGTTCATTCCTCAAACTAAAACTACTTAAACACCCAGTAAACTAAATAAACCAGGACTAAAAAGAAAATACAAATAAATTCTGCTTAGTTTTTCAAGCTAAAGCCTCCCTCAACACTCTGACTCCAAGGCATGCTGGGTATCTTACTTGTAAGCGGTGGCCCCAGCAGCACCGGTGCACACTCCACTATGGTGACCAGTCCTACAGCGGAAGAGAACCTCTGAGCCCCCACCAGGTCCATAAGTGTCTCAAACAGCACTGCACTGAGCCAGCCAAAAGCAAAACCAAAGAAAATGGCATAAATCACAAATCCAAGGTAGTCCACGGACAGCGGTGCCAGCACATGACACACTCCGTTGTAGAGGACAGCAGCTGCGAAGAAGTACTGCACCCTGGGACGGACCCATTTGGTGTTGGCTACTAGACCCATGGAGGGCCGGGCAAACATGTCAACGAAAGCCAGAACTGACAGCAGGAAGGCGGCTTTTTCCTTACTGATCTCTTTGCTCTTGGCGTAGTTGGACAGAAAGACGAGGGGAGAGAAGAGGCCGAAGAACATGACCACGTTACCCATGAGGTACAGCAGAAAGCCACGGTGCTTAAACAAAGTCAAGTCGATGAAGGAGTTAATGGTCTGCAGCACCGTCTTCTTAGGCTGCTGCTCAATCATCTTGCCATCTCCGGTTTCAGTGTCGGCCTTAGGTGGCGGTGTTTTGGGTCCGATGGGACGCATGAGGGACCCGGCCACACAGCAGTTCAGAAGAAGTCCTCCGAGGATGAGGAAGCTGCCTCTCCAGCCGAACTCATCATAAAGCCAAGAGTTGAGAGGAGCCAGCGTGGACAAGAAGACAGGGCTGCCTGCCATGGCGATGCCGTTGGCGATGGGCCGGCGGTTGTAGAAGTATTTACCAATCATAGTGAGAGCTGGGTTCAAGTTGAACGCCAGTCCCAAACCTACAGAAGGAGGCAGAAAAGACCAGAACAAGCACAAAATTAATGAACGCAACAGCTGACAGCATGTTAAACCCAGAGTGGATGTATTTTCCAAGTCACATTAAAGCTGGAGATGACAAACTACTGACCTCCTACTACACCTATGAAGAAATAGAGCTGCTCCACAGTGTTGCAAAAGGAGGCTGCGACTAGTCCTGACCCTGACAGACAACCGCCGACAATGATGATCGGACGACTGCCAAACTTGTTCACGAGGATGCTGCTGATTGGACCTGGACACAATGAAAGGAAAACAATGTAAATGTACAAAACTGAGACCACAGCACTGTTGAATCTGTAAACAGTTATTTTATACATGTTTTAAAAAAAAAAATCATATTTACACTTCCATAGAACAAATATGCATTAGACAGTGAACATTCAGTTAATTATACACAGAATTTCAGCTTTAATATAACAGGGAAAATGCAAAGGAGCCCCATTCCAAAATCAGTTTCCTGTGATTAAGTCTCATTTCCACAGTATTTCTCACTTTCCTGTAGACAAAGACAACAAGTCACATTTTCCATGAAGAGTAATTTATCATTTATTTTCCTCTAAATGCAATAGGGACTGTTTGTAGTGAGTTTTAGTTAACATGCAACCAGGAAAATCTTCAAGAGGTATACTATATCACCTTTACGTAAGCCTTCAGGAGTAACTCTAGAGAGAAAATGACACGTCTATTTTAAAGCCCAGGGTCCAGAATATTAAATGTCCGTTATTGTGTGGAAGAGATTTGATGATTATTTTTGACACTTAATTATTTTGTATTTAAATAGCTAATAACATTTTAACTGATTGATTTTATTTTGTTAAATATCAGTTCTGTTCACTTTCAGAAAAATACAGTTTTTATTTAATTTATTAATAAAGTAAATATTTTATCACTGATAGATGAATGATAGAGTAGCAAAAGAAAGACCTGACAAATATTTACATGCAGGATTTTGAGGATAAACAAATGTGGTTTTGTTTACTTTGCTTAAATGTTATTATGGTGCCTCACATTTAGAAAAAAAATTAAATACAAAATTAACAACAAAAACAAAACAACTACTGAAGCTTAGACAACTTTATCTTCAATTGTATATGCACATTTTACATCATATGCATGAAATCATACTGACAGACACACTGGTCTATTTCACCATCCTGCTGTTGAACATTGACTCATCATTTCAACTCCTCACCAAAAGGTGGTGCTATGACGATATAAATTTAAAGGGGACAATAAGTGATTGTGTAACAGCGCTCAGATGAAATATGGACGGAGAAGGAGGAAGGAATGAGGGGAGAGAAGTGTGAATGGAGGAATGAAAACGGAGACGGAAGAAGGAATCCAAGCAGTGCACGGTAAAACGTGGTACATGTCAGGGAGTGGTTTGATTGGAAAATTATGTACAGCGTGAGAAATGAGATGGAGGAAGGAAAAAAAAAAAAAAAAAAAAGAGAAGTGTCCACGTGTCTCAGCCTCCGTGCCAAGTTCACAATGAATGGGCCTTCACATGGATCCAGGGTGACACTGGCTCTGCTGGAATACAAAGTAAAAGCCTGCAGAACCTACAACTCAGTGTGCAACTATTCTGCATGAAAGAACAGAAACGGATTCATGGAGAAGGCAGAAATTAGATAAAGGAGAGCCTGAATACAAATAATTTGCATGTTTTGACCTGTTACATAAAGTGACCTGAAGGAAGAAGAGGCGAAGAAAAAGCAGAGATAACTGAACATGAATGATTGTGTGGGTTAAACATCTTCTTTGGTAACAATGCACCAGGGATCTGTGTCCTCACAACCTGCCCGGGCCCCTCATACTGACCCTCCAGAGCGGCTTTACCCTTGAAACTTGGCAGCAGACCATAGAGGCCTGGGGGGCGCTCTGGAACCATGAACATTCACTCACGCACACACTAAATTCCTCCTGGACACCTTGTTTCTGTGTTGTGTCTGTGAACGCCTGGCTTGAAGCCCGTTTTGGTGGGTTTCCACGTTGGAGTCAATCAGGACCTGCTTAGGAGGCTTTGTGTAAGGTACGTTTTGTGTATGTGTAGACTTTGTGGTATTTCGTGTGGCAGCTCTGCAGAGAACAAATGTGAATCTGTACAAGGACAGGAATGAGTGCGTCCAACCAACCAACACTCATGCACATATAAACAAATTAGCAGTGACAGTCTTTGTTGCTCTCTGGCAAACACAAAGAGGGCAGTGAGAAGTGTCCTCGGAGATATTATATAAACGATTTGTTCCATGCCTGCCTCTATTACTTTGCTCTCTCTCTCGTAAAAGAATGAACACAGAGTGGAAAAAAGACAAAGCTATGATACTGCATCAAAGATCAGCACAAGAGAGAAAACACATGTCTAAACTGAACCAGCTTAGTAGGTACTCCAACACTTTCCCCCTCTGTATGCTTCTGAAGAAGGGTAGCAGCTGGTGATGAGTCAGTTGAACCAGAAAAACTGAACATATGGGAGATGTCATGTGGTACTCGCACCTCTGAAACAGCTGATTGGATTTGCCCCAATGGTTATTAGGAATCCATTACATTTCTCCAACAGTAATGTACGCTTCTATCTTTGCTGTCTACAGAGTCCGGCTTTAACAATAGCGTTATGTAACAGTGTTTCATATTTCTTTCTCAGTAATGAATCCAAGCTCAACTACTCAGCAACTTCATATCGAATTATATCAATATGCATGAATGTTTTAAGCCCAGGTGATTGTTACATTTACAAAGGGTGATGTGACGTCATGTGACTCACATCACATGAACGTCTGTCTTTCTTCAGCTTGAGCCTTTTGTCTTTATAATACACAAACAGGAAAAGAAAGATCCTTTGGCTCAACGTGATTTTTTTTTACTTTAACAGCCAATTATTAGGCTCTCAACACAGTCTTGCATTATGTTATACTAAAGACACAAACTGCAAATGTAGAGTAAATGTCAATTCCAAATATGACTTATCTGTCTTCCTGACTACTAATCAGTATCCTACAGCTCCATATCCTGCTTTGTGTTACCATAAATAAAAGCTAAATTTATCAAGTAAAAAATTATCATCCATGAATAATACAAGCTGCATTTTGAAAAGATTAAGATAACCATAACTTTTTTTTCTGATACAACAGCAGATAGATCATATTGGACTTATTGAGCTAAAGCGGGAGTCTTTTGTTTATTTCCCAAACTAATATAGAGGGCCAAATTGGAGAGGGTCCCTCTGGGAAAGATGCACCACTTGAAAACAGGGTAGGGTCAGTGTGCTAAAAAAATACTCAAAAATGGTGCACATTCTTCTGGCTGCATCAGATGTTGTGATAAATATAGTAATTAGAGGGAGTATGCTTGGCCAGACACTGCAATGTTTATACTACATTTAATATTCTGTTTAAATGGATCTTGAAAGTACCTTCTTTAGGCGTAAGCTGTTTTCCTTTGTCAAAATACTCACAGGGACAGTTTCAAATGAGTAACTCTTTCTACTTCCTGTGCTTGATGAAGTTTTATGTCTGTGAAGAACATCCTGTGTACACTTCAACTGGTTCCTGCTATTTGTCATTTATCCGTAACGTCATCTGACCACAGTGAATCACCATGTGAGGTTCATTTACATGGAAATCAGTATGTGTACGTGCCCTGCCCCATGTGTATCAAGTGATTACTGTACTGTAGTTTGTGTTATTTTAAACCAGAGTTTGCCAACGAACCCTTCAACTTCATTCATACTACAATCAGGCAGTGACATCATCATACCTTATGAAAGAGGTGTGAAAAAAAAGGGAAAATAAAGGAAATTCACAGATGAAAAAAAAGAAACTTCATAAACATCTGGCTCCTGTTATGCAATTTCACTGTTTCAGTTCTTTTTTTCTCTCAGTGGGTCTTCTTCCTAAAAGTCTATCCTCCTAAAAAAGGACTACAGACTGGCGTGCAGAGAGACATGGCAACAGAAACCCAGAAGATGAGGCTGTCCATGTGAAAAGGATGAAGGGAGGGATGGGAAACATTTTGCTTTGTGTCCCTGGACAAAACGAGCGAAAGGTGATCTGAAACCAAATCTTATCTGAAACTGGATTAGACTTCTTGCTTGAATCCTTTCTTAATGAAATGGAAAGAAAGCGGTTACAGCAGAGTGAGAAACACACGTAGGAGAAAGGCTGGTTTTAACTTGTAAAAAATTAGGTCACAGCTGAGTTTTTTTGTCATGGCAACAGTAAACGCCACTTCTCTACGCTTAAGATCCTAAGTAGTGAAAAGTCCTTTGTATGTGTTCTAATGGAAGTTACTAATTATCCAACCTTAGATCAAGCATGAAGTTAGATGTATGTTCATAATGCAAAACATTATCAGTTTAAATGGGAGAGGGGTTATGAGGTCTAACAGTCATGGACAGTAGGTTTATAGATGATACAGAAGATTGGCTTTTTTAGTCCCCTAGACAGGATTATGTCTGACTACTAAAACATTAGCTGCTGTGATTAAACATATTGCATGATATGATAAAAAAATGTACACAGCCTAAAAAACACCACCACCTGGATTTAACTGAGCAAGTAGGTCAAATAGTTAATAGGTTTCAGTTACAACAAGGTCTTTAACCCTAACTGATGCAGATGATTTGCTAGGTAGCATAAAGATAGGACTGGATGTATTAAGAGTGAGAGGAGAGGTGAATGAACTGATAACCAGTCATGACTAGTCCCTACAGTACAAACCTGTGGGGGCAGTTATGATCTGGGCGTGTTTCAGTTGGTCAGGTCTAGGATCAGCAACATTATATCTGAAAAATTATGCAAATAAATGTTGTGACATTGCATATACTTACCAAAATGACACCA
Source organism: Sphaeramia orbicularis (assembly GCF_902148855.1). Taxonomy (NCBI): domain Eukaryota; kingdom Metazoa; phylum Chordata; class Actinopteri; order Kurtiformes; family Apogonidae; genus Sphaeramia; species Sphaeramia orbicularis. The sequence continues at coordinate 20,943,213 of NC_043963.1, forward strand.
TGGCGAATGTGAGCTGTAATGAAAGCTTAAGTCGGTCTAAGGAAATATTGGGAGATTTTTTTCGAGGCTGTGTATCATATAAAAATACTAAATCATATTTAGGTATGTCAAACTGTGTACAAAGCCAGGCATGGTAAGTCACATTAGACCAGCCATGAATTTTATTTGTACCTTTTTTGACAAAATATTGTCCCCTGGATATTAAGAACGGATGTGTTTGCACAAGCAGCTCCTGAAAGATGCACATATTGTCTCCTGCTCACCAGTAGGTGTTATTAAAGCTGTGAGAAAGCACTGACTAAATGAGGGAGAATAAGGAAGGCAACTGGGGAGAGAGAAAAATCAGCGCAGGGGAAAAAAAGGTTTGTGATTATTTTGTTTGGCTTCAGTGAAGGGTGAAAGAGCAAGAGGTAAAGCCTCATAAGAAGCATGAAGTCTAACAAAAACCCGCCTACAGCAACGATTTTTCATTCATATGTAAAAACACCAACAACCACTTGATAAAGTTACACTTCACAGTTTAACACTAAATTGAGCATTAAATTCATTTTAATTTTGTATGAAATTAAGTATAATACACAACTGTACAAGCTCAGTGAGTTTGATAAGTTTCTGGTGTCAGAATACCACAGAGAAGCACATTCTTGTGAGTAAAATGACACATTTTCCATCTGACATTTATCTTTAGTTGTGTGTTCCTCTACATCAATTTGATGAGGTATTATGGGAGGCAAAAATCTGAAAATGTCCATTATGAGAAGTACGTTTAAATTGCTGTGGATGTGGTTATGATGTGCATCTGTGGCTGGATGTGAAGAAAAACATTTCTGGGGATTTTGGACCGACTCAAAAAACAGCTGTTCAGTCACTGACTTTGTTACAACAGAGGGGAAAATGGCCTCTTATTTTTGGTCTGACTTGTTGTCACTGCGCCAAAATTCTTCCAACATGATTCAGTGTTGTAATAACGCAAAGGGTGTGTGTACCGATTACAAAGAATATACACATATACCACTCACCTCCGCCGTACATGACTGCCAGCATGATGGAGGAGATCCAGGACACCTGGCTGGGTGTAGCATCGAAGATGGCCTCGATCTCCTTGAAGAAGACTGTGATGGACTTGGGGAAGGCGTAGGAGAAGCCGATAGAGATGAAGGCCCCTGCAACCACGGCCCAGCCCCAGCCCCCTTCAGGAGGGGTGTACCCCACAGGGCCGCCCACCGCTGGTGGCATGTCTGCTGATGAAGAGGAGCAAGGAGGAGGAAGTCAAACGCACACTGCTGGTGGACCGCTGGGCTTCAGAGGACGATGGAGGTCTGGAGTCAAAACAGATCCTACAAAGAGCAGAGACAGAGGTTGTAAATATAAGTGAAGACAGACAGATGGTACAAGAAGGTACATAACACATACTTCATACTTTTCTGCAGCTTCCCATTTTGTCCAATTTGGTGTTGAAATAAATACACAATAAAAGATGGACGAGTTTGGAGATGGGAGGACAGGTGTATGAAAGAGGAATGAAGGAGGCAGATTTACGGTGTTTTTGATCCTTTTTTTACAACATTAGGAGACAGAACATCTGTGCCAGGCTTCACGCCAACATACCAGCAGCAGAAAAGCCCGTCTGGCTGCTTACCTTACAACATTTAGTAAGAACTTTGTGACACTGGAACTAGGAAGCAAAAGCTGACATCTAAACTTGAATTTCAATAAAAGACCACAAAAAAAAAAAATCACTGCTACATTGAAGAATGACCTTGAACTAACTGCATGAGTCATTACATAAACGTCAGTGTGCAAACAGCATGTAAAAATAACAAATACCAATGAGGTCTACAACCTGATCAGGTGACTGAGCCTCAGGGGAAGCACTGGCACTTCAACATCATCTCACAGTAAAAGGCCACATGGCAATCTGACTGAACATTTACCACATGTATCAACCACATGTAGGATTTGGTTAAAAATTTGAGCTGCCAAAAACAGCAAGAAATCCCAGAGCATCATCAATGAATGTTTCCATCTGAATGTCCTCTTTTCGATTTAGGCCTCACAGAAGAGAAGAGGAGCTATTTATGGTCTGCTCTGATATCAACCCTGCCACTGTTTGGACCATTTGCCTTAAATGGACTCCAAATACAAAACAAGTCACTTCACACTGAATCTGTGCAGTGATCATGTATTTTACACAAGACTGAATAATACTATGGAAGAAAAATCAAAGACAGAATCCTCATTTTTTTAATCTGTTGGGAACACATTATTTCAATTAGAAGACTGCATAATGTAGGCCGAGTCAGTAAGATACACAGGTCAGATCTAATGAACAACCAGACGCCTTGCTCCCCTACAAGGCATTTAGACTGCATCATGCTGTAAACAAGCACACTGCACTAATCATTACTCTGTCAGCTGTTGCAGTGACTGGTTAACTCTGCTCAGTGGCTGCAGGACATAAGACTTGACTGCTGATAGCCATTACATTATTTTAAATGGGTCAGTATGCACTTAACACATCAGCATGACTATGCACTGGAAGTGTCAGGACACTCAGAGAAGAACAGGGCTGGATGATGAAAGAACAATGATAATTATCACAGTATGATTTTCCCTAAATATTGACAACAAATATCTGACCAATGCTCATTTGTTTTAACAGCACATGATAGATCGATCTGCAGCATCCACAGGCATATCCCCTGTGAGTACAGGGCAGCTATACCTACTAGGAGTGTGACAAAATATTGATAAGGCAAACTATCGCAATATTTAATCTTACGATGGATTATCAATGCGCTCTCGCCATGTAGCATTTTTTAAAAAAAAATATTATTAAAATATACCCACTATAAACTTCTGTCACTTTCACTTCCCCCTTAGTGAGTCGAGTTACTGTTTTACATATCATCCAGGGGGCGCTCTTCCTATGAGTGGCTGAAAATTGGGCCCAAGTCACAGAAGAAGAAAAAACAAACAATGGTGATAATATGGTGGACTGGAGCTGTTATGTTAAAGTGAAAGATGCACCGGCATCATTTAAATCCAAAGTGTGGACTGACTTTGGCTTTTATATTGTGGCTGGGACAAAGCTGGAAAAGGACTTTGCAGTATGTAAGAAGTAAGAACTGTCTCACAAAAGTACGATACACGGGCAGCACAACAAACATGCACATTTGAGTGACATGAGATGTCATGTTTTCTGAATGAGTTTAAAATGAGACTGATCTCATGAAACGGCATTGTATGTCACACTGGGGTGCAAACATGACAAATGAATGGGGTCCAGCATTCCCGGGAGGCCCATAGAGTAGTGGACGAGGCTCAGTCGATATAGGTTAGAAGTTGTGAAAATTTTGTGTAAGCTCCGACATACAACAGAGGCACAGTAGCCGGGGATCGGACATTCAAAATATGTTAAGGTTCACTTTCGGTTTACACCAGTTACGGTAGTTACGGAACACACCCCTACGTATACACCCCTATAAACACACGGATATATCGTAGATTATTAAGAGCAGCCTATCAATAATAGCAGTATCGCCATATTGAGACATTACAGTTATCGTGAGCCATGTATCACGTACTGTATCATATCATGAGGTACCCAGAGATTCCCAGCCCTAATACCTAGTGTGATATATCTAGTTGGTTTAAGCTACAAAGGAAAAGGCCCGAACGGTGTGCTATTTACATGCTGACTAGCTTATTCCACCCTCAGATTCGTAGAAGTGTTTGTCAAGTACCAAGAGTAAAAAAATGTTTAAAACCACAATTAACTATCTGGTTTCTTTATCTTTTACTCCAACACAAATCAGCCATTAATCTTTAAAGTAAAAGTTGATTGACCTTTATCATACTAACTATCAAGACCTTCATCATACTAATTATAAAGACATAGTTTTGTCATCATAGTAACATATTTCCCAGGTATACGGTGTAGTGAGAGCTTCAGCTAACCCTGTTTTTGCCCTGATGTAACATTAACTAAATACTGCATATGTCATGGTGACTAAACTCAGTGACGTACATCCTGTGTTTAAACAGCTTTACAATGCCTCCATTTTTAATGTTTCATGTCATGCACAGTAATGGTGACACTACTTTTTCACTTCAGTCAAGGCAGTTTCAGATCATGCTTATACAAGTCACAAACCTTCATTATTTACACTCAATTTAACAGCTTTAGACTTGTGGCTTGTATTAGCTTCTGTGAATTAACCCTCCAACTCTGTGTACAGTTCTGTTGGTTTTATGTTATGTTTTGGTTCTTTGCGCAGTAGATTACAGCAAAGATTTGACTGGACGCCAGCACCCAACAGCTGCGCCAAGACAAATATTAATGCTTTTCACACAAAACTAGTGAACTGAGCAGCAGGATACATGGTGGATCCAGCTGAAGGAGATTCTGGGGGTGAAAACTGACATATCCTTATGCATCTCGTGTCCTTCTGGAGTTGGATGGAAGTTTAATTGGGAGCCTCACTTGTGAAATATATGGTCTCTGCTGTCTGGTACAGTTCTATGCAGGCACAGGTCTGCTGTAGAAGAAAACACACTGTCATTTATACTGGTTCTACTCTGCTCCCATATGCACCCACCTTCTGTACGTTATACTGTTAACTCAATAGTTTTCACTGAAACCGTGTGGGTGTTCATTGTCAGGTTGCTTTAGGGGGGGGAATTTTTCTATCCTGGGTGACATTAATATACTCACTAAATCTGATTTGAGCACAGGCTGCATTTCCTGGAAAACCAAGCTCAGACTAACACAGCACTGTTTCACCTGTATAAAAATAATGTGGCCTTATGACATGTACTATAAAGTTACACACGGAGCAATATCTATGACTCACAAGTAAATATAGCACACAAAGACCAGCTGTTTAAGTGTATCTATAGTTTCCATAGCTCCCATCCTAAAGGGCACATGCAACATTCGCAGCTCCTTTTTCATTTGATGGTGTGAATCATAAACTGCAGTGGGCAGTGCACTGGTATTATTAGCAAATGACAGCAAAAAAACAGTGTTTGTTCTTTCCCTCCAACATGAGATAAGTTTTACCAACACAAAACTAAATTCCTGAAATGTCTATGTGTATTTAATGCCTTTTCTCACAAACTCAGGTTTTCTCAAGTGGAATTAGCCTATTGTTATGGCTGCTCAATTACTTTGTGTTCTATTATCAGACTCCAACATATCTGACTGCGGTCAACAAACACAGATGTGTGTTGGTTCTAAGGGCTAAAACACAACACACAGATGATGTAGGAAACCCAAGAGTCAGCAGACAGATACATGCAAAAGCGTGTTTCACTTCCTCCATCTCAGTTTTCTTATGGCGTCAGATACTGCGCATGCACATTAGTAGCTATAAACCGAGCAACAAAACTGCCATCTGTGGATTCACCTTGACACGAACTCTGAGAGACAAACCATATTTTATTTTGAAACGTCCCGTACTCTGTGTGCACCTGATCTTGACAACTCACACATTTTAAGCCACAACACCTCCTCGGAAACAAAAACTCTGAGTGAGAGGTGTGTGCCTGAGTACTTACTTGGCAGGAAACATTACTTTTCGTTGTCAGAAAGCCAGCAGATGTCGAATTACCAAACTTCCAACAATCACTCAACACGCAACCCAGTCCAGACCAGAGCAGTTGATTTCATAGATACAGAAATGACACATGATAACTTGGCCTGGTAGTTGAGTGGCAACGTCCCCAGTTTAGTTCCTGGGTGGGTGACCTTTGTTGAAAGTTCTTTCCATCTGTTTCTCCCCCTCCTGTCTGCCCTTTGATGTCCACCATCAAATAAAAGCACATCCAACAACGTGACAAAAAGCAAAAAAAGAAACTAAACACAGAATTTGTTTTAAAATGCATATAATGAATGTAAATGTGCATAAGCCCTCCTCGAAAACTGGACAAGGAACTAATCCCCCTGGAAACTCTAGAGAAATGCAATTAAATCCAACTGCTATAAATGTCACAGTGGCATAAACGCTAAAGCCAAGGCTATAATTTATCAGGACCTTTCAAGTTAGACTAAACTTCTTGTAGTAACAGGTCATCCAAGGGCCAGTGAATAAGCCTTGAGGTCCCCTCTCATGTTACCCACAAAGTCATCTGGCAAGTTGACCTTCCTTTAATGACCTCACCAAGACTGAGCTATGCAAACAATCACATGCTTGTATAAAGACAAGTATATTCTCTCAATTATTAACCAAAACCATAGAACTGAATCTAATCTGTCGCAGCAAAAATAACTAAAAGTATGATGAAAAAAGCTCCAGATCAAAAAGGTACAACCAGAAAACAACAAAAGTAGAAGGGGGGACTGTGATAACATGCATCTCCATCCACTGTCTTGTCATTCCAATGCAGGATCTGTCCCTTTCTCTGGATCTGTTCCAGAATTTAATGGGTTTGTCCTTGGGCAATGCCTGCAGCTGGACACTATATTGAATTAGATAATCAAGTTTTTGCTTCTCAGCTGATGCAAAAAATGAGAAAAGATCAAGGTCTAGTCACTACCTACCAAAAGTTATTTAACTTTTAATTTTAATATTGATTTTTATCACATAGCTCTACCTACACCCTACCCTACCATTAACTTTCATGAAAATCAGAGAGACAATTCCTTGTGTAATCTTAACAAAAACATATCCTCACTCGCAAAGGGTATATGTCCAAACTACAGCAGCAGGATGCTAAGCACTGAGTCCTGACATCCATCGCAACCTGGCCTTCCTGTACTTGGGAGGAATGTGATGACTACAGGGGTAATGATGCCGCCTGACTTTCCTTTACTTCCAAAAGAAACAGCTCCCAATCCCTAAGAGTTACAGCACTTCTATGGAAGATATTAAGTCTACATGGTTATTATTAAATTTAAAAAATGTAATTTCCATGTTCCCTTCTGTTTATGATGGCTCAAACTGATGTGATTACTGAAGATAAAGTGCAGAGAAAAAACACTTTTACTGCTGGTCTAAGTGACCTGATTATACTTCTTCCTGTGACCTCTTTGCATGTTAGCTATATTAAGAAACTCACACATATACAAGTCTCTATTTCACTTTCAGGTTTTTTTTATAAGCCCTCTTTGCATTTATATCTACCGACACCATAAACCATGCCCTATAACAGATCAGAAAGATGTCAGCCGACATTACATCATAATTGGAGTTGTCGTGTTACTAGAAAAGATGGGAGTGTTGTTTGGAATCTGTTGCCAAAACCTGCACTTTGAATGAATCTCACACTCTGTAGTATGTGAAATACATCAATGCTGAAAGCCATGAAATCATTTATTATTAATTCCCACTTATAAATCCATTCTGTTAATTTGTTCAACACGTATCTAGACCTGGAGTTTCCTGGGAACATGGGAGAATGAGGGTCACATTGTGTGGATGTACCCACCCTTTCAGTTACTCTAAGTGCAGGAACAGGGGGGTAAAAAGGGCAGGGAGCCTGAGCAACATGAGGAAAACCCAATAAAAGGAAGTTAAAAAGGGAACTTTGGCCTCTTCAAATTGACTAACAAAGTGAGAACTACTTTGCTCACTGCCCTAATTTTAATTTCTGATCTTAAGAAGTGCCAAAGACGAATGCATAACATATTACTGAGCCATGTTAAAATGGAACAGAGACAGAGGGGGAATGTGATACACAGATTGGTCTTAATCAAGATCAAACTTCAACAGTGGGAATGGCCTAATGTTGCCATGTCCCCTGAGGTCCCACTGTTGAGTACTGGAGCTTAGTTAGGTGTCTGTTTTTGTGTGGGGATGCCAGTAAAGCAGGGCAACTCCTGAAGGACTTTCTCAATGAGGCCATTCATTCAGGACTAACAAATGCTCCCTTTACCACACAGACTTCAGCTACTGGAGTTACCTGACATCCCTTTAAGAACAAATAATAGTTTCAACATCTGAGGCTTTGCAAAATGTCACAACAAATATCTATGCATTCATGGTTCTGTAAGTTACAGTTTATGAAACAGCTGACAGATCATTAGGGGTAGTATTCTTTCAGTATCTGTCTGGCTTAGTAGCTCAGGTTCTATACGGGTTACAACCTCCAACTTATTACATGTGCCCTTTTAAAATCATATTACAGGCCATATATCTTCTCTCCTCAACTAAATGAGCATGTAATACAAACCAACTTAGCACTAATGACCACTTAAAAGTCACAGGACAAAACAATGTTTAAACTTTACTCTGCAAGCATCTCAGACATGTGCACATACGTAGTCATTGGCTCAAACATGGGCAGCTGTGCATGTCCTGCCCTGTATTCACACACAGCCACGCAGGAAACCCACTGAGGGGCACAGGGAGCACAGCTTTAACATGTCTGAATACTTCACAAGGCAAAATTCACCAACCACAAGCTCGTGCATGCAAGTTAATCCAAAATCAAGTCTGTCGAGTCAAATTTCCCAACGGAAATGTGACTTCAATAAAGATCACTTGTACTCAGGCTCTAACCTCTAGACTGAGCTTGGCTGTAGACCTCCCCTCACACTAATTCACTTTATTTCCCAGGTTCTGGAAACAGAGTAAACTAGAAGCACTCGGAGAGCGCAGACCTCCGCCAAGGCTGATCAGTGGCGCCCCCCGTGGGCCCCCCCACCCCCGATCACCACCAAAATTTAATCATTTCTTCCTTATCCCATTTCCAACAAACCCTGAAAATTTCATCCAAATCTGTCCGTAACTTTTTGAGTTATGTTGCACACTAACGGACAGACAAACAAAGACAAACAAACCCTGGCAAAAACATAACCTCCTTGGCGGAGGTAACCAGGAACCTCCTCATTCCAGTCTGAATACAGATGCAAATGCGCTCCATTTGCTTTTTTCGATTAGTTTCTATCAGTGAAATGGTGATAAGTGGCAAGCCAAATAATGAGTAACAACTTCAGGCATAAATTTGTCTCATATCTTGCTTCTCCTCTAATCATTACCATGCTTATGTACACTCATACATGCAGCCCGACAGTACATCACTGACAAGTCTCCACTCATTTGCTGTACCTATATTTTAACCTCAGGCTCAACTGACATTCTTCGAGTTATTAGCTACCATATATATACATATATATATATATATATATATATATATTCGATAAAAATCAGGTTTTCTGACTCAAAAATGAAAATGAGCTTTGCAAGATACTTTTCACACCTGCCCACATTTACCCTCTGGACACTGCTGAGGAAAGCACTCAATTTCCTGTCCAAAGTTCACTGAAATGGTATTTCTAATGGTATATGCTCAGTTTATAGAAACACAGAGGGTCTGAGAAAGCAGGTCAACAAAGAGAACCAGCAATGACACCATTATGCAGCGGGCCAAAAGAGATCAGACATTAGGCATATTCAAATGCAATCAGGAGAATAAAGCGGATTTGCATTCAGACATGAGGGTCTGACCATTTGTTTACGATGACAAAAGCTGAGAGGTGTTGAAACAGGAGGGGGTAGGAAGCACTTCAGACAGCGCTTGATTGACTATAAATAAATGAATACATTAAAGATTGCACATTTGCAGCTTGCAACATATAAAAAAAGTTGCAAAATGATGTACTTTTTGTGGTTACAACCACACCTTCAATATAATTATGCCAATAAAAAAAACAACAGGATAGGCGGCACCAGTACATGTCCAGGTCAACTCATGTCATGCAAAGCTTGTGGTTTTTATGTGGAAGTGATGCAAGAATACTTCACCATTGTAAACATGCAAATAAATTATGCACACACTAGCTGGATGCATTTTCCAACGGCTCTACCATATACTAACTGATGTTTTACTGTCACTCTCAGTAACTCAGAGGGGTCAGAGTTCAGTAAACAACACCCTGGAGCAGGCGTCAGCGTGCATGATCACAGACCGCGCACATCTTTCTACTACGTGCAAGTCACCCTGGCACCATGAATAGAAAATGACATGGTAGATCTCACCTTCTGCAACCACAGTTACAAAACAGCCTTTGGTCACTTTCTTTTTGCGGTTTCTTCTGATTATTACAATTGAAACAATCACATGTTTAGGGTAAAACTGTACACACTTACCACAAAACCTTGCACCGAATCAGCAAACACTGTCACTTGCAAAAGGACACACATCTTGAAAACTTTGTCATACAGTGTTTTTCAATCAGTACGACCACACAGATGGTGTAAATATAAGCTGCAAATTTATTTTTTTTCTGTCTAATATTAAAAATGATTCTATAAAGTTCACAGCATTAAATGAAAAACATCAAAATGACCACAGGACTTCATCCTATACTGTACTCCTGTACAGAGTCTTGGAAAAAAAGTGCATAATAAAATGACAGACTGAGTGTAAAGCAGAGTAACTGTACTCAGTGTAACCCACTCAGTACACGCATCTGCTACACGTGTTAAAACTGGAATAGATAACGTGTAGCTCCTGCTGTTTGGAGACAATATGACTAAGTGGACAGGGTGGGCAGTGCGTGGGGTCGCCCTGTGATCTTGCTGCAGAGGGCTGAGCCCATGCCTGCTCTGGACAGGGTAGATAACACATTAAATACATTTCTGGCCCAAGTGGAAATCACAGCAGCGGTCCACGATCAGCTACTCTGGGTCAAAAAACCTGCGGTTTTTGGCTCGGTGCCGACCCCACCAGAGTAACAGACCCACAGTGGGTCGTCAGTGAACACCGCCGCCGGCTCAGATGCGCGAGGGGCAGCCTCGCCGACCTCACACGTGGATATAAAAATAGCGGACGCTCCACGCCGCTTGAATGAACCAACGGCAGAGAACTACCGTGTCGCGCGGGTTGTGTTATCACGCGCGTCCCGTGGTGTGAGTGTAACAGTACCGACTGCGGAAGCCTAGGATAAACATTCGCCCACTCGAGAAAATAGCTATATTATTTCACACAAACTCAGCTTCTCTTAGAAATTCAGCTGTGAATAAAAACAAAGCGGGGGGGGGCTCTTTGTGTGGGGCGGACACGCCACACTGGGACGGTTAAAGCTCCACGCGCAGCTTTACTCACCGCGGTGTGCCGTGGAGTGGGTCCTGTCCGGTGGAGGGTCGGTTCTGCGTCTGCCAGTTGGAGCGGGTGTCCTTGTATTTGACAATGGTAGACGTAGAGCCTGGATATCAGGGTACCAGACAACTTCTGGGATGGTGATGATGACACGGTTGGTGCCGCGCATGCGCAATGACGCTCCGAGCGCAGGCGAAGGAATCTGATGCAAAGCGCACGTGCCTTAGGTCAGGGACAGCGATAGTGGGTGTGAAATGACGACATTAAAGTTGGATGTAGTTCACCTGAGTGGATCAGCAAATAATGAGGGAACAGGGGCACCGCCGGAATATGTTATGTTATGTTATGTTATGTTATGTTATGTTATGTTATTCAGTCGTTCATATATTTTTCTAGATCTTAATTTGCCACTCATACTGCTATGTATGTAACAAATTTACACTGGAAACTAATTTCAGCACATTGCACACATTTCTACCTATATCCATATTTTTGTACTTTGTCATATTTATATTTACTTACTCTGTCCATAGTGTAAATTTACTACCCTTAGTTCCCTTATATTTAAATTTGTATATTGTTCTCTGTTTTTAATATAGGGCACTTTGTAAACAAAATTATGTTGCACTGTACTACTTGTGTTTTGTAATGACCATACACCCTATTCTATTCTATTCTATTCTATTCTATTCTATTCTATTCTATTCTATTCTATTCTATTCTATTCTATTCTGTTGTGCTGTGATGTGATGTGATGTGATGTGATGTGTTATGCTCTGTCAGGGGTCAGCAACCCTGGTCCTCGAGTGCCACTGTCCTGCGTGCTTTAGATGTTTCCCTCTTCTAGCACACCTGACAGTCATTATCAGGTTTCTTCAGAGCCTAATGATAGGCTTATCATTTGAATCAGGTGTGTTGGAAGAGGGATACATCTAAAATATGCAGGATAATGGCTCTCGAGGACCAGGGTTGTTGACCCCTGTGCTATGTGTTATGCAGCTTTCTGCGCAAAAATAGGATGCCTTTTGCTTTGTTGTTTCAATGGGTTTATATTTTCATTTCTCAGTCTCTTTATTATTATTATTATTAGTAGTAGTAGTTGTAATAGTAGTAGTTGTGGTTTTAGTAGTAGTCATAGTATTCTTAAGAAAACACAGGGAATATTGTAAGTGCACACAAAGAATACTCACAAAATCAGAACAAATTGGCTTCAACTGGCAAAAGTCGTATTTACAGTTATAGTGTTATATAGAGAGCTTTAACATCTGATTTCATCTTATTTTTGTAAATAAATACTGTGTGTTTCTTTAGTTATAAATACATTCTGTCTATACCTCTCAGCACTGGTAACATGTCCCTCATTTCCACAGAGAAACATACTCCCACATTTGTTTTTTTGGTCTCAGTCACGTTAACTACAGGGTTTGAAACAATTTGGCTGACAGATTCATGCACTAAATGATCTCAAAGCCAATGATACTTCTGAGCCTAGATGAGATGAGAAACTAAGTGCTGAAATCCTGCTCACTGTCTTTACTGTGACTCTTTAAACTAGGGTGAAAACTGCAAAAATTGGGAACAAAAGGCTCGTCTTGGGGCCATGTCTGGGTGTGTTACTGCGTGACAATGAAATCAGATTTAAAACCATGCAGCTGCTGCAACAGCCTACAGCTGTAGCCAGACCTCCTGTTGCTGCTTTTTGTTTTTACTGACTGCCCAAAGATGTGTTAATGCAACAGCATGCGAACAATTACAGCTGTTTTCAAGCATTTATTTTTTGTTGATTCATCAGTGAATTGCAGCAGGTATATTCATTTCTCTCTTTTTCTCTTAGTGCAGAACTTTCTCACAGTATACTACACATTTCACCGAAGCCATTAAAGCACAGTTTACTGAATTAACATTCCAACCTTACCCGCAGCAAAAACTAAATCACATGCCTTTATCACTTTTACAGCAAATCCAATCAGACCAGACCTGCCACTTTAAGATTTCCCAGGATTTCCAAAAGAGGTGAACTCTTGGCTCTGTACTTGGAACATCGTCCCACTGTCTGGATTGGATCCACCAGTATAATGTGCTTTTGTGTTATTGTTAAAACCATCAGAAAACATCATTTTCTGTGAACTGTTTCCAGCTAAGGGCATGTGAGGATGGTTTTGGCTCAGTAATGTGACAGTGCCTAATTGGATAGTTCATACTGTTTCTGCTAATGAGGAAAAGGAGGAAAGAGAAGTGCAGAGTTTAGGTGGAAGAGTGGAGGCAGTAATGACTCGGTGAGATATGAATTATCCTTATGTCCTGTGGCATGACCTTCTGCTGTCTCTGAAGTGTTACATTTACTCTTTTCTGCTCTAAGAGTCTCCTATCAGTGGTTCTGGACTCTGTCCCGCAGGGCAGATGGTTTTCCTTCAATATTTGTCTGGCCTGTACCCTGAAACAGGCAGGACAGTCAGCAGTGTTTGGCCTCTATCTTCTCACAGAGCTTCTATGGACAACAAATACTGTAGGGGAAATTGGAGACACTGTTCTCTCAGTGCTAATACAGACACAGAAGAGGAAAACAATGGGACGGGGGAGGTCTTTGGTGGCAGGGGGGGGTTGGGAGTTACAGGAATAACCAGGAATGAGGGACAGATTTTCTTTTGGGGAGCGTCCAGCAGGAGATTTTGGGTGTCAGGGTTACGTGCTGCGAGTAAAAACAGCGTTTGTGTGTCCATGATGATGTGTTTCTGCTTTCATAAGCTTCTCTCTTCACATGAAAGGTTCTCAGTCATTTTAGCAGCCTGAGAACAATATCTCCATAGGTGGTGATTTTACGATCACCCGGCAAACTTTGAGACCATAAACATTTGCCAGTGTGCAGAGTCCACATGTCAACGCTCATGGGCTCTAATTAAAGAAACTGATAAGATTATTTTTTGCCTTATGTGTCTGCAGTTGTACAGTTTGCTTGGTCCTCTACTTGAGTTAACCTTCAACCAGACGTCCTTCAGTCACACAATCATACATTGATCTTTCAGATTTACTGTAAAGTCCTGCATTGTAATGATAATTTTTTACTGAGGCATAGTTTGCAGATTTGTCCTGATGTTTCTTACACAGTACATCTATGCACATGTTGAGCCTATAGTAAAGGATGGGTAACATAGGTCATGTTTGGACATCAGTGGGGGGCAAATTAAACCCAGGTCTGGGGATCCTCCCATTCACCCCCAGGAATCTTTGAGAATCAGAACCTTAATTTCCTTTCTAACTTCAAAGACATCCAAACAAACAGGTGGACAGATGGAGGGAATGTGGAGCTGCTGGACCAATATTATTGATAAAGTATTGTCCCTCCATTCAGCCTTTTTGGAAGGAAACAGCTGCAATTAACAAAAAAATCTTGTTTTTTAATGAGTGTGACATACATATCCTCCTGAGACCCAAGAAAGTAAAGTTTTTTATGCTTTTGCACTAAATAATTGTCTTGATCGGAAATGGGATGATGCAACAATCTTTTTATGGAATGTCCCTTGCAGTGGAGAGTGTTTTTTTTTTTTTTTTAAAGTAAAACTGGGAAAATCCCCTAGAGAGGACAAAAATGCATTGTTGGGTCTAAAGAGGATATCTCTCTCTACCTTGGACATATCCCAGATGTAGAGAAGATGCATTCCTTGAAGGTCCAAAAAGTACAATATGTGTTTTTTTAGCCACTGAGACGCACTCTTTATGATTGTCATATGTAAGATATTTTTAATATTTAGACAGACAGACAGACAGACAGACAGACAGACAGACAGACAGATAGATAGATAGATAGATAGATAGATAGATAGATAGATAGATAGATAGGTAGATAGATAGATAGATAGATAGATAGATAGATAGATAGATAGATAGATAGATAGATAGATAGATAGATAGATAGATAGATAGATAGATAGATAGATAGATAGATAGATAGATAGATAGATGATCTAGTTTCCTCACTGACCTAATCTACTAACCCCGTGAGCTCATTTAACTCAGACTTTTTTGTATTTCATCATGTCACCATCAATAACAACCAGACATTTATTAACTGAAAACTACGTATACTGTTTGGTCGCGTCTGTGTTGACACAGGATCACCCAGTTCACCTACACAGATCCTAAAAGTTGTGACGTCCATTGACGGCTAGATTAGGGGAATGTGTGTTTTTGGATAAGGGTGGACTGGTCAATGCTGGAAACTGACAAACTGTATTGATCTGTTTGTGTTGACTGTGTTGCTGAACTCTCTGGTTTCTACTCACCTTTGTTCTAGTTAGTCATTGTCCATTTTCAGAGGCCGTCTTACCTTTGTTCCATTTACTTTTGTCTGGATTTTACACTGACCCCCATTATCCTCATTTATTCCCTTCATTATTATCTTCCTTAATCTTTGCTGAATCCAGACAAGGACTCAATCTGAGTCACTTTATGCTTTCCCCAATTTACATTTTCACTTGTAAAGGACTTTTCATATGCATTATATATGGAAATTGTTATTCAAGGAGTGAGGGAGGGTTAAAATTTAAAAGACACACTTAGTGTCAGAGTAGTTGTAAGTATTGTACATTTTTTGGGCAATTATTTCTTTGTTTTGAGTTCGTTCGTCGTGTATGATTTTTAAAAAAGTTGCACCAAGGTCCGCTCAAAGATGTGCACATATACACATATGCAGTATGTACTCACTTTTTATTTATTGCCATTCATTTGTATCTTCTTTGGTTGTTGTCTTATTGTTTATACTTATTTGAGTGAGATAATTTTAGAAACATCAGGGTGCTTTTTTGTCTCATCTGCACAATTTATTGTATTCTGTGCTTTATTAGTCTTGTTTTTCTTTTTTTCTTTTAAACAGATAAATAAAATAAATATAACAACAATCAGTTTCTGCATTTTACCCACCTCTAATATATACCTCAAACACGACCACTAAAAAAACTAAATTAAGAATTTCTGGTGATGAAAAGGATCATCATATGTGGATTACTGTGAGAAAAGACCGGCTTTAAACATAAAATCATATCACAAATGTTGCTATTCAGAACATTTATTCCCCCTTAAATGTTAAATGATATTGTGTGTTGCATGTTACAGCGTAAAAGTTACACCATCATATAAACAAATGATAATTTTATGTCATTAAAATGGTTTGCATTCTTTACAGCATTGGTGATTTATTGTATTGCTCCTCTGGTTTAAAAAAAAAAAAAAAAGAAGAAAAGTTAAGTGGTCTCATTCTGTCATGTTTTTATCTTTTTTTTTTTTTCCCCAGGTTTAATTTACGCTTCATTCTTGCCCTTTACACTTTTATCAGACTAAGACGAAGAGGTGTTTACACTGGAATCACTAACATTGTGCAACATTTTTTCTACTAAAGAATGTGACAAGATAAGACATAAACTAAGAGCACTTAATGCCTTCATGTCATCTTTAGGAAATTAACTTTCAGATTTTCTTGCAGGGATTTTACTGAGGTTTTACTGCACAAGCAGCTACTCTAGTTCCAGTAGAATTCACCGCCTCATATGCACCAGATTCCATGCTGCAGAATACATGTGCTGCTTGTTAAACACATGTTGAACATACTCTTTTCTAGTTGTCAATTATTCCTCTGCAGCACATGGTAAAATGGCATAATGATGTTTAATTTAGAGCTAAATGACACATGGTATGTCTTGCATCTAAACAAACACTTGGCGTCACCACTCTGCAGCTGTAAGAGTTTAGAGAGATTATGTACTCTAAACAGTCAGAAGTATAAGTTTGCATCTTTGGTGAACTATTCTGGGAAGAAGTTTTTTGCAACCAAAGACAAAAAACTGAATACAAAAGAAATGTATTACACTGTACTATAGGCTTGCGTGAGAATGCATGAACACGACTGGATTCACATGTGGAAATGCATATGTGGGAGGTTTGGCATTTGTGTGTATAAGTATGTGTGTGTTTTTGTGTGGGGGGGTATGAGGCTGCTGCCCTGCTCCTGCTGTGATTGGTGGAAAAAACATGGGTGGAATCTACATATGGCTTTCATTTGCAGGTTTTAGGGGTCCTGTTTACCTAAAGAAGGGCTGGAAAATGGCATTTAGGTTAAAAGCTAAAACTATAAGAACATGATGTTCTATTGTATGAAGCAGGACAGTCTGACATTGATTAGGCAAACCATATTTTAAGTAATTGTGGTCTGATGCACACAAAGTGTCCTTGGCAAACAGTGCACTGGTCTGGTTCTGATGCGGTTTTATTTGTTTTTCACTAACTTGCTGTGTTGCATCACATGCCTTGTTTGTTGCCCTGCTTGCGTCAGTGTAAACATGTGACTCCTTGAACACGGGTAGATTTGAAGTTCTAAAACTGTCACTGCGTAAAGAGTTAATCAAGTTATTTATATTGATTAAAAATTTACAAAAAATGACATGAATTTACCAAATCCCTATATATTTCTATGCATAAAATATCTGGGTTGCTTTTAGTTGCGTAACTTTAAATCACTTTTAAAAAAATTAAAGCTTCACTTAACTATAGCGCAATAAAAAAAAAAGCAAAATTAGGTGCAAATCCAAAATCATTCAAACCAATGATATTAGTGAGCAAAAAAAAATGTAAACTTATGTAAATTTTCTACATTTTTATCTTCAACACTATTATATTGTTGCATATTTTTTCTATTGAGATAGTTTAATATTTATTGATATTTGTTCTACTATGTCATCTATCTAATATTTTCTTATCTTTTTGTCAGTCCAGTTTCACTATTTCCTGCGTCAGATCAATGTGTGCCTTCACGTTCTTTTATTGTCAGACCATCTGATCATGACCTTTAGCATAAACCATGCAGTCGGCCTGAGCTCAGGAACAAACACACAAGTGACATAAAAATCACAGACTACTGCATCCAAGTCCCTCTGTTCATTCAGTGCCATTCCAGATAAATGTCATTTTACTCATGTGTCAAACAGTGACTGAAGGTCAGGTGAGATACAGAAGAGTGACTGTACACCCCCCTCCCCCCTTTTTCACAATTAACATTCCTTTCCTAATTTGTGTTCCACTCTTTGTACACTCCAGTATGCATCAGATTAATTATCAGTGTAGCTCCATATGATTCTCTTCTCCTTTATTCTGAACATATAACTGTAGGCTCTTTGCTTCTTCTTTTTTTTTTTTTTTTTTTTTTGAACGGACACATAAGCAAAAAGCTTGGAGTAAAGGTGGTTTTACGCTTGAATGACCATGAGCAAAAGCATGAAAGCCACTGAAAAAGTCAAGTCACATGACACACATTCAGGCTTTTTTGTCAACAAGGTTATCCCCTGTCTTTATAAGTCAAGCATGTACATTTTCTTTTATATTATTTCAATAAACTATTACGTAAAGATGCAAAAGAGTGCTGTTATTTTTAAGCCTCCATGGCTCATGAACACATGTTGTTTTTTTGTTTTTTGTTTTGGTATGCACTGTTTATTATAAACTCAGTACTTATGGATGTTCTTCGTGTCATCATCTATCACTGTGTAAATGTCTCCTAAGTGAGCATACTGGTTAAATATAGCTGTGGAGTGTGGGGCCACATACATACTTATGCAAGTGCGATAGGTAGGATGCCAGGTGTTTCAAATGACATACAGGGCAGGCAGCATCTGAACTTTAAATGTACTGTAAATATCCTTCACATTTGGAAGCTTCAGGTCATGAATGCAGCTTCAAACCCACAATCACAGTCCACAGATGATAGTGCAGTATAACTGATGCATAGATTTAACAGATACATGGGAACATAAGAGCTGCACTGCTAGTTTGAGTTGTTTTCTACTGCCATCTAGTGGATTTTTGAGGCATTGCAAGGTAGTTGCCTGTAAAATCAATTGTATTACTACAGCGCCACCCACTGGAATAAATGATTTTTTAATTGTGTTGACTAAAACAACAAATAATCACTCTATGGCAAATGGAAATTAGCTTCTCGGCTCAACCTGGTGCATGCATCTTGTTCTTTGTAACTAATGCAAATACACACTGTCCTGTAACTAAATAAATAAATGCATAAATATAAAATTTAAATATAAAAATAAATACGTATAGGCTATGATATTAAAGTCCGTTAAGTTCATTGAGAATAACTTAGAAAAGAGTTAATATTTGCATGACAAGTGTCTGACTGTATTCCTCTTCACGCTCAGGTGAGTATGAGGCTTTTAAAAATAAGCTCCAACATGCACCAACACCAACAAAATTAAGCAACAGAAAACATGCATAAACAGGACATGTCCTATCTTATTGTTGAGTTTAGGATGTGAGTCAGTTCATACCTGAGTTGTACCTGTGTCACAGTCTGCACCAAAGTCTACCAGCAGATTGCTCAGTCCTCCGTGTGATTCACTATAAGATGTTTATGTCATAATTGGACTGCAGCCAGATGTCAGACTCCTGGCAGAACATGAGAGGGTGTGATATATCTGGTAGTGGATATTGGTTTCATTTTGAAACACATGCCAGCTCCAGTATGTTGAGTATTTTGAGCAGGTGATACAGTGAGATTAAAAGTTTTCTAAATGTAATCAGTTATAGTGTTACAGATAAAAGGATGCTCCATGTCACACCAGGAAAATGATTTATACACCTCTTTTTTTAGTTAAGAAGTGCTTGATATAAACATAAAATGCGTAAATATTCAGTGTTGCCCTGGCTCGGTTGGTTATACAGATGCTAAATTTATAGTTTATTTGCTCCAGCTTAGATCATTTGCTCAGACTGAAGAAAAATTGCTCCTCAGTCAGCTATTTTCACTCCCTGAAACAGATGTCTTAAAGCTGTAAAGTACCAGACATGACAGTAGATATTACAACATAAAATGAATAGTATGAAACTCCCTTTCCTCTGCGGAACAGAACAAGAATGACCTAAATTGTCTATTTGTTGATATCACCCACAACTTGTTTAACATTAAAAGATTTAAAAACTCACTGATGACTAAAAGCATCCACTAATATGAACTGTTTAATCCAATCAATACATGTAAATAATTCAGGTAAAATGGAGTTTCTCAACATTTTAATGATATCAGATTTGACCCATTTGGACATTCAGAGTCTCTGTAGTAAATGTGGAAACACCATCATCGTCAGCAACGTTGATTCACCAGTAAAACCCATGTAGTTTGACAAATGACAGTGGTTGTAGACACATGTTTTTATGTTCAGTTAATGATATATTTTGTTGAGAAAGTCAGTTTTGTTTCAATTTTCTCTGCTCTGATATAATAGACTTTACATTTACTCTTTAGGAACATCTACATGATCAAATCCTTAGTTCAAATAAGTTTAAAGGCTGATTTTTGGTGCTGACTGAAAGTTGAAGACATTAGTTATGTGGTTTTAAATAATTCAGAAAAGACAAAACAAGACAAAAATCATGCAAAACATGTCAAAACAAAAGTACACCCTTAGTCTCTGATTTTGTGATTTGCTGCTTATTTTATTCATTTTCTTTATTTGGATCTAATGTTGTGAAAACCACCCTACAGATTAAATCAAGGTCAGTAAAATAATCACAGTCTGACAAAAACATTCCACTTTATGGTTAGAACTTGACAATATTGACTGAAACACTCAGTATTTCAGAAATTTAGATGCAGAACATTCAAATAATTCTAATCATACTATGTTTGTTCTCATAAAGATATAGAAATTAAGTAAAACAACAAAATCTGGAAAGATTTTGACAGATTTAAATGGGAATGTAAAATAAATAAACTCTACACATTAAAGAACAATGCACATTACAATAAACATAACTGCAGCCTCAGTTCAGGTCAGTGTTTGAACATTTCACTTGTTGAAACCAGATGGATTTAATACCTTTCACTCCCATTTAACTGAGACACACTTCTGTATTTACTGAGTTTCCAGCTGTCTCAGCAGCCAACTGATGGTTTACAAGTGTGTTACTTCTTTCTTTTTCCAAAAGACACTGTGAGTCACAAGACAGACGTGGATGATTTCATCATATATGAGTAATATCTGATAACATGCTCCTGCTTACTCAGGGGCATTTGTGTATTTAATCATACAGTCCATTGTCTAGTCTACTTTATTTATCATGTGTCAGTGTGTATATACAGTATATTCACATGCTCTAGAGCAGGAATGTTCACCTCATTTTAGTTCAGAGGCCACATGCAGATATGATCTCAAGTGGGCCAGACCAGTAAAATACTAACATACTAACATAAACTGAATGTTGTCCAGAGTATATGATGTTTTATGTCTCTTTTATACTTCTAGTAACACTTTTTTAATGCTGCCTTTTAGATATTTATGCTATCAGGGTTTTCTTTTTATATTTTAGTTTTTATACTCTTTTATATACATTATTTATACTTTTTTTATGGCACCTAGGACGATTGCACTTTTTAATTTCGTTGTACCTGTACAATGACAATAAAGACATTCTATTCTATTCTATTCTATTCTATTCTATTCTATTCTATTCTATTCTATTCTATAAATAATGTCAGCTACAGATTTTTCTGTGTCTGAGAGTAAAAAAAGTAAAATTACGCTATGAACATGTTTACATCTACAAAATTTCCTTTAAAAACAGTGAATAAACTGATAAAAACATCTCCAATCTGAAATTTTCTAATAAAAATACATGCAATTTTAACAATATTATGCCTCAGATTCTCAGTTTACACGAGTATTACAACTTACAGGCTGCAGTGGATCTACAAAGGCACAAAACATTTAGTAACAGGCAGAATATTGTTAAAATGGCACTTATTTATCTTAAGATATTTCAGGTTGTTCATATTTGTCCAGGTTATTCAAATTTTTGGTGAAAAGACAGTTTGTTAATGGTGTAACTCAAATTACATTTTCATGTAATTTGATTTTTTTTTTTTTTTTTTTTACACTAAACCAAAGAGAACAGTTTTGAGTTGTCATTATTTATAAGTTATTATGATAGTATTTTACACTTCAGATTGAGGTGGTTTGTATTTGGCCCCTGAACTAAAATGAGTGTGACACCTTTAACTGTTAATATCTTACGTGTAATTTTTCCATTTCACAAATTCATCCAATGGGCCTGTTTGGACCTTTTGGCGGGCTGATTTTGGCTCATGGGTCATATGTTTAACTCCCTGGCTGAGGCTCTAGACTAAAGACAGAATTTAGTTAAGTCAAACAGGATATGCGAAACCACTTCCATCTTTAGTACATGCTCATCTATGTCCTGATTGTGTTTGACAAAAAGTCAAACAAAAGGAAAAGAAAAGGCTCTGTTTGTGTTTCTTTCTTAGCATTCTGTGGAAATGCTGCTGGCAAAGAATGAAACCAACTTCAACTCTTACCTTGAATTTCTCAGGATTCCCAAGGGCTGTTATTGTGGGGAATTTCTAAGGTAAGATTAGGGCAGTCCCTTTCATCAGCCAAAGAACCAGGGCCATCATGTGTTTGGGATTAGACTGATTCACTGTATGTGACACTTATGGAGCTGAGAGTCTTTTTTTTTTTTTTTTTTAAGATTTGTTTTTATTAACAGAAGCTTTTATAATAAGTTAAGGCACATTTTACAGAAGGAACACACATAAATGTATAATCTTGGAGATAAACAACACAGATGATTTTTATACATCAGAAGAAAAAAGAAGAAATAAATAAACAAAAATAATCACCGCAGTAACTATCCCACCTCAAACAGACATATGACGGGGCTGTTTTCCTCACAATACCAGAGTTCTGACTGGTTTCTCTCTCCCCACAGACCCTCTCCTTTTTCATGGAGTCAGCCTGGGTTGTGAAATGAGTCACATCCTCTAAACCTTTGACCTTGTGAGAAAGTGAGCAGCCAGGAGTCTGTTTCCAGGAATCCAGTTTGTAAACCCCCCCTCCTACTACTCCCTCCCTCCCTGCTGCTGTTCTACCATGCTGTTCAACAATGGACCCACAGGCCACTCGTCCCACATACCTTCAGGCTGTCTCGTAGTCACACGTAACAATAAAATCCACCTCATTGGGCAGGAAGGAACTATTACCTGCCAGGTGGATGTGAAAGCTGCTCCGCCATTGGCTGAGAAGAGTTAAACAGCAGCACTTGGGCTCCTCCTTCTTCCCCATTTCCTCTAAAAGCACCGGTGGAAGCAGCTGAGCAGTAAAAAGGAGGAGATATACTAGTAGCTGGCCTCAGAATCTCACAAACGTCAGGAGATAAAACAGTAGAGGTATGTGAAACACTTGAAATAATTAAGATATTTTGTCTGTAATAAGGAAAAATAGGAACTTGAGTGACAACAAGTGTTGAGTTGGTTTTATGTTTCTCACCTGTTGCTGCATTCTAGGCTGTAATTTCTTTGCCTGTCAGTTTGCATGTTCTGCACTGGGTTTGCATGCTGCTTTGTTTTTTATCTACACCTGGTGATAAAAGAAACTAGACTTGTAGAATGAACATGTTCCTTCATTTGTGTTTGAGCTGTTTTATTACTTATAGAGGAAAAATGGGATGGTGGTTGTGACTCATGAGATGACTGATCTGGATTTCCCCCCAGTTCTCATGATTATCTAAATTAATGAGCCAGTTCCTAATTAAGCCACACCCCACAATAGCCACCAGAAGGCCACAGAAGGCTGGGGCTGTCACTGGGCCCACTCATCGACCTCATTGTTTAATTCACCCAGAGCGTGTCTAACTCACTGATGACAGTTACTGTAAGCTGACGGTGCTGCT
The DNA here is from genome assembly GCF_902148855.1 of Sphaeramia orbicularis. Taxonomy (NCBI): domain Eukaryota; kingdom Metazoa; phylum Chordata; class Actinopteri; order Kurtiformes; family Apogonidae; genus Sphaeramia; species Sphaeramia orbicularis. The sequence continues at coordinate 20,967,000 of NC_043963.1, forward strand.
GCATGTATCTGCTCGCCCTTTTGCCTCGAGGCTGTGAAGTTGCAAAGTAGGTGAGCAGGTACAGACGTGTGTTTTGTGTGATGTGAAAGTGTGTGCGAGAGTGTGTTCCTGTTTGATGTAGAAATATGAGTTGTCTTATCTGCTGGTAGTCCCCCTTAAGGCACTGTTAAGAGCTGTGTCACAAAGGGAACAGATGGTCAATGGCTGTGTGTGACGCACTCTATTGACTGTCTGACTCTGACACCAGGCCCAGTCCATGCTGCTGGGGTATAAATGAGCTTTCTCACAAAATATATTGATTTCTCAGAGTGGTTTTTGATCTGTGCTGATGTACAAGCTGGACAGGATCCTTTTGGTTTTTATTCCAGCTGTGGATATGACATGAGGATTTGTAAAGGACAAAGGTACAGGAAGTGCAGCTTTAACTGAGATGACTTTGTTTTTACACTTAAAAGTTTAGCTGCACAGGAAGGGTGTTTCTGACAAGCTGATTAGAGCCAGTGGAGAGGAACAACAACAGCAACACACCACCAGTACAAGTGCTAATTTGCCTCCTCATCTTGGTCGTGGTGTTCATGCTCCTCTTTTTTTGTTTCCTCAGAGGCAGAGTTACGACTTGTGTTCCTGGAAAGCTGACAAACAGACCGGTCGCTCCTACGTCACAGTAAAGATGGCCTCCGTCGCTCCGTTCAGTCGCAGACAGTGGGCATCCCAGTCCCTGAGGGTCACGGCCAAAGAGCTGTCCATCGTCTCTGCCCGGGGGAAGAATAACGCAATCGCAGAACGTTTCTCCAAGTAAGTCACCTCCAGCTTGACTTGAATCATTTAACAGCATCCAGTCAGCAGATGAGTTGCTGTTTTTACCCAGTTGTCCAGTCTGTTTCTGAGCAGAAGGGAGGCCATGTTCTCCCTCACAACACTTGGGCTGTTTTCATTTTTCCTCCTGTGTTTGAGTGTGTGATTATCTGTACATCAGCTCTAACCTGTTGCTCCAGTCTTGTGTTGGTCATTTCTAGTTTGCTCTACTTTACTGAGCAGGTGAATTTATTATGGAAGCACCAAACCACCCAGGGCTTCCCCTTACCTCTTAGCAGAGCAGATCAAATTACTAATTTGGAGATGGAGAAGGTGGTTCATGGTAGGATGTCTGCTCTGTGCATTTACCCCATGTGGCCACTAGGAGTTAGTACTGCTCTGTGTGTTTTTTGTCTACTTTATACAGCCAGGTCCATAATTATTATTATCCCGCCCCCCTGAAGGGGAGGCAAGGGGTATTGTTTTTGTTTTGTTTTGTTTATTTGTTTAACACTCTAGCAGCACAACTATTGGTTGAATTCATATCAAATTTGGTTCATAGATTGCCAGTGACCCAGAATAGATCTGATTACATTTTGGGAAAAGTAGGTCAAAGTTACAATTTTTAAACATTAACTTTTAAATTTTTTTTTTTCCCATTTACTTATAATGGGCGAAATTTCAAATGTCTGTAGCAGCAAAACTGTTGGTAGAATTCATACCAAATTTGGTTTATATATTGCCAGTAACTCAGAATAGATGGTATTACATTTTGGGAAAATTAGGTCAAAGAATACATTTTTTTATTAATAATAATAATAATAATAATAATAATAATAATAATAATAATAATAATAATAATAATAGTTGTTGTTGTTATTATTATCTTTTTTTTTTTTCTATATATATATATTTTTTTAATTTTCCCATTTACTTTAATAAAATTTCACATGTCTGTCGCAGCAAAACTATTGGTTGAATTCATACCAAATTGACTTTATAGATTGCCAGTGATGCTGAATAGATCCCACTACATTCTGGGAACAGTAGGTCAAAGTTCAAATTTTTTCTTAATGAATTTTTTAAATCTTCCCATTGATTTATAATAGGTGAAATAAGTGCAAGGGGTGGGGTTTGTTGTGCCTGGCATCACTTGTTATAGTAATTATTAATTTGGTCTCTATTCATCGCCACTGTGGGTATGAAATGTAACAATCAAGATGAGACTGAAGTATGGACCTTTAGCTTTAATTCAAGGGGTTTAACAAAAGTGTTGCATTGATCATTAGATATGAGGATTGTTTTTAATATTTGACTGATGAAAATCTTATACATGTCCAAATACTTACAGACCTGAATGTATAAGGAATAGTGTTTTTAATTCCACCATTCAGCAGGGGTGTTTTCTAGTGCAGAATGTGTAGTTCACACTCTAGGACAATCTGAAAAGAGGTAAACTGCACTATATTTGGTGTCTCTGAGGTCACTTATAACACTTAAGATCAACAACAAGACACTTCCTCATCAGAGTTGTTGATAACCAGTAGTGTAAGATGATAAAGTATAAAGTTTGTTTTATTTCAGTGAATGTTCAAGTCATCCAATATCTCATTAAAAAGCTCAAAAACTAAATTATTTTATTATAGTTTTTATTTTTTTTCCCCCTTTCCTCTCCCATTGATCATGTAATGAGCCTTTGGTTTTATTTATATTTCTGGATATAAAACTGAATATAAATTAGTTTAAACCTGCTCCACCTCCAGCAGAAACAATAATAAGATACAGTTCTAACACTGATGCTTCACTATTAATAATGTTGTTATACATTACATAATATCTGTCAGAGGGACCCCAGGGCTGATATGACAATGCTTTTACCGCTAATATTCAATAACATGTATAACTGATTGCTACCATTGACTGTTAGGTACTGCATTTAACATCTCTTAATTTGAACATATCTTGCTAAATAAATCTTTTTTTCCAATAACAATGTTTTACAAAGGAAATGTTTTAACCGCAGTCACTGATTAGAGTCTCTTCAGAGAATTACTAACTCCATAACTGATGAGAAAATGACCAGTTTGTCTATTTTATCTAAGATCTCAAAGTTGTTGATGACCACTGGTGGGAAGTGACTTGCAGTAGTACAACTACTCAAGTGTTGTAATTGAGTAGAAATATTTCTCATTTTATGCAACGTTAAACTTTTACTTCACTACATTTCAGAGGCAAATACTTTTTTCATGGATTCAGTCAGTTATGATCTCAAATGTTTAGGTACTTCTACATATTACTTACACATCACCCATTATATCTGAATGAGTAAACTTTAAACAAAAATGGATTTGTTAAATCTGCTGGTTCTCCTCCCATTCTTCTTGATGTGATATATATTTTTTTTTTTCTTCATTCAGTGTTCCATGCGTTTGATGTCTGTCCTTTAGCAAAACATCCTGATTCTTTCCAATTTCTTTTGACATTCTTATGTTTATTGAATTATGGTGATCTGTTTTTTATGAATGCATGTGAAAAGCACCTAAATGAGTCAGATACAGTCTTCTATTGTGCTTATGTTTCCTTAATATCTGTGGAAATCATGTTCACCATTGTACTCTGCATGCTGTTGCTGATTCTCATGTCCACAGACTTTTATCCATAAATCTCTCCATTATATTTTAACCTCATGAGACTCTGGAGAATACAAGTTTCTGCTTTTTCCATTAAATAAATGTCTTGGGTGAAAACAGAATGACAACATTTTTTCAGATACATTTTTGCTTCACTTTTTTATGGAATGTCATTTTGCAGTGGAATTTTTTTTTAATTAAGCTTTGAAACTCTTGTACTTTACTGAAGACAAAAATGCATTGCTAGGTCTCAGAAGGTTAATGCATGCATGCCTAAAAACCAAAAACAAAATGGTCTCCGATCTCAGAACATCCTGTAAATGGTGGTTCACAGATTTAGAACAGAGTTGGGTAAAAAAAAAAAAAGACTATATTGCGTGGCCCCTTATTCATGGAATAATTTACTTGAGGACATGAAACTATCAGAAATGTAACTGTATTCTATTTTATTAAAAAAAAAAAAAAACTATTGTCAGTGAGATTGTGCCTAAATTTTCACTGGTATCATTTGTAACATATAATTTTATGTTGATCTAGTTTTTATTGTGTGTAAAACCCAATATTATATTTATTAATTTGTAATGTATGAAAGTTGTTTGTGTCTTTATTTACTGTTGTAGCAGTGTCTGTGCTACTTCCTTGGCCAGGTCACCCTTGGAACCCTCACCTGCTTAAATAAAGGATATAATAGTTTCCACTCACACCCAAAACTTGTGTTCTTTCTCAGGTACCAGATGGCAGCGGAGGAAGGCAATGCAGAGAAAAGGAAATCAGTAAGTGACACTTTGAAATTAAACTTTCCTCCCACTCTATCAGATGTAGTCCTGATGCACCGGGTCATCTATATGTTGCGGTTAAAGGCCAGGAAAGCTGTAAACCGTATGCAGATGTTAAAGTAAAGTAGGTCAGTGGTAACAGGACTCCTGTGTCCCACCTGATCTGTGTAAGGAGGCTTGTTAGTGCTGGACAGGAAGTCAGAACACACCCAGCAGAGAGTCGTCATCAGGCTGTGTACTGTGGAATGGCCACAGCTTCTGGTATCAGCAATCCTTAAGATTAAGATAAGGCATGAAGGTGGTGCTGTCAAATTGAACCCATCACTCATCAGGGTTTGTTTTAGTCTTTAGAGCAGGGGTTCAGAGGCCACGTACAGCCCAACATGAACTCAAGTGGGCCAGACCTGTAAAAGAACAACAGTGAAAGAAGTAAAATGACATGATGAAAATGTTTAAATCTACAAAGTATCCTTCAAAAAAATATGAACAAGCGGTGCCAGACACAATAAACCCTGCCCCTCGCATGTATTGTAGCTTATTTAGGCATCGATCCAGCTGATATCATATTAATTGCTTCTATATATGTGCCAAGTTTGAAGTAAATTGAAACAAAATTGATGAGGGGAGGGGGTTTCAAAATTAATAAAAAATTTTAATTTTGACCAACTTCACCCAAAATGTAACCACATCTATTCTGGTTCACTGGCAATCTATAAACCCAATTTGGTATGAATTCAACCTCTAGTTTTGCTGCTACAGACATTTTAAATTTTGCCCATTATAAGTAAATGGGGAATTAAACAAAAAAAAACAAAAAAAATTCCCAAAAATTTTTAACTTTGACCAGCTTTTCCCAAAATGTAATCGATCTATTCTGGGTCACTGGCATTCTATAAACCCAATTTTGAAGGAATTCAACCAATAGTTTTGCAGCTAGAGTGTTAACAAACAAAGAAACAACAAACTGAACCAAAAACACCCCTTGCCTCCCCTTCAGGGGGTGCGGTAATAACATGAACAACCTCAAATTTCTTAAGAAAAACATCCAATTTTAACAATATTATGCCCGTGCTTATCATTCACATGTTTCAACTTACAGATCCCAGTGGATCTACAAAGGCACAAAACATTTAGTAACAGGCAGAATATTGTTAAATTGCACTTGCTTCTCTTAAGAAATTTCAAGTTGTTCATATTTGTTCAGGTTATTCACATTTTTGTAAATATTAACCTTTTCACGTAATTTTCCTCTTTACACTAAAACAAAGACAGTTTTTTTTAGAGTTATTATGATAGAGCCCAGCCTGAAATAAAATACTATGTAGCTGTTGAACTTAAATTAGTTTGACACCCTTCATTGTTAATGTCTTCATTTCACATTCATCCCATTGGCCAGGTTTTGGCCCACGGGCCGTATGTTTGACAGCCCCGCTTTAGAGTGAGTTGCTGTTTCGTTCTTTCTGGCCTCTGGTTCTTTCCAACACGCTCCCCCTTTTTACCTTTTTCTCATTTCCTGGACTTATTTTCCCTCCTTCCCTCACTGACTGTCTCTGTTTCTGATTTTCTCCTCCTCCACGCCCCTCGCCCCCTGCACTCCCTCACTGTTTCCTCCCCTCTGTGTGCTTCTCTCTGGTGTAGGGGGGTGGGCCGGTTACTTCATACTGCTCTGATCACTCCTCAACGCTCACATCTGGGACAGCTTGTTGCACTTCCAGCCGGCCAGCAGACACACTAACACACATAGCACAAACGCACAACGCCAACTGGACAGCCGGCTCATCAGCCTCTCTCAGGTTTTTACTCTTTATACTTCAGGATATGGTTGAATTTCCAGCTCTGTAGCGGGGTTGGTCCACTTCCTGCTCCACATCCAGCAGATCCAGGTTTACAGAAATGCATGCTGAGTTGGGTCTTTGTCTTTTGCGCTCTTATTTCAGTTTCAGTTTCTCCACTTTCCTGTCCATTCGTCTTCTTCCTTCACTGCCAGTTGTTTCTGAGCTTGCTCGCATGAATATTCACTTGTAGTTTAACATGTATTTGTGGAAATTTTAGGCTTCATTCAGGCATTTGGAAATCAGGTGGCACAAGTCCAAACTTCATTGAGCAAACTGAGAACAGCTTGAGAGGGTGGCTAGCATCCCTCAGTAAACGCCTTCTCTGCCAAAGCCTTAGAAATAGTGAGTCATCACATTTAAAGTGTTGATGTGGAACTGTTTGTGAAAATGTCTGTGGTTTATTATCCACTTTGTCTTTATAATTACTGGAACAATACATTGATGATGTGTAGTGTGCATGGACACTCACTACTCTGTATTAAAGTTGGCAAAATACATTAAAAACTAACGTGCATGAAAGGTTAAAGTCCATTTTGGGCGCCAGTCTAACACCTTACTCTATACTTTAGCTTGTGTTTTTCATCTAATCAAATCTTTATTATATTTGCCTGTTTGAGAACATTGTGTTTTCATTGAGTGTCTCTATGTTCTATTATGTTTGTGTTGTTGAGTGTACTTTTTAGTTACTCACATTGCATTTTTACACGTTCATGGTCATAACAGAGCTGCTAAACATTCTTTCATTGTGTGCAAACGATAACAATGACATATCTTATCAAATGTAGAGTGAATTTAAGTTATTTTATGCTTTTGCTGCAGGCAGTGGAGCCTTTACCCTCATCACTGTGCAGTGGGAACCTGAGTGTTTTAAAGAAACGCTGGGAGCAACAACAACAGCAGCAACCGCCATCCATCCCCAGAACCCCAGCTCAGGCCGCACCCTGCAGCCCAGTCCTCACACAGGCCAGTCGGTCAGCAGGACCCAAGCTGAAACCCACCGAGTGTGACTCCACGCTCTCCCAGGACCCTGAGGGGGAAGCCAGCAACACAGAGTCCCAGTCCAACCATTTGGATTCATCCAACCCTGCGCTCGGATCAGAGGATTCAATGGAGATGGAAGCAAAGTCTGACAGAGATTCAGAAGTAACATCAGCTGAGGTGCCTGAATCGGAGAGGCCCAGCGTTCCCCTCAACAGCCTCAAGATGATGTTTGAGAAGGGAGAGAACCTGACTGACAAGGCAAGTCCACCTTTTCAGAGGTAGTGACTAAGTAGCAGGTGTGTCATTTTAGTTCAGGGGCTACATTTAGCCCAATATGAGTGGACTCAAGTGGACCAGTAAAATATGAACATAATGTCAACTCCAAATTTTTCTCTGTTTTTAAGAGTGAAAAAACTAAATTTGCATTCTAACAATGTTTACATCTACAAACTATCCTTTTAAAAATGGGAATAACATAAACAACCTGAAATTTCTTAAGAAAAATAATTGCAATTTTAACAATATTATGCCTCAGCTTATCATTTACACGTGCATTACAACTTACAGATCACTCTGAATCTACAAATGCACAAAACATTTAGTAACAAGCGGAATATTGTTAAAAGTGCACTTTTCTTGAGACATTTCAGGCTGTTCATATTTGTTCAGTTTGGAAATGTGAAGACGTTCATGTTATTTTTAGTTTTTTGCACTTAAAAAAAGACAATTTGGAGTTGACATTATTTAAAGATTATTATAAAAGTATTTTACTGGTTTGACACCTTGAGATTGCTGTATGTGGCACTAAGACAGCTAAAATGATTTTGACATCCTTGACTGTTTACATCTTTAGTACAATTTTTGCATTTCACAAATTCATGACACGGTTGTTTTGGGGTGGACCATATGTTTGACACTCCTGGACTAAAGGGTCTGAATCGGAGCTATACTCATGTGCCACCTTAAATGAAGCATAGATCAAATCTGAAAAAGGTTATTATGTTTCTTGGCTATTTTGTCATAGTTTATATCTCAGTGTTCCTACTTTTAAAGCCTTCATCAAGTCATATTCAACCAACAATTTCCTTACACCCACTTCGTCTCCATACCAACTTTTTGTTTCTTTTTACTTATAAGTGCTGTTTATTCAATTTCCTAAAAGAAATATGATCCATTTTAGCTTGAGTTAAAATGTTTGCTTGTTTTTTAAGGAGGTCACATCCCCCCAGTGCTGTCATGCTGCTAGTCACATGGGTCCGTCTCACTTCTCCATCCTTCATCTCACCACACAAACACTCTCAGCTGACTTGAACATCCTCTCGGCCTTGGCTGGAGCTCCACTTCATGCTCTGAGGGCAGCTTATTGTTATTTGTGTAGCATAAAAAGTAGAGGCTTTAAATGTGCGGTCATGCATTTCCCTGAGGCGTGTTAAATGTAAAGTGCTCATACTTGAGGTGTGAAGTGTTAACAACAGTTGGGCTGTGTTTCCTCAGCACAGAGCATCCATTTATGACAGGAGGAGAACATAAAAAGTCATTATGAGGGTTTAAGAAGCGGGAAGATCCAGTCCTGATAGTCCTTTTAATATTGATACCAATGACCCGCATTCATTCTTAAGTTTCTGTCTTTGACTTTAGCACTACTACCAAGGATCAAATTGACCAGAAAATGCAAAAAGTATAGATATGAAGACAAAAGAATTAGAGCCGAGTCTGAATTAGAACTCTATTATCAGAAGCACAGACAGATTCTTGCAGAAAAACAGTTTCATTGCTGGATTTCACCCTTTTTTTTTTTTAATTTTTATAAGACTTTTGTTGGTATTTTTCCCTGATTCTCGCTCCCATTCTTGATATTACCCATCACCGTCACCTGTGTAAGTCTTCTTCAAGGTTATAATAGTTTTGGATTTTTCATTATAGTTTAGTTTTATTTAGTTTTGACTTTCTTCCCTCTAATTCAGTTAGTTTTAATTTGTTTTTAGAGCAGGTTTGCTAGTTTTTATTGGTATTCATTTTTTTCTAAATGCTTAGTTTTAGTTTTGTCGTATCTTTTCTCTTCTTCTCCGTCGTATTCAAATAAATCCCAGACAGGACTCTGATGCTTTCTCCCAACTTTAGTCTCCATGTTTCCAGGTAGAGTGGGGACGAGAAGACGACTGTAAACCACAAGTGACGGACCGTTAAATATCATATGGTGCCAGAAGCTAAAATTGCTAGAGCAAAATAAATCGTTTGCGTATCAATCCGACATTGACAAAGATGAAAATGAAGGGAATTTTATCCATAATTTTTATACGTTTTAGTTAGTTTTGTAAACACACAATACAGTTTCAGTTAGTTATTGTTTTTTTTCCTTTTAATTATAGTTTTTATTCATTTCAGTTAACGAAAATGTATTTACAATTCTAGTTTTCGTCATTTCGTTAGTTTTCGTTAACGATTATAACATTGGTCTTCTTAAACCTGAAATGATTTTGTAATTTTTACTCTTTCCAACACCAACAAATGACAAAAGCATAGCCTGAAGCAACTTGGCAAGGAAAGTACCTGCTGCCAAAAAATGTGCTGTTCTGACAAAGACTTTGTTTTCCAACCTCTTTCAACTCTACACTGACCTCCTATGTGGGCTTTTAAAAAGTGAGATCAAGCAGAGCTACGGGGAGTTGGAGGAATTTGCAGAGTCTTTTATTGCATAGTTATCTTACCAAAGGGGGAATTGTTTGGGGAAATCCTCGAGGAGTGATAGAAGATCTATACAGTAGTACAGACACAGTGTCAAGGGACTGGTACAATGGCCTCCACTGTAAAGCCCCGACCTTCTGCTTCTCTTTGTTGAACGTCCCGGATGATGTAATGATGCAGGCTCATGACTGCAGACAGCTGATCTACACTCAGAGCCTCTTCAGCCTCCCCTAAGGCCCTCAAAGCTCCCCCTCCTCCTCATCAATCATCCCCGTTGTCCCCTCTCTCCTCCTCAGACCCTCTATTTCTGCTCTGTTTTTTCTCGCTCGTTTCCTCCCTCCTTCTTCTTACCACCATCAAAGGCCTCCATTCTCTGCTTTTATATTAACCTTCCCACCTCCTATCTCAACCCAAACCCCCTTATCTAAATAATCCCCCTCCTCTTCATCCACCCCCTCCCTGAACCGGGGCAAGTATGCAGCCAGGCAGACGCGCTCTGAAATTAATTGACCCTCACCCTGCTTTTTTTATTTTCTCTGGCAGTTCCACCCCTCTCATACATACACACTCAGCCCCACCTATCCATCCTTCCACCCTCCCTCCTCTTCCTCCCACACTCACCCCCTGCACCAGCTGCTCCTCTCCCCTCCTTTTTGCAAATGACTCCACCCCGTACATGCTTTATTCTGAATTCAGTGGACTGTGACACAGTGAAAAAGGCAAGTTCAACAAAGGCATTTTAACACACTATCATGATACAATCGCGGAAAAAAATATTAGACCACCCTTGTTTTCTTCAATTTCTTGTTCATTTTAATGCCTGGTACAACTAAAGGTACATTTGTTTGGACAAATATAATGATAACAACAAAAATAGCTCATAAAAGTTTAATTTCAGAGCTGATATCTAACCACTTTTCATGGTTTTCTTGATGATAATCAAAATCACTTCAGTTATTACATCAATATCTGTGGCTTTGTACTGCCAAAAACAGTGCTTTTAGACATTCCATGTTTTCTTTTCTGTTTGTTTTAATCACATGATACACACAGGAGTTAGTACTTGATTGCATAACCATTGTTTCTGATGACTTTTGATGGTCTAATAATTTTTTTCCGCGACTATATTTAAGTTTATGTCACAGATAAGAACTGTTTTGATATAATGATGCACAGAACTATATAAAAGTCCTTGGTCACCTTCAGCTGTGTTGAACATAAGCACACTTATTTATTAATTAGTCAGATACAGCAAGAAAGTATAGGAAATATGTGTATAATGTTTAAAAATACACAAAAAATATGCTAAAAGGCTCTTTTTGGATTTAGTTTTGGATGAAAGGTGGCCCAAATTATAATATTATATGAAATCTGTTGCAAAATACCAGAGAAATTAATGCAGTAAATCTCATTTTCTGAACATAAGACTTAAATACGTGTTAAGTACCAAAGGAGGTCAGTCTAAATACTACCACTTTGGTCTTTAGAAACATGTTTTAATGCTGTTATAGAGAGTGAGAACTGCATATGTGTGATCATTATAACTTTACTATAACAACAAACCTAATAAGATTTTGCACAGTACTATACTCATTTGATTTAGTTTCTGTTTTATTTGCAACATCCATTTTGTTATTTGTAGTTGAATGTAAACCATGTAAAAAAAGACAAGATATTGTAGTATATGGTGTAATTTCCAACACAAAATATAAGAGGGAACATAATATAAAATGACAGACATAGACAGACTTTTTTATGATTCCACATTTACATGTAAAAATTAAATTTCAACGTATTTAGCTCAGGAGGCAGCTGTAATACATAAAACAGACACTATATATACAAGATAGAATATGTATGTATGTTAAAAAAAAAAAAAAAAAAAAAAAGTGTCAAGTATAAAAACTACAAAATTAAATGATAACACAGCCCAACAAAACATTAAAAATGCAATGAAACAACGCAAAGCCCCAATTCAGTGTGCTCTACAGAAACAAGGAACATCCAGAGGAAAGAAAAGTAGAAGAAATAAATATTTAAAATGTAATTAAATTATTAAAATGGAAGAGAAAAATATGATGATGATGATGATAAAAGAGCCTGATATAATTAAAATTTCTACATTTGGGGCAAATCTGTCATATTATAATCTAATCATGCAGTGTAATACCCCCCCCCCCCCATGTATAAGACCACGGCACACTTCGCCTCCGTCATCATCCCCACCTTCATCCAGCCACACCCCCTCTGAACCAGCCCCCCTTCGGACACCTGCTCCCTGTCGCCTCTGCTGTTCCCACCCATCACACACCCTATCCCTCCTCACCCTCCTCCCCTGAATCCCCTCCAGAGACCCTGCCCCTCATCTCCCCAGCCTCAGTCTGCCTCCGTCTGCTGGTCCTCAGACCTGCCGCCGTCCCGGCCCGTCAGTCTCTGCTGGATTCAGTGTTGCTCTCAAACTCCCTCTGAACAGCCGCCGTCCTTCTCTTGTCTCTGCTGACTCTTCATCTCCTTCATCAGAGGTAGCTACAGCGTTTCTTTCAACATCCTGTATGGTGTTTCTTGCTTTCTTTGTTCAGCCTCTTTCACAGAAACCGGCTTCATGACTCTGACACACTTGCCTCTTTTTTACTTTTCCAGTTTGCGTTGATTTGTGTCAGATTAGGATGTTTTCTGTGCAGTTGAATGAGGGGTTTTGAAGACATGTGTGTAAAGTGCCTGTAATGAAAGCAGCCTCTTTAAAGCCACTTCATGAGCTCACTTTGTTAGTGCATCTTTCAGCTTTGTAACCTCACCCTCAACAGTGTTATTGTGTGTTTAAAGACTGTTAGGCTCTCAGAGGTTTTGACTGACACTGTAGGTGTCCTCTTCGTCTTTCTTCTTTTTACAATGGCCTAATGTAGGAACAGGGAGTTTATTGTCTTGGGTATATTGTTTGTGGGGTCAGAAGAGGAACTAAAGTCAGTCTGTGCGAGAGCTTTAATAGTATCAGGATTAGCAGTAGATTCTTTGTCTCTGCTGCTGATCCGTCCTCCAGAGACCCAGCCCGGCCTCATACAGTCCGCCTGCTGTTTACATCCTACTGACCCCCCACTCCAGTTTACCCCCTCAGACACACATACACGCAAACCAGCCCCCTCCTACAAAGCTGCACCTCCGGTCTCTGGAAGATAATCCGCCCCAGGGACTTGAGCCATTATTATTAGGATGATGGTTTTGGAGACTCTATTGTAATGATTTGTTTTAAATTTTCTCTAAATGCCTGACGCAAGCCCACCTCCATATAGTGCGTGTGTATATATGTGTGTGTATGTGACCGTAATGACTCAGTGTGTGTGTGTTATCATACACGTGTATTATTTATTACTGTATGTTCACATCTGAGTCAGATTCTCAGATTTGGCAAAGACGCACCCTCAGATGACATCATGTGGAGGTCGTCATAGTCAGTCTGCTCCAACTCTTTAGAAGGATGACTGTTTTTTACTGATTTTTTTATTTGACATGCTCACATAAACACAAATCCAACAAATATTGAGGAGATGTATAACATGTACAATTTCATTTGCTTCACATTATCTCAGCTACATTTTTATGGGCTATGTCTTTATGAAAAACAGTCAGTAAATTATACTTATATAACATAGTTTTCATAATACATTCCTCACCTTCTCTTCAAGTACTGTACACATAAGATGACAAAAGAAGAAAAGTAGTCATAGTCTGTTCCAACTCTATAGAAGGATGACTGTTTACCTTTTTTTAACATAAATTTATTAAGGAATTAATAATAAATTAATAAATTAATAAAGAAAGTTTTACTTGGGCTATTTTCAGACTGCAGGCAAATGTGGCCCAAATCAGATTTTTTTTTCTTTCTTTTTTTTCTTTTTTTTGTAGCCCATATGTGACCTGTATCTGATCTGTTAAAGACCGTTTGAACAGCACAAATCCGACCCAGTCCACTTTCATATGTGGTCCTAAATCTGATACATATCTGATATTTTGCAATGTGGCTTCAGTTCGCATTTATCCGACCTTTACGTCATTGAAATGCGACAAACATCATAATTCTGCCTCCCAAGAGAAGAAGAGGTGGGAAAAACCTTCTTACTTCTGTAAATGCAGTGTTGTGCCTGCATGGTCATGTATTACATTAGGACCTCTTTTGCGCATGCGTTTCACTTCAGGGTCTCATTCTGTTCATACTTCAAACTGATAGAAGTTGCATTTCATGTGTAATATGAATGAGCACACAAAAAAAAAATCTTATTTCATACTAAAAAAATCTGAATTGTGCATAAAGACCTGCTGTCTGAACGTTACACCTACAGCCTGTAAGACACAGAAATATTATCATGATTAAAATGTTCATGCCTTGATAAGTCTTAAATCAATATTTCTTCTAATATTTATTGCTTTACTTTCTTTTTTTTTTCCTTCCTGAATGTGAGTTGAAGAAATTAGACGTTAGTGGTTTAAAATGATTATTTATAGTCAGAATGTGACAAATGTAGTATTGTGCAAAAGGGAATATGTGCACGGGCTTAAGACACACAAAAACTGAACTAAATGGGTTCTAAAGGTTAAAGTGGGTATTTAGTATGACCTCTGACCCCATGACAAGAAGCAGCACAAACAGTTAGAAATATGTCTTCAACCCTTTTGTTCAAAACAATATAAGTGCAAAGGGAGGTCACTCTAAATACAACCACTGTGGTTTATAGAAGCTGTAGAAGCTGCTTTTTCCCTGAAACTCTTGTTTTTACTGCTGTACATACTTCACATATATACAGATTGGATCTTAATATAGAAACTTGGAAATGTATATATGTGGTCATGTCAGCCTGGGCCTTTTGCACAGTATTGTAGTTAAGAAATGACAGAACATTTGCAATAAATGTCAATATTGATCACAACATAAAAATACAATATTACATTTATCATAGTGTTTGGTAGTCCACAAACCTTAATTAAGAAAATAACATGAGCTTTTACGTGTTAAAAATGAAAAAATATGAGTGAATTAGATTCAGTTTCTAAAGTAAATGTATATAGTTTGTCATTTAAACCTCAATGTTTTTATTCCTGTATGTTTTGGAGAACAGTGTTGTATATTATTATAGAGGCTTTTATGAATACAGGGGTCCAAAAGTGGACTAAATTTCATTTTACAGAGAATGGTGTCTGTCTGTATAATGCTCAGCTTATTTAAGGATAACATGAGCTTTAAAGGGTAAAAAGTAGGGAATTATTTATTAATTAGTTTATTCTTCCTAAAGTATTTACATTGGTTTGTTGAGCAGCTTTTAAAAGCAGGAACTGAACTAGTTTAAAAACGTATGATATTTAACACTTTTTCAGAGCAGATAGACCATATGTAATCTAAATTTTGACAGACATCACTTCAATTTACCAAAAGCTAAAAAGTATCCCTGTCTTCTGATTTCTATCCCTTTATGGTCAGATTCCTTCCTGTCACTCCTTGGGCAGGAAGTGAAACATGTCATCATCACCTTGTCTGAACTGTGGTTGTTTTCCATGTTAGACGTGCGTCAGTTTCAGTCCCTGCTTTGTTTTTATTGTTAAATCTTTCCCAATATTTCCTGCTGTGGCCTGTCGACATTCTCAGCCTGTTAGGACACAGCAGGGAGCTCAGGGTGAATCCTCATCAGGTGAACGAGCCAGGAACAACACGCACATCCAGAATGAACGACCTCAGCTCTGGGCCTTTAGGTGATTCATGCTGAGCAGGTGGAAGAGCAGAGTCAGTCACGATTCTGGGAGATTGATGTCTAAAAGTGTTGGCAGGTTGGCTCTGTTCGCTGTCTGGCCTATTGTGTAATCTGTACCTGAAGTGACCGCAGCAGGATGATGTGTGACTCGGCAGTGGGAGGGGTTTGGAGTTGATGGCTGATCTGGCATCAGGAGATCAACAAGACGACTAAACGATAAGAAGAAACCTGTTAAAACCTTTGAAGATATTGCTGATTCAGAGATGTTTTCTATAAACCACGGACATACCGTACGTCTGACTGACACTGGATAAACACAGGAGAGGCCGTATTGTATTAGAGCGATAGTGGTCATTAATCAACAGAAATAAACTGTAAATGAGCCTAAGTTAGCCAACAGGGCTCATTTCATTTGTTGTCCATAGCTAAATGCTAAAAGACCCTAAAACAATCTATAAAAGAAAGAAAATGCCACAAACAATCCAAAACTTTACTAAAACAGTGGGGAAAAAATACATTTAAGTGTAATACAATGTAAAAGGCACCAGTCTATACTATATATAACAGATATAATTGTATTATTCGTATACATAACATACAATTGTGGGAAAAAGTGTTCAGACACCCTTAAAATTTTACACAATTTGTAAATATCATGAAATCCTTTAGTAGCTTTTCAAAGTAAACTGGATTGGTTTTGTTCTTGGAAATGTTTTGTCCCTTATCCAAGAGACTTCATCGGTTCTGAAGAACTGAAAGTAAAATTGCATGATGGTCAAAGAGATATCGTTTTGCAAAAAATGTGAATAACCAAACATAAACCACCTGAAATTACATAAGAAAAATAAGTGCAATTTTAACAACATTGTTTCTGTTCCTAAATGTTTTGTGCATCTGCAGATCTGCTGTTTTGTAATGTACATAAGGTGTGGCATAATATTGTTAAAATGGCACCTTTACTATTTTGCACTAAAACAAAGAGAAAAATGTGTTATTATTTATGGGTTATTATGCTGTTATTTTGTCCAATCCACTTGAATAAAGTGGCATATATGTGTAACCCTGAACTAAAATTAGTTTGACACCCTTGATCTAATGTCTTATTTAATTCCCAACTGGTATTTACAGTTTAGTGTCAGAGAAAAGGAAAGAAACCAGAAAATATTCAAATGAAAAGGATAGATTTAGTGAACTGAATCTATTATTAAATACTGATTACAGCTCCATCGTCACATGAACGTTTACTCCAATGAAGGATCCAACCTGAGAAATGCTCCATCCTCTGGTTGGGTTTGTTTGTTTGTTTTGCCAGGCGGAGGTCGTGGACAGACGCGTGTCTCCGTCTCTGAGCTCATAAGGGGATTAAAGTAGTTTGGACTAGACTCTCAGATCCTCTCTGTCTTAGACCTCACGTCTTTGTGTTGTTTCACTTTTGAGGTTGCAATGGACACGATCACATTGAGCCTGTTTTCTACACTGATTGTGGACAGATGTGAGCAGAAAGTGTGTTTTTAATGGTCTTTTCTGGTGCCTGTGTACAGTTACCTAATGTAACTTTAATTTACTAGACCGCTAATGTTTGTTTGCTTCTTTTATTCAGGCATCCAGAGAGACAAGTAAAGGACAGAACACTAACACCGCCAGCATGGACCAGCTACTAGGAGGTACGACGTTCAACATTTTGTTTTTTTTTCCAACAATTTTTTTTTTTTTTCTGGAGCAATAATACAACTTTGCCACTATCAGCGGCTAACATGATCCTAGCAACACAAATTAACATGGTAAATACAGAGATATCTAATATGTCATAAAATTTATGCCGTTGTACAACAAAAATTAGATCTACATAAATGCATATAATTGATAGCTTCATTGTTTTTGTGCATTTTTTCAAACTTTTTTTTGGGCCGGACCAGTGAAATAACATAATAATATATAAATAATGTCAACTCCAAACTTTCCTCAATGGTTTAGAGTGAAAAAAGTAAAATTATGCAATGAAAATGTTTACATCTACCAACTATCCTTTAAAACAATGTGAATAACATGAACAAACTGAAATTTCTCAAGAAAACTAAGTGCAATTTTACCAATAATCTCTCAGTTTATCATTTACACATGTAATTACAACTTCCAGATCACAGTGGATCAACAAATACACAAAACATTTAATAACAGGTAGAATATTGGTAAACTTGCACTTCAGACATTTCAAAATGTTCATATTTGTTCAGGTGATTTGTGTTTTTGTGAAATTATAGTTTTAGTTTAAATACAGTAAAATGACTTGAAAATGTTTACATTTACAGGGTGGGGAAGCAAAATTTACAATATTTTGAGGCAGGGATTGAAAGACAGTGTATGACTAATTAGTTTATTGAAAGTCATGAGAATTTATTTGCCACAAGAAAATTTACATAATAGAAAATGTTTTTATTCTATGTGTCCTCCTCCTTTCTCAATAACTGCCTTCACACGCTTCCTGAAACTTGCGCAAGTGTTCCTCAAATATTCGGGTGACAACTTCTCCCATTCTTCTTTAATAGTATCTTCCAGACTTTCTCGTAATAGTTTTGCTCATGGTCATTCTCTTCTTTACATTATAAACAGTCTTTATGGACACTCCAACTATTTTTGAAATCTCCTTTGGTGTGACGAGTGCATTCAGCAAATCACACACTCTTTGACGTTTGCTTTCCTGATTACTCATATGGGCAAAAGTTTCTGAAAAGGTATGTAGGTGTTAGGTGTTAGGTGGTAAGGTAGGTGTTAGGTATGATTATGACATCAATATATGTTTGGTTTCAAAACAATTGACGTAGTGCCTGCTGAGAAAAAACAACTAAATGTTCATTGTAAATTTTGCTTCCCCACCCTGTATAAAGAGAAAAACTTGGAGTTGTGCGTATTTATAGGTTATTATGATAGTATTTTACTGATCTGATCCACTTGAGATTAAATCGGTTTGTATGAGGAACCTGAACTGAAAATATTAATATCTGCAGTATCGTTTTTGCATTTCACAATTCATCCCACGGGCCAGACTGGACACTTTGGGGGCCTGGATTTGGCCCCAGGGCCACATGTTTGAGACCTCTGCTCTAAATAGAGCCATCAGTGGTGGTTTTAGTGTTTAGTTAAAACTTCATGCTATATACAGTATTTAGAAGAAACAGATGTTGTTCTTTTTGCCAACATAAAGGTAATTGCACACTTCCAGTCACAGCTCTCATACATGGGTCGGTAAAAACCCCTCGTCACGGTCTGCATTGTTTTCTGCTCCTTTTCTCCATGACTGTATCCACATTCAATCAGTTATGATTTCCTCCAAAACACTGCATGTCGTCCTGTCTTTCTCTGGATGGATTACATCCTTCTGAGAAGCGAAAGGCTCTGAAGTGAGGAAACAGACCCCTGTAGAAGCACTGTGATCAGCAGACGGCTTCAGAAAGCACAGGAAGAGACAGACCCTGTCCTCCCTCACCCACCCCCCCACAGCACACGACTCCTGACCTTGTATTCCCGTCCACAGCCTGCATGACTAACCAGCACATTCTGCACTCAGTCTGAACTAAAAAAAAAAAGGGGAAAAAAATTAGCCTTACATTGATTATAAAACTGTTGCTTTGTAATGCTGAAGTTAGCGAGGATTAGTGGGCTGTGGAAAATGTAGTGTAAAATAAAATTTGCACATAAGAGGAAGAACAAATCTGCCAGAAAACCCTCATAAAGGGCCATGAATAAGTGGAGTTGAGGATTAATCGCTCCATTTTGCATGTATTAGTCATCTTTTCTTAGTGCTTTGTGTTTGTGTGTTGTATTAGATGGAAGTCTGGCTGATTCCACTCCTCTCCGGGACAGGATGGCCCTTTACCAGGCCGCCATCTCCAAACAGGACGTCACTCCCACCTCAGCCAATGTGAGTACTCATGTTCAACTTTTCCACACAGTATCTCAGGAAGTCCTTTTTTTTTCTCTTTTTCTCCTCAGGGTGTTTATTGAATTTTATTTTACATTTCATGCGTCACTGTCTGGTGCTTCAGCTTTCAATGTGACGTTTTTTGTCACATCCAATCAGCTAAACTAACTCTGCGCTGTATGTCGCCAGCCTGTGTTCGATCAATGTGACGTAAAAAAAATAAATAAATAAACAAACCACAGGCACCTCAGATAGTCGGATAGTTCTTACACAACCTCAGTGTTTCTCCGCAGACGTCATTTATTTTCAGTGTTTTTACCTCCAGCTGTGTGTCTCCTCTGTGTTCCAGGGGGATCAGTTGGACAGTTTTTGTGGGAAGCAGAAGGAGAACGTTCCTCCATTCAATCTGGACATGGTGAGGATAAGAACGTCTTTTACACACCGCACCTTCCACTTAACCCATAAAGACCCAAACAGCCACTGGTGACCAAAACCATCTACTGATCTAAAATGTTTAAACCTGTTGATCCACTCATCCTATCAGTACACGTAAATAATTGGTATAAAATGCGGTTTATCATCTTTTCATGGTCATCAGATATGACCCATTTGGACGTTCAGAGGCTCTGTAGTTACCATGGAACACCATCCTCTTCTAAAACACAGGTGTCAAACATGCGGCCCGGCGGCCAAACCTGGCCCATCAAAGGGTCCAATCTGGCCCGTAGGATGAATTTGTCAAATGCGAAAATTACACTGAAGGTATTAACAATCAATGGTGTAAAAAATCATTTTATTTCAGGTTCCATACATACACATATAAACTAATGAGATCTCAGTTGGGTCAGACTAGAAAAATGCTGTCATAATAACCTATAAATAATGAAAACTGCAGATTTGATCTTTAAGTGTTTAAAAAAAAAAAAAAAAAAAGGTAAAATTACATGAAAATGTTCACACTAACAAACTATCCTTTTACAAAAAATGTGAATAACCTGAAGAAATATGAACAACATGAAATGTCTTGTAAATACAATTTTCTCAATATTATACCTGTTACAAAATGTTTTGTATATTTGTAATGGTAATGTAAGTTATAATGCACATGTGTAAATGATAAAGTGATGCAGAATACAGGTAAAATTGCACTTGTTTTTCTTAAGACATTTCAAGTTGTTCATATTCTTCAGATTTTTTAAGCAAACCATATAGATATAAACATTATCATAATGTAATTTTACTTTTTTCACTGGTATTATTTTACTGGTCCGGCCCACTTGAGATCATATTGGGCTGAATGTGGCCCCTGAACTAAAATGAGTTTGACACCCCTGTTCTACAACATTGATTCACAATTAAAACCCATGTAGTTTGAAAAATAACGGCAGCCGTAGACACTTTTTTTATGTTGTTAATGATATTTTACTGAAAAAGTCCCTTTTTCTTCAGTTTTCTCTGTTTTTGATATAATAATCTTTAACTTCAATCTATGGTTTTCTGAACATCTACATGATCAGTAAATGAAATATAGGAAAATACCTGATTTGTCACTTAAAAATGCAAAATACAGGGGGTAATATTATAATAAATGATGATAAATCACTTAAAGGTTAAATACAGAGACAAATTCACTTGGAAACTGCCACAATAGTAGTACTGAGTCTGTATGGGTTAATGGCAACTTCCCCCCACATTTAATCTTAAATGATTTATCACCATTTTTTCCAGGTATTTTCCTGTATTTAATTTACCGACCTTATAGATGTTCCTAAAATCTGAGTGTAAATTTAAAGGTCGTTAAATCGAAACAGAGAAAAATGAAGAAAAACTGACTTTTTCAGCAAAATATCTCATTAACTGAACCTAAAATGAGCATCTACAACCACTGTCATTTATCAAACTAAACTGATTTATACAAGTGAATCAGTGTTAGAAGATGACGGTGTTTCCATGTTCACTATGGAGCTTCTGAATGTCCAAATGGGTCATATCTGATGATGGTGACAATGATGAAAAGCTGATATACTGCATTTTACTTGAATTATTTACATGTATTGATAGGATCAGTGGTTCAACAGTTACTAATAACCTTGAGTCACCAGTGGCTGTTTAGGTCTTTGAGGATTAAAGGACCATCAGTGGGTGGGTTATTAATTTCCAGCCTGTTATGTCAGATATGATCGTTTGTGGTTGTGGCAGTATGTTCTGTCTCCTCACATCCTTTTCTGTTATTTCAGAGTCCAGAGTCTGAGGCAAACAGCCGGAAAGTTTTTACCCCAGAGAACAATGGTAATTTACTTTCCATGTCCTCATATTACTCCACACAACAGGAATTTGCTCTTGCGGTTATTTTTTAATTGGTTAACAGAGCTGCTTGTTAAAGGTAAATGTAGTAATTAGATTGCTCCAAAAATAACACATTTAGATGGTCTGAAGTTGACTATGTGTTGAGTTAAACTTTACATACACTAAAGTCCTAAATCAGGGGTGTCAGACTCGTTTTAGTTCAGGGGCCGAACACAGCCTTGGATGATCTCAAGTGGGTCCGACCAGTAAAGTAATAACATAATAACCTATAAATAATATCAACTCCAACCTTTTTGTCTATATTTTAGAGTGAAAACAGTAAAATTACATGATTAAAATGTTTATATCTACAAACTATCCTTTAAGAAAATGTGAACATGAACAATCTGGACTTTCTTTTAAAAATAAGTTCAGTTTTAATATTATGCCTCATTATATCATTTACACATGTGGATTACAACTTACAGTCCACAGTGGATCTACAAATGCACAAAATATTTAGTAACAGGCAGAATATCTTAAAATTACACTTTAAGACATTTAAGGTTGTTGATATTTGTTCAGGTTATTCACATTTTTGAGAAAGGATAGTTTGTAAAGCCAAAAATTTCCATGTAATTTTACTTTTCTACACTAAAACAAAGAGAAAAAATTTGAGTTGTCATTATGATAGTATTTTTTAGTGTTCCAGCCCACTTGAGATTGAATTGGTTTCTATGTGGCCCCTCAACTAAATAGATTTTGACACCTTTAATTGTCTATATCTTCAATGTAATTTTTGTGTTTCTCAAAATCTTCCCACTGGCCGGATTGGACCCTTTTTAACCTGTATGTATGAGACATGAATAGTTTCACTTGTTTCCATGTGGTAAAGTGAGGAACTGTAGGATTAAAGGTGAAATGGCTCCCTCTAGTGTTCACAAATCAACATTACTTTTTCTTCACTCTGCTCTTCTTGTGTTCCTGCAGTTGCGGCTTCTGGCACAGCAGCATCGACCAATCAGAAAGACTCTCCTCAGCCCAAGACCCCCAGGGTGAGTGGAAGCATGAGCTGATCACACACACACACACGCACACACACACACACACACACACACACACACACACACCTGTTTGTTTTCTGTGAATAAACGGTGTGACTTGATGCATGCAGAACTTTCGGCTACCGGTGAGGGAGACCTGTGTGTCCTGTATGAAGACGGTTTATCCTCTGGAGAGACTGGTGGCGAACCAGAGCATCTACCACAGCTCCTGTTTCCGCTGCTCACACTGCAACACCAAGCTCAGGTGAGGAGGACACACACACACACACACACACACTAACTTGCAGTGACCCTGACAAAACAGCATTTCACTGAGATCTACAGCTTTGGAAATGATTAAACCACATGTGATTTTTATTTTTTTCCTGTAGAAATTCAATATAAAAGCCCATCAACATGACCTTTTAATATTCTGTTCTTGGAACATTTCTAGACTGTTTTCAACACACAGCCTATTGTGTTATTAAATTTGTAAAGCAAATGTTTGTTGTGCGTTTTCCCAGATTTTCAATTCTCTTTCACATTTGTCTTGTAAAGCCCTGATGGCTCATTCATTCTAATTATGTTTTCCAAATGTTAACAATAAGACTGTTCCATATTTATGCTCCGCAAAGAATAATGTTTGTGTCATTTCTCAAATGAATGTTAGTACAATTTAGGCAGATTGCAGAGCAGTGTTATTCATTTATTTTTTATTATTTTGCCTTCAAGAGGACCCTGCTGAAGGATGATGATACTTATAGACTTACTTAAGTAACGTTTTGAATATTGAACCTTTACTTATTGAAGACTATTCTCAGTATATTTTACTTTGTCTCCAATAAAGAGATAAAATTGTGTTTGCCATGACAAAGACTTCAGAACATAGATAAATATCTATGTGTAGAAGTATTGAACAGTTACATCCAGTGAATGAATATAATATGCAATGTGTCAAAATAAAGCAGAAATGGTCAATTAAAGGATAAAGATGCAAAGAAATACAAATATTCCTGTGAAAACTTTCTCAAAAAAGTAAACTTTTAAAAATTAATTTCTATTGCACTTTTTGCAGATAAAATCACAAGGTGCTTTACAATAAAAGAACAGAGTTGTATAAAACATAAATGAGGCACTTTGAAAAAAAGAAAAAATTAACCCTTTGTGTACGATTTTTTTTTTTGTAAACTAGTGGTATTTTGACATAAAACATCCAACTGGATTTGTTCAATATTGTATTTCTTTAGCATGCACTGTAGTGGTTTCAGTGCATCAACAGTTTAACATGTAATGGGGATAATTTTTTAAGCATAAACAATTCTGTTAAACTCTTTCCACAAAGAATATATCACTGACTTAACACTTTCAGTGCCATGGGCCGATTAAATCGGCTTTACGAAAACGACCTGTAAAGTGCCACGGGCCGATCAGATCGGCTTTGGAGAACATGCCATATTTGTGTACAAACAAACCATCCACCCCCATTTCTTTCTCACATTTCGATGACGTTCTTTCCGTGTCCCCCTTTTGAGACCAAGCAGACGGGAATTTGAGGTCACACGACCGAATAATATTCTTATATCTTTTTAATGTTTCTTATTCTCCGGTGTTTCATCAGAGGGAGCCCTCCATGCCAGGGGGCGGCTGTGGACTCCGGGGGGGCTGTGGCGCCTTCTCTCACTGGGGTCCGCTCCTTTCTGGTGGGTGGGGGTCCCAGTTGGCCCTCTCCCACTAGTTGGGATGCGGGGCTGTGTTGCTGGTGCCTGGTCGCCGGGGTCGGCGGCTGCCTCCTGGTGCGGATGGCTCCCTGAGACAGCGCCTCCTAAATTGATGTTTTACTTTTACTTGTACATTTTTGTTCTGGTCTACCCGTGCTCAGTCAGTCTTCTTAAGTATGTGTGAGCTTGTGGGTTTGCATGTATATGTGTGGGTGTTTGTGTGTGTGTGTGTGTGTGTGTGTGTGTGCGGGTGAGTGGGTGGGTGTGGGCGGGGGGCGGTACTGATTTTTAAACTGATATGTAAAGCACTTTGTGCTACAATTTTTAATGTATGAAAAGTGCTATATAAATAAAGATTATTATTATTATTATGAATTATGCAAATTACGATCAATAATGAATCGGCGTCCGGTGCGTTTTGAATCTAATTAGCAATCGGTCGGATGTTACCGAGCGGTTTCCTGCAGGATTCTTCAAATATTATAAAAACGACGTGAAATACTGAAAAACGGCCAAATTCTGTGGCACTTTTAAGGCTTATTAACCCCTTAACTGTCTGGCACTTAGTTACGAAAATGCATGATGTCACTGGAACAAACCAAATGGCTTAACCTGTGAACAAATTATTCCCTAAACTGTCGCTTATTGGAGATTTTCTTTGTAACCACATCTTTTGGATTCGTTAAACAATATATCAGGATAAGATAAGACTTAATTTATCCTACAGTGGGGAAATTCAAATGTCACAAGAGCATTTGCAGTAAAATGAGTGTAACAAATACTAGAGTTGAGTCATTCCTGCAAATAATGTAGTTTTAATTAAATAATGAAAAACTGTCTACTGCAGGAATGTCATGTATGAAAGGGTTAAAATAAATCACATTAAAATAATATAAAACCAAGTCAGTCAAATAAAGGCTTGTCTAAACGAGTGTCTTCAGCAGGTGTTTGTTTTTCTAATGTCAGTCACAGGCAGAGTGAGGATGGTCCACTGACTTGTTGTGTGTTTTTTTTTGTTTCCTGACTAGTTTGGCGAACTACGCCTCTCTGCACAACAACGTCTACTGTAAACCCCACTTCTGCCAGCTCTTCAAATCCAAGGGCAACTACGACGAGGGCTTCGGCCACCGACCCCACAAGGAGCTGTGGGAGTCCAAAGTGGATGGGGGGGAGACCTCGCCGCCATCTGACGTCCAGACCAGAGCCAAGATCCAGAGCCCGGGCCTGGCCTCGGACCTGCCCAGCCCCAGCGTGGAGGACTCACCACTGGCCAAGGTCAATGTCCTGATGGCCACCATGGAGGCTCTGGGACAGGGGTCACCAGAGAAGGCCGACAGACCCACAGAGACCCGCAGGCTGAAGATCTCCTGGCCGCCGCGAACAGAACCAGACAACGGAGCCTCGGCGACCACAGAGGGAAGCCCCACTGGTAAACCCATCAAAGCCAAGTGGCCCCCAGAGGAGGAGTCCCCCACTTCACCTCCAGAGAAGACCAGAGAAACCTCCTGCCTGCGTCGCAGCTCCTCTTTGAAGGAGCGCAGCCTGCCCTTCACATTAGCAGAACCAACCAATCACAGACCTGCTCCTGAGGCCAGAGAAGAAAGCCCGCCTCCTCCTGCAGAACCGATGGAGGACCTGCAGCCGAGCCCCAAATCCATAAGGATGGAGCTGCAGCAGGAGGGCCAGTCCTCAGAGAGTCACACACCCACTGAGGACAGCTGTGTGGACGTCCACACCAGCTCAGGAGAGGAGGAACAGGAGGGAGACATGAGCGAGGAGACGCCAGAACACAAGGAAGATAAGGATGACACCGCAGGACAACAACCTGAGGAGGAGGAGCAGATGGAAGAAGACGGAGGTGTGATGGAGGAGGAGACGCCCCCTGAACCCACCGCCCTCTCCTCCCCCGATGGTGAGGTGGAGGCCAGCCGCTCGTCCCAGGACGTGGGCTTCTGGGACAGCGAGGAGGTGGACGATAAGGAGGAGCTGACGGTGGAGGAGATGATTAAACGAAACCGATACTACGAGGAGGAAGACGAGGAAGAGGATGCGTAGAAATGATCTGGTCGTAGCCACAGAAACTTGCCATTCCCTTTTTAGATTTTTGTAGATTTTTCTTCTAAAGAGTCTCGTATGAGCTCTTTCTTCGTGCCTCTTTGAACAGATTGAAACACTTAAAGCCATTCCTACAGTTTCACTTTTTACACTAGTCTTTACTGATCTGTCAGAGAATACGCTGCTCTGACAGGATTAGATTTTAATGTATTATAGTTAAAGTGATGCCCAGTGTAAAGGATATTTTTAGACGGAAATCCAAAGGTTGTGACACTTTGTTTTATTTTTGTGTACATGACATTTGTGATTTTTCTGTTTTCATAAATGCTGAATTATCTTATTTGAGACTCTGCTGTTGTAAAAGTAACCAGATGGTCTTGTATTCTAACATGGAGGGAAACCCAGACATCTGACACTGAGGGCCATTGTTTTGGGAGAAGAAACACAGCACTTTTATCTATTAATGTTTTTTAAAGGGTTTGGTTTGTTTAGACACGATTTCTGTGGTGAAATACATCTGTCACTTTCCATACTTTTACCATTCCTTATGTACATGTTAAACTTAAATACTGTGTTTGTTGTTTTCTATTTTCCAAATTATAACTGGATGTTTTTCACCTGACAAAGGTTTTTATCAGGGGGACCAAATACACAAAATCATGTTTATTTTAAATATAATGTTAAATAAATTGAATACAAAAATATTACCTATCTGGAAATGTGGTTTCATTCCTTCTATTTTTTTTTTTTTTTTTTTTCTTAAATTGCAACAGCAATTGTTTTTTATTGTGACCAAACAAAGAGAAACATCTATTCTGTTCCAAAATAAGACAAACCAGTACGTGTTCTCATGTTTTACTTCTTTATTGATGATCACAAATGTATTGAACAAGGCCGTAATAGTGCAAGTCAACAAGGCGAGGGATTACTTCAACAGTTCTTATTGAGTTCAGCTGGAGATGCTACAAAAGTTTTAACCAGATTTAGTTCTAATTTGGTTGACCGGTGTATTTTTTGTTTTATTGTACACTGAGATTCTGAGTAAACTTTAATATAAGTGACTTTAATACCCTGAACTTAGATGCGGTTGAAAACGGCCACATCTGTGTCACGTTAGGTAACAAAAGGAACATCTTTGCACAGTCTAGCATAAGAGTTATATATTCAGGCTGTAATAACCTGAATTTAAGTCTCTATCCAGCCCTGAAGGAAAAGAACAAAAAAAACCAAACATTAGATTGCCTTAGAAATGACATTTCTACATGTCCTGTGATGGACCTACTGAGGTCACAATCAATGGCCAATGTATGAAAACAGTTCAAACAAACATACAATCTCCAGCACGTGTGATACATTAGTAACCCTGTGTTGTCATTTTCTGTTCTATTTCTACCATTGCTGTGATGTTTTAACTACATGTCAAAACTTTACAGAAACCTGCTGAATGCTCCTTTACAGAACTCTGTAAAGGGTTAGAGGAATGTGCACAATTTGTGCTACAGGGTTGTTGATGTTGCAATGGACTAACACAGACATGTGAACACACCCCAGAGTATAATAAGAGTAAACATGCTTTTGATTAAGAGGCTGTTACAGTATAATAATCACAATAATGATATCATTCCCTTTAATCAAACAAAAAACCATAAAGAACATAGAACCTAGTAAATTCTCATTAATCATTTGTGTGGAAACCAGCTCCAACTGAGAACATATGACCAATAATATTTCTCATTCGCCTGCACAGATTGCTTTAACCGTTTGATGTTGTGCAGACACACAACGCGTTACAACAGTGCTGTCGTTGACAAATGAACATTTTTTTGTCTATTGCATGCAGCACACACAGCAAGAAAACACATCTTAATTTTCAAACACATCCAGCAGTTAATTTATCATCACAAATGGCATCACAGAGAAGAGGTTATCTTTTAACGACAAATGGGGATGATAATTAAAGAATGTACTTCTAGTTCTTCAACTATCTTCAAAATGGCACAGTTACTACCTTTAGGGTTACAAAGGGAGGTAAAAATAAGAACTTCGCAAGTGAAACCTCAGCAAAAAGAGGACAAAGTAAAATATAGAAAAACACATGACCTTATAATGCAATCCAGTGCAATAGCTGTGCAGTGTGGTTTCACTTGGAGTTTGTTCAGTATGTATTTTCTATTTGTTGCATTGTAGATCCACTACTTCCAAAAAAAACCTTAAACATACACACTCATTTCACTATGAGGTAAATCCATAAAATTGTTGTTCTCACATGATGTAAATTCATGTTACATCATTTTGTTTTACTGAAGTGGTCGCAAATAACATAAAACTTTAACATTAGATTAATAAACAGGATATGGCACACAGAGGAGCGTTTCCATCCAGCTTATAATTACTTGCATTTTCAATTTGCACATTAAAGAATGCAAACACAGAAAAATTAATAAAATCTTGAAATATTCCAAAGATCTTTCTACATTTTAGAGTTGTGAAAACGTCAGTCTATCGATTAACGGTAAATGACAATAAATTAAATGGATATAAATCAGTAAAGAAAACTTCACTTAATACAACAAACAAAAATTAAATTTTTTATGGAAAAAGCTTCAACAACCTCCTCAGGAATTAAAATGACAAACAAGCTGGACTAAAAGTTTGGTTCTAGGGACAAATAGGTTGTATATTATTGTAGAAAACACTATTCTACTTCAACTGACAAAGAATTGAAATTGTTTCTATCAGGTGGGTATTCCTTCTGTAAAATGTGTTTTTTGTCTCCACTGCCATTTTGGTTTTGGACCTGGAGGATTTCTTGGTTTTCCTCCATATAGTCTTTTTTGAGGCCTTCAACTGAATAATCATACATTATTGGGGAAAAAGAAATAAACTTGAAATGAATAGATTTGATATTATCCAAGAACAAACTTCCTAAGTTTGTCATTATTGGTTTTAGTGTTATTGCATCAGACTGCATTATACTGAAAGGTGTTTATTTTGTCCACACATTGTTTGCATGTCTTCCCTAAATGTCTCTCCAGGTTTTCAGTTACAAAGTGCCAAGTACAAAAACAAAAACACATTCCCTGAACGTTGTAGATTTTAATCAGTATTTACCGGATCCCTTGTAGAAAATATACCTGACACATCCGTTCCTAATCTGACTTCAGCATGACGATATGCTATATGTGGAAAACTAGAAATCTGATTGACTTAATGTTGCTCAGTAAAAGTGTTTGTTTTACTAAACCTGCAATAATCAAGCACGGATGCATTTCTGAAATATTGAAACAGATCCACTGTTCACATCCAGCCAGCTCCGGGAGAGCCATGAGGTGGGGCAACGGCAGGTCCCTGATCGCTCACAGGAGGGCACCCTCTCCCAGAGACCAGACCGGGAGAGGGAGGCCCAGAAAGAAAAGAGAGAGAGAGACAGAGACAGACAGAGAGAGAGACAGAGAGAGAGAGAGGGTCTGTTCCCTGAAACAAACTGCCAACAAGTTCAGACTGCTGGCCTCCTTCTGCTTTGCTTGGGGTCGTGACAAATGAAATGAACCAAGTGTGCCAGACCTCATGAGAGGCATTTAACAGCGGAGTGTTTCAGAAACGCACTACATGCTTTACACCGCTGAGAAAAAGAGGATAGCTCTACAGATTGCATAGAAATAACAGTTTCATGTCTTCCAGGAGTTTTTAGCTGCAGCGACTGCACTTTGCCCTTTGTAACACGTCAAGTCCGCATACAGTCTCCTCCTCTTCTACTTTGCAGCATTTGTCCAAACAGTCAGACTGTGGTTGTGTTGCAGTCGTGACACTGGAATTTACACGTCTAATAAATTAAAGCCAGGGCAGTGTCGTGGAAGACGACAGTGACGTGCAATACTGGAGTGCGTGGGTGCAGCGTGGGCTGAACTGAGGGTGATCTGGCGAGTGGGGCTGTTAGCAGCATGCTAGGCTACTGAGGGTGAGCTCTACAGAGCAGCCAGCTGTTTGCAGGGCGTCACAGGTCTGATGTTCAACACAGCTCATCCACTGAGGGGATGCAGATCCACTTTGACCTTCTCTCCACTGCTCAGCATCCCCACAGTGGGGTAGAGGCCGCCGGGAGGAACCACCATCTCCCTCCGACCCATTAGCTTCCCATTCCTCGTGAAGAACACCTGCAGATCCACACGAGGGCGACAGCGAGTTAAACTACACACATTCACCTCTTTCATAGATGATAAAATGCACTGATGGAGGGCAGTTCAGTAATGTGAGGGAAAAGTTTTTCTAATGGTTGATTATGATGCAAACGTCTTTTGAGAGCACTCAGTGAGCCAGCTGTAAACAGGAATTACATGCAGTTAGGAAATATTGTTAAACAAATAGGCGATAGCGTAACATCTGTCTTCTATGAGGAGAAAAAGTCAATGTTTACAGTACGTGTCTCTACTAAATCAGCAAGTGATCAAACCCTATCCAGCTGTTCTCAGAAGAACATCAACAAGCTTTTCAATGCTAATACCAAGGGCTTCTTTCCAAGTCTGAGAGCAAATACCTACATACTAAAACAACAAGTGAAGTACTGTGGAGTGTGTCTGTTCGATAAATCAGGCTGAGTCACATATCAAACATTTACTGTACCACCCACTAAAAAGAAAGGCTTAAGTGCTATTCACTTACAAATGAAGGGAGAGTAAAACTACAACGGGCATTATGGTGGTACACTGTGTGCTGCAACTCTAATGTACACGCTTATGGTTAATACACACACATGCGTGAACGCCACCCCTCACCCTTAACGCCTTCACACACGTGCAGCCGTGCCCGCAGAGGTCTGTGTGCAGTCGAGGAGCAAAGCGTTCAGCATTGTGTCCTGCTGAACAAATATTGACAAATCCCTGGATTACAACTTGGCCAATTCTATTCTTACCCACTTGGGTTTCATGCACTCACCCACACCCACTCGGTGACCACGGGCCCCTGCTTGCACAACTGCACGGGCGAGCCTCCTTGTTATGTCTCCAAACAAACTAAAAACCACAGCAATTAAAACAATAACCATAAATAAAGAGTCGGAACGTGAAGCGGTCAGATAATGAGAGTATAATGTGTCATTAAAAACAAACTGATCGCACCAGAACCGATTACGTTCCCGTCTGTGGAGGTCTGAGTTAAAAGACCTTTAACTTATCAATGAATCATCTTTTACAAGCTTAGAAATTATGACGGATTGACAAAATGGTCCAGTTTGTCATCGTAAATAGCAACTGATGCTCAAGTGAAAAGGTAAGTAGGTGAGTAAGTAAATAAATAAAATAAGACTAATGTGAACATGTGAACTCCTCAGTTTTTATTTCTGAACTGCGTCTTCCTGAGACCCAGGAATGTAAAAGTTTTGTTTGTTTTTTTTTTACATTAAATAATTGCCTTGATTGGAAACAATATGATGCAACAGTTTTTTCAGATACAGTTTTTTTTATTTTATAGAATGTCCTTTGCAGTGAACAGTGTTTTTTGGGGGGATTTTTTTTTGCTGTGAAACTCTTGTCCCCTTTGTTATCTTTCAGGAGGATGTGAACCATTGCTAATCTAGACTCTGTGACAACCAGGAAGTGTTACTTTACAATGATGATATGATTTAATATCATACTGTAATTTTATTATGTATATTTTATAATCTATATTTTCTGTGAAGATCACTGGTTACGATTAGCATAAAATAACTTTTCTGTCTTAAGGGTTTGTTTTGTTCATTGTCAAAAAAAAAAAGGTTATATGTTTCAGTTGTTTTAATTAATTTGACGTTTTTCTAATTTCATACATCCTCATGTTGAATAAGAGATTTAGTCCTTGGAATGGTTAAGTATGTTGTGCCGATCAATTTCTGAAACATTCATGTTCTGGCTGCAGAGAAAAGTTTAATCCACAACTAATCATTACATCCTTTTTATCTTGTTGCATCTTTTAGAAGTAATTGAACGCCATTAATAAACTCATGGACATGTGGAATCGAGGGAACTAGTTTTCAAAAGGCTATAACTTAACCCATGTTTCTGATATCCCCTGTGACCTGTTCAGAAAAAGCCAATATAACATTTATTTGCCATCTGGAACCAAGACGGGTGAAACGAGTAACTTCCTCCGTCTATTCCCTTCACTTGCTCATCACATTAACCAGAAACACAAATATCACAATAAGAGCCCTCACTTTTACCTCCTTTACACACCTAAACCAAAAAAATTGTCACGAAAGTAACTTACAGTATTAGTGGTTAAGAGTGGATTTTTATAGGCAGATATAATACTATGCTTTTATTAGAAGCTTGATAACAAATTAACAGTAATAAATGCCTCAATGAGTAAATAAATCTACAGCTGAACATCAGAATAGCTGGCGTATTTATTTTTAGCCGTCTTATTTTTCCCCTCCAAGCCAGTGATTTGAGTTGAGCCAGAGCCAAGTTCTGTTGATACCGGTAATTTCCAAACGGACTAAACAGTCTACCTGCACTGATAACTTTTTGTTTTACTGTTCTGTTTTTAGTATTTTGTCATCTGCACAGATACTGCACTCTGAGATCCTAACACTTAAAATAGCTGTTTAAGTCATAAATGAACTGATTATTTATGACTGAAAGTTATGTAGGAATGTTTATAACGTCTTACCGTGACCTTCCTGACGTCCTGTCCTTGCTCTACCTCTTCCCCATCCTCTTCCTCCTCCTCTTCGTCATTGAGGTAAAGGAAGTTCTGGACACTTGCTTGACCTGGACGCACCTCCAGTTGCTCCCAGTCGTCCAAGTCACCTGAGGATAAACAATGAGCGTGATGTGTTTGAGAATGAGATATTTATGGACTGGCAGCAAAATTATCCCTAAAACACAAGTATATGAACTATTAAACCATCAGACTGCCAGAATTTAAGTCTCCCATCACTGTCTGAGATGTCTAGTTCCATTAATGAGAGATGGGATGCACAAAATCACTTCCAAATATCTTTTGTATTAGGAACCGGAGATCGCGGAAAGCCCTTATAGTGACCACCTGCTTAAATGTATCTAAAGCATTTTCTCACAAATACTGTTTAGAAACTTCTAAGGATGCAATAATATGCTGAAAATTAGTTGATATATCTATTATATTTGTAAAATGTCACTTAACCCTTTAACCCCTGACACATTATTCCAGGTAAACGTGCTGCTGTGAATTGTCATCTGTTTCAGTGTCATAAAAGCTGCTGTGTGTATGTGTATGTGCTTGTGTTCCTTTTCTTCAGTGGTTTTGTTTTACTGTGTGTTTTAGGGTCAAAACAGGTGGAATAACAGAAAAAGGAATTGGAGTTTGACAGGTTTTTACTAAATAAGGCACTCAGAATGTACATCAATAAGAGATTTAGGATGTTGAACATGAACTACATGAACTGTGAACTGAACACACTGAATAAAAACAAGCATTTGAATTTTGGCCCAGTAGTTTTTGTTTTGGGGCTCTTTTTTCTAAATCAGTCCAGATGCTTTTAGATACCTGGTTGAACTCCAAAAAGAAGTTACACAGTCAAAACTCGGTAAAAACACAGTAAAAAAAATAAAATAAAGGAAAATCACTAAAACACTGCAAACAGTAAAAACAAATAATGAGGAAGACGGTATAATTTAAAAAAAAAAAAAGCCCAATCTGTTTATTTTTTTATAGTGAGTCGGTCTCACTCACTGCTCTGTTTTGCCCCCCATTACACAGGTGGTGTGGGAGGACTGAGCATGCTCAGATGTCTGCAGAAAGCACAAGGTCTATTCTATCAGCTTGTTATGAAATTTTTCCTATTGAGCAAACGGTTGAATTTTTACAATTATTTACAATAAATCATACATACCGGAACGCTCACCAGACACGCCAGGGGTTAAAATGTTAACCAATGGCAGTGGCTGATGTTTATTACCTCCGCCAAGGAGGTTATGTTTTTGCCAGGGTTTGTTTGTTTGTTTGTTTGTTTGTCTGTCTGTTTGTTTGTCTGTCCGTTAGTGTGCAACATAACTCAAAAAGTTATGGACAGATTTGGATGAAATTTTCAGGGTTTGTTGGAAATGGGATAAGGAAGAAATGATTAAATTTTGGTGGTGATCGGGGGTGGGGGGGCCCACAGGGGGGGCCACTGATCGTTAGTGTGCAACATAACTCAAAAAGTTATGGACAGATTTGGATGAAATTTTCAGGGTTTGTTGGAAATGGGATAAGGAAGAAATGATTAAATTTTGGTGGTATTCGGGGGCGGGAGGGCCCACTGATCAGCCTTGGCGGAGGTCTGCGCTCTCCGAGTGCTTCTAGATGAATTTGTGTTCATTCAAGGATATTATAATGATAGAGTGAATAACCTATTAACCTATTTTTATGTATTCAATATGCAGCTTATATAATGAAGCTTTTCCTGGCCCAAAATGAGGAATAAATAACATAAACGACAAAATACAAAAAATCTAAGGCTATCAGCCAAATTAACATTTTAACAATCAGTATCGCAAAATAAATAACTTACAGCAATTAAGTTGTCTGCTTACAGGGTTCATTTTAGCCGAGGCTGGTCTGTGTGCACTTTGAAATGACGTTCACTTAATAAAAAATGACATAAAGTGAATGCACACTCATGGTTTGAGCTGGTCTTGGTAAGTCGATCAACAACGCACAATCTAGTACAATCTACAGCAGCTCTGACAGAGGACAGTTTTAGAGTTTCCATTTGCTTTTTGTTTTCAGGAAACTGCATGGAGAGGCTGCTGGAGGCAAAAATCAAGCTAATACTGCGTTCGTGCCGTGTCCTTTGAACCATAACTTTGGGCAAATGAGGGGGAAACTGTGTTACGGTTGTAATTCTGAGTTTATCAAATCAGGTAGTTGAGTACTAGACTTACAGACGGCTGACAAATTAAAGGTTTGGTTATAATAATCATCGTCCTTTTAGTAATCAATTTGACCTGGTCAGACGTGATCACTGTAAGTGGTTTCCAACATATATCCAGTTAAGCAGCACCTGAATACTGTTATTTAAGATTTGGTAAACCCTTAGGATTAATGGGGCCTATATGTAGCTCTTAAGCAAAGAGGGGATTATCTGGTTTCTGTGCGGGGGATTTTGGTTCAGAGCCAGTTTCTTTCATACATGCAAGACAAACTCTCTCAAGACCAAGTGTTGCCTCAATCGTCTTATAATAAACCACAGCCTCCTACAGACATGCCAAGTAGTGCAAACATTAAGACTTTAATGAGTGACAGTGTAATTGTAGCACCTGAACTCTCTGCCCTTACCTTCTCCATCCAGGATGTAGTCTCGTGGGAACATGATGCCGCAGCCCATGATGTCACCTTTGAAGCAGCGTGGACCAAAAGCGTCTCCAACTCCGCTGCCATGAAAGATTTTCCCATCATCTGTCATGGAAGAAGAAAGAGCAGGAAAAGTTTTCATAAGTTTTCAGTTTATTCATTAAGTGTGTGTATATTTGTGTTTTAACTATTGCTAACTTTTACAATGCAATTCTCAATTGTGTTGTCAAATTCAAATGTCTTAAAGCTGAACTTAACTTGCAAGACATGATCAACAATGGGTCTTTTAATGTGTTTACACGGTGCGCCACATATGTTAAAAATGCAGCAGTAACATACAGGACATCCTGACATTCCAGTCAGTGGTCACTGTGTAAAGGTGAAGTTAGTTTGAGTAAAGGCATTTCTCTTTCAAGAAACAAGGCAACAACATCCAAAGGAAATCATCAAAACAACATACTACAGCAGTGAAAGACAACAATGGGAAGAAAAAAGAAAAAAACAAAAAACAAAACATTGCAGAGGCAGCCTGCAGACAAGTTCTCCTGAAGCAAAGCAGCGTGGCTGCCGCTGGTAAATATTTATGGAGTTGTCATGGGACCCGTCCCCAGCTCAGGATACTGTTTAAACAATCTCTATCTGAGCACCGGGAGGGAGACGGAGACACTGTATCATTACGGCTCCCATGCGGGCCCTTGTCACAACACCACACACAAGGTAAACAGTGGAGCCACGCTGGCTCAGGCAGAGTGGGGCTAAAAATAGCCAAGCTGGGCTTTGGAGAGTGACAGGGGCTGGCTGGAGGTGAGTTTTGGTGTGGACGTCCAGGCCTGGTCCTCAGGATGGAGAATACTGAGGGGAGATGGGGAAGGAAAAGCCCGACTGTGGTTCAACAACTGGATCTGGAAGGATCTACACCTGGACCAATTCTGTTCCCCTAAAAGGTTTAGTCTGTGGTTTCAATCCTGTAACAATGTAAAGATTACGCTGCTCAGATTATTATGGGTTCACACTGAAGAGGTTTAAGTATTCTGTTGCTGCTCAAAAGATGAAACGATAGAAAAGCAGGAAAACTATGACAGATGAGTTTTATTTCTTCAGGTTGAGGGAAAACTAACACATAATATTCAGGAGAGATTGCCTAGTCACTATGAACCTGAAAATACATTTTACTTTTGAAAAACCTGAGCAGATCCTTCTTGATCCTAAAGAAAACCAACTCTGGAAGCGTTTAATGACCAGAGTCTGCAGTCACACCATCTTTGCACGATTCCTTGTATCTTTAGTAGAGCCACTGTGAACTTGTGATGTGCATTATTTCACTTTTTGATACTTTTGCCAAAAGAATATACATGAACCTTTTGATCCTAATTAATCAAAGGTAAACATCGACATCTGAATGATCCTGGAAGCCACAGCAGACAGGGAGAGCGAAGCTTACATGATGGGAGTTATGGCTCTGTGTCTCCTGAGCCGTAAAGAGACCCTGGCTGAGGACTGAGGGCTGCTGGGAAGACGAAAACAGGCTTTCTCGTAACATGCCTTGTCTGGAAAAGACTGGGCTTCACTGCACAGGGAACAATGACTTCAGACTCTACGACATGAAAAATGTACGAAGCATACCTTCATATTATTCCATGGTTTCACACACTCTTGAGTCTGCACATGTTCCTAAGAATTTACTCTGAACTGCACTTGCAGCTGCCATGAGCTGTTGATATTTAATATACTTGCTGGGCCAAGGAATTTCTTGACTATACGGACAAGGAATGTCACTATATACTGGCCGTCAGACCTACCTGAACATGAAGCAGTGCTTGAGGAGCCATTTTCTTAAGCTTTGAGGTATTACCACACATCCAATAGCTCAAAGTTTCCCTTTTTAAGATGTAGTGGGATCCCACAGTGAAGGTAGAGTAACAAACAAATGAATACACCTCACATCATCCACCCCTACAGTGGCTGCTTTACATTTCTTGTGTAGAATAGAATAGAATAGAATAGAATAGAATAGAATAGAATAGCCATTGTCTTTGAGTGTACAATGAAATTAGGAGTGCTACTCCAGTCAGTGCAACAATATGAATAAAACACCACTACTACAGAAATTAAGTAGAGTGTCCATTTTGAGTTATGTCCTTAAGTAAACACTGGCTCCAATTCCTACAACATAGTTGGTGACAGTAAATTACCTTAACCCTGGATGTTCCCTGCTATACAGGGTGGGGAAGCAAAATTTACATTATTTTGAGGCAGGGATTGAAAGACAGTGTATGACCAATTAGTTTATTGAAAGTCATGAGAATTTATTTGCCACAAGAAAATTTACATAATAGAAAATGTTTTTATTCTATGTGTCCTCCTTCTTTTTCAATAACTGCCTTCACACAATTCCAGAAACTTGCGCAAGTGTTCCTCAAATATTCGGGTGACAACTTCTCCCATTCTTCTTTAATAGTATCTTCCAGACTTTCTCGTAATAGTTTTGCTCATAGTCATTCTCTTCTTTACATTAGAAACAGTCTTTATGGACACTCCAACTATTTTTGAGATCTCCTTTGGTGTGACGAGTGCATTCAGCAAATTACACCCTCTTTGACGTTTGCTTTCCTGATTATGAGGAAAAAAAAAAAAAAAGGAGGATTATGATTATATGAGCAAAAGTTTCTGAAAAGGTATGGATAATAGTGTTAGGTATGATTATGACATCAATATATGTTTGGTTTCAAAACAATTGACGTAGTGCCTGCTGAGAAAAAACAACTAAATGTTCATTGTAAATTTTGCTTCCCCACCCTGTAAAGCAGAAAAAAAGAATGTAAACTACTGTAAAGACATGGCGGCACAACATGGTGGACTCTATGAAGGGAACTTGCTCTATATGTAAATATAAACCATAGACTGTATGTGAAGATTGACACAATGACAGCTCCTCAGGAGTGAAGCCAAAACATGTCTATGTCCCCCTGGTTGTCAAATTCAGTATAGGCCACAAATCGTCCCCACTCAGTGTTATTCTATAGGACTTCAGCCAAACCAACACAGATCCCATACATTTTTCCTAAAGGTTATTTCAGACATTTAGGTAGAGTTCTGATTTGTGTTTTCTAATCAGACACACAGCTGGAAATCAATGACGCTGCCAGTGGAAGGACAGACCTCATGTCCCTGCATCTCTACAGTGACTACACCACACAAACAACATGGCAGCTCCCATGACTACAGGAATTATAAACAACAGAAGGGAGCACTGTCACAGCATCCATCTTATTCTGGGATTTAAAAAAAGGCTCATTCTAATAAAACAAAAACACAATTCCTACTTTCAGCTGAGAAAATAGTACTTGACGTAATGTATGTTCAGCTGCATCATGATTTTAAAGGACAGCGGGGCACAGCTGTTTGGCGGTATTCACTTTATATTAAAAGCTCGACTATGAGGACACATGTGGCTTGTGTACATGCCATGATCAGGTCATGTTGACTTTCACTGACTGTATTTGTGCCTGTTACTGTTAAACAACACAATTCAAATCCATACAGATTGTGTAAACTACACCAGTAATAATCTCCATAATAAAACGTCTGCCCAATTATTTGAGCAGACGTTTAGTTATAATCAGATTATGCCGTGTCAGTGTTCGCGCGTACTGGAGTTAGAATAAGAACTATGATGTTAGCTTATCTCGGTGCTGAGGGATGGATGGTGGCAGTGGTGGTAGGGCACAACTTTCAGCTGCGGGTGTTGAGTCATAGCACGTGTGAGTCACCACTGGGGGGTGTGAAAGGGGGTGACAGGGTTAATGAGGCTTGCTGAGAAGCACTCACTGGCTGGATGGCTGGTTGCTCCTGATAGGACCCACAGGGGCCCGCAGAGCCCCATGGACCATTAACTTGTGGAGCCAATGCACAGGATGGAGGTCCGCACTGGGCCAGTTCCCAGTATAAACACTCGTGGTAGCACCAACGCAGGCCAAGGTACTCTCAAACTATACAAGCCATACAAAAGGAGCAGGGATATGGTTGGCAGACATCTGTGCATGTAGCTGCAATATATGCAGACTAAAATATCCTTAAAAGTCAATAATATGCATTATCTTTAGTCACTGGTCATGTTCCCAATACAACGCACCATTAATCAGGGTGACACCACAAGAGTCAAACTGTTCACACAAAGTTGAAACAGGAGAACAAGGTCCGCTAAACTGTATCATTAAGTAATTTATACATTTGCCTCTAGGCTGCATAATCCAAGTCAAAAATCAGCAAATGTTTTCCTGAAAGCTAATAATGAGAACATAAATACGTAAAGAGAACTGCATGGGGCATTTTTAGGATAAAAATGTAACAATAAGTTTCAGCTTTGTTGGAGCCTGCCAAGAATGTCCTGGTGGACATTTGATCCTTTAGATGCTGATGTCAAATACAAAAATGAGCCATTAAGTTAATAACAGAGGCACCACGTGTCACAGAAACACCTCTTCACTACATTCTTGGCTTGCACTGAGCAGGAAAACCAAAGTAACTAAGCTAAAGTCACTTCTACTTTAAGCAAATTATGCTGTGGTTATATGACCCAGTGTTTAAAATACTGTGTATGCATTTGCTTTTCTGTCACTCTGCCAAAGGGCATCTGCATTCAATTCATGAAATGCCTGAACTGTTCTATGAAAATCTGAGATGCGTGGAGAGGCGAGGGGGGCATGAAGAAGAGGCCTTGGCTGTTGATTTTAAGAAGCTGGATCAGAGCCTGCACCTTAACCCATGCATGGGAAGGCAAACCTCATACACACAGCGTGGAAAACCACATACATCATTTTAGTCTCTAACAAATAAGATTAATGGGAGCTGTGCTGGGGCGTGCACATTTCTGCGGTGTCCAGTGCACGGCAGCCAAACCAGGCAGACCACAGCGTTAGACCTCTGGGACTGGCATGGTGAATGACTGGCCTCGTCTGTCACTCAGCAGTGAGGTATCATTCACAGACCCCAGTAGGACGCACAGCATCAACTGTTATTATTATTAATGTTTTCTAAGTATAGATGGAATCTGCATGGGGATATGGGGATTTAGGAGTATAAACATCAACTTGAAACATGAATGGAATGTGCGGACTGAACAAGAAAATGTGTTTTGATAGCTGATTTGGAGGTCAGCTGGAAGAAAGCATATAAACTGTCCTCCAAAAATAAAATCATACACATTTCCTGGTGGAAAAACATAGACAGAAATGACATTTGTGGCATGTGAATCGTTTGTGAAAGTAAGAGCAGCTGAAATCCCCTGTGAGAAACATTAACAATGGGATGCTTCAGGCCAAAATACTGCTGATAAAGCCCAGCTAGATCCTAACTGCTTCAGTCAGATAAGGACTAACAAGATGTTGACTGTGACAGCAGCACTGTGGATCGCACAGTGTAATAACAACCACCTTCATCGCTCCAGCTATTCTGATATTACCGCAGCAGCTAATCTTTTGGCACTGATAGAGATGCGGTGCTGAGACCTGGCATCAGAGCTGTGGGGGTTTTGTGCAGATGCCTCTGTGGATAATGTTCACAGGCCTGTCGTCACAAACAGCCAAGACTGAACGTGTGTGGAAGCATAGAGAGATACAGATAACTATGGTTTTTGAGTTCTTGTCTTTTTCTTGGTCCATCGGTTTGAGAGACATTTTGATCACCAAACTCCCACGGAGACAGGGAGAGATGGAGATATGATCCTTGTCTTTCTGATGCTGTCACCGTCTGTTTTATCTGCCCGCAATCCTGCATAATCTCTGTTTGTGCGAGGCACCTTACTGCCCAGCTGAGGCGGTATCCTGTGATGTTTGTGTATAGAAGCAGCACCAAGGTGCTTTGGAGGAAGTGTCTCTGATTAAATGATTTCATTTTAATGGGGAAATCCACAACCATCAAAGGAATAAGTTCTTTCTGAAAGGTTAAACATGGCAGAATAATTTTTTATACAAGCAATGAGAGGAGAAGGACTCACCTGCGTGGTACGCCACTGATCCTCGACTCCACCCTGGGTGCCTGTTCCTGGGGTAGTCCTGTAGGGACAAAAACATACATTTCTTTAGAACTGTTATATAATTGCACCATGGAGTACCAAGATTCTGCAGGAAACATTTTATTTGCATTGATTAGGAGTAAAGACTTTTGAACTGTGTTTTTTTTTAAAAATTTTTTATTATAACATAGTCCAATATGGAAAAAATACAGATACAGATCTATCTATCTATCTATCTATCTATCTATCTATCTATCTATCTATCTATCTATCTATCTATCTATCTATCTATCTATCTATCTATCTATCTATCTATCTATCTATCTATCTATCTATCTATCTATCTATCTATCTATCCATCCATCCATCCATCCATCCATCCATCCATCCATCCATCCATCCATCCATCCACCCGTCTGTTTTTGTTATTAATTCTTTTGTGCCAGGGAAAAAAGAAATCTTCATTACATAAGGTTCCAAAAAATACAATTATAGAAATCATCATCCACTATATCAGCTACATCATCATCTTATTTGCTCATGCATAATAGTGCCAACACAGAAAACAGTGACAAACTCTTTAACTTTAAATGCAAACAATGTCATTGTAAGTAAAAATCACATGGCTGAGTCAATCAAACACACAATAACTATTACATAATTCCAGCAGAAACAGACTTCACTTTTTAGCACAGCAGTGTTCTACTGCATCCCTTAGCTTGCCTTAATGTTGTCTGGACAATTAGCATGTCATGGGCTTTTAGAGTTTTTTTGCTGAAGGAAACTGTCTACTGCAAATGAACAAGAAGCTGATGAGAGCCGTGGGAGTGAAGCAAAGCAGTACAGTTGTTGTGTGTTAAAAGGCTCCGCAGAGCTGAGCGAAAACCAACAACTTATGTGATGATTTGTTGTGGCGTCACCACTGTAACAGATGTTTCACATTATTCACAGCTATCCAAACCAATAATAAATAATACATCTTTTATTGTGTTTTATCTATTTAGATTTTTACAGACTGTGATTCTGAGAACTCAGTTGGAGCAAACATCCCACCAAGTCATGTTGTGTGTGATATTGTGTGACGGACAGACTGCAGAATGAACAAATGAACAGACTGACACCAGTGACATGCCAGTCCAAATCTGTTCATTCTGAAAAACACGATGTAAGCTTAAATACAGGATGACAGTTAAAAACTCTCTTTCATGCAATTGTTAATTCTCTGCGACTTCTAAAAAAAAGGTTTACCAGTTCTCTTAATCTGCACCGGTGATGTTTGAGATAATAGATTAATATTTTTCTAACCCATGCTAACACGTTCCTGAGGATTTTCTTTTCTGTTTCCTGCTCTTTGTTGGAAATCTGTCAGCATCTACTACTTCTCTGTGCTGAGGGAGACCAAGCATCTGTCTGCATGTACAGTATACACTATATGTCTTTCTTCAGCTCTCAGATAAGATCACAGAGTGACTCAGAGGTAGATACTGGAGAGCTGTATTTGTGTTTGAAGCTGTACCAACATCACTGAAGTAACGGGGACGACACTGAAACTATGCTCGTCATTCATCTATTTTTTGGCTACATCTTCATGAAGTGTTCCTGTTTATGTCCTCTCATCCTCACCACTTTCACACTGGACAGTAGACTCTTCCCCATCTGGCCATATTCTTCAGTGTGAAAGTGAAATGACTCTGCAGTAGTCACAACGTTAATTTAGGGTTTTACCGATCCACTCGGATTCGGGGTAAGACCTTAAATCAGTTTTATTTATTCAAACTCACTAATATTGATATTTGTCGTTTCAACAGGTTGCGTCAGACTAAAACGTGTACATCAGCAATCTGATGGCGATGACGCCATGGCTTCAAATATAACTTCTGAGTTAGTTATAAGCAACAGAATATGATTAAAATCCTATTATATTGTTTTAAAAAGAATGCAGGAGCTGCTAGTGTCAGTCAAGCCGTGTGTAATTTACTGCTGTGTTGAGGCCGATAACACAAAGATCAGTAGAGGGAGGGGGAGAGAGGTGCACAATGTGTTTTGCTTATGTTTACTAGAAAGCCCATATGCTTTCTGGGGCGACGACGAGAGGAACCATGGCAACTTCAGTCTCAGACAAAGCAAAAATTGCACCAATATTGTTACATAACAGACTTCAAATGAGAAGAAGCGAGCTGAAAATGTATATGAGCCAAAATCTAAACTGGAAAAAGTCATGGCAAAACTGATCAAGGCACTGCTTTAGCCTTAAACAGCCACCACATTTTATTCGTTGTGTGCCAACACCGCTTAAATCCTGCTTCTTCTCATTAAGTCGTATTTATTGGCGACTGTCAAAACACACTAGAAGTCACTTCACTCTCATTGAGTCTCAGGAAGTGCAACACCTAGTGGGGA
Organism: Sphaeramia orbicularis; assembly: GCF_902148855.1. Taxonomy (NCBI): domain Eukaryota; kingdom Metazoa; phylum Chordata; class Actinopteri; order Kurtiformes; family Apogonidae; genus Sphaeramia; species Sphaeramia orbicularis. The sequence goes on from NC_043963.1 coordinate 21,011,162, forward strand.
GATTAAATCGGGTGTTCAGCTTCATATCAAATAAGTCTGTTTTTTTAGTTGTTTTTTAAAAAAATACTCTTGAACCCTAGCAGTTCAGCATATTTATCAGCTCCGGCTCCAGTTGTCAATGATGGTAAGCACGATAATTGGGGGCTTGTTATTTTTCAGGACATTATGACACCAGTTAAAGTACTGGACAATGGCATGTAAAAAGCCTTTCAGGAACAATATTGGGTTTTTGCTATTGTTCATGATGCAACACTGTCAAGTAAGACAGCTTCTCTTGGTTTGAGGGGTGCTCCTTGTTTTCTGGTGCATTTTAAGAAAAAAATGACACTTTGAAATAAAAAACAGAATGAAAACTCATCTACTGATCAGCTGATTCTATGTTTTTACTGGATTTACCAACATTTAGATAACCCATCCCGATGTGCTCATTTGGGTGTAAAAAATGTACAGCAGCTAAAAAAATAGATATCCCTTTTCTTATAACTGGTTGACCTTTTCCCATGATCAGGATGATAGACTAAAGTGGACTATCACTATTGAAAGGAAATGTGCTTTAGTCCAAACAAAAAAATGGCAATTACTGATCCACAACATAGAGAGGCAATAAATGACTAAACTATAAAATATAGCTGATGAAATTATTACTATCAGCACCTGTATATGAAGAGAAATGCACACTGCAGACTGTTAGTTGGTCCAAGCAGACAGAGCGGTGTTTGAGGCCAAGACATGAGGGAACCATCAGCTATCCTGTCTGACAACCCCATCGGGGCTTGAGGAACAGGAAATGGAGATGGATGGAGGGAAAGCGAGAGAGTGAGAGAGAGAAGGACAGAGTGAGACATCAGCAGAGGAAGACAGATAGACATGGAGGAATGCAGCTACCGCTCCAAGCCTGAAACCCCTGATCTGCCAAGTCTGCTCCTCTTCCCCCTCGTCTCAACCACAAGCCTGAGGATTCCTCTGGCTGACTGGCATGTGGGCCGCTTCTCCACGAGGACCAGAGGAAAGTCTGGGCGTTTGCTCCCTGATTGATGGCCCAAAGTCACTGATCTGATCAGTGATTTGGAGGTACACACTGAAATAAGACAACATTAGACACGGCTAAACAAATAACTGCTGGATTTACAGCGCTTTAATGTAAACCGCAGACTTGTGTCTGATAAATGGATCAAACTGGTAAATGCTTGTTTTCATAGCCGTCTTCCTAGTAATTGCTATGTCCATCATCTCTAATTCAGAATGTCTATTCAGTGTGCTCCATCCATCATACAAATATGGTATATTAATGAGGAAAAAAAAAAAGAGGCAGCACTCCCGTCTCTACACACTGAGGATTCAACGTTGAAATAAACTAATAATTACAGTATCTGCTATCAAGTAATGAAGAGCCTGACATCACTGAATGTTTTTCTGTACCAGTGTTGGTTTCACTTTCAAGTGTATTTTTTATTAACTGAATTAGATTATTAACCAATTGAGTGCAACACAAGAATTACTTTTGTCTAAATAAATATACAAGTATGCTCCCCTGTCTGCATTAGCATATTTGAGGACAGACTTAAATGTGACCCTTTGTAACATGATTCCATATGTGCATAAAATGTCTGTCCTTTTGTATCAAACTCTATTTTGAATTGTGTTGTGATGGAAATCCCACTCTTTACAGCTATGGTTTTCATCATTTGCAGGATGCTTTACAATTTTCCACACAGATGCAGGCAGGAAAGTTGAACTGAGGCAACGCAAACATAAATGGAGAGTGAATATGAGACAGAACTGGGTTTTTCTGAACGACCTCGACCCAGCCAAGACAAAAAGATGAGCCCCTCCTGGAAAGAACACACAACCACTAACTGTACTTTATTTGCAACCATAGTTGGAAAGTGTTTTGTATTTACCTTTTTTTTTTTATTTTTTATATATACATATTTTTTACTGTTCTGTCATTTCTGCTTTATTATGACAGTAAAAGTAGACAGACTTGAGCTCTGCAGTATATTTTATTACATTTAGTTTCCAAAAACTCAACTAAACAAAAACCTAAACAATATTACTGGAAAACCCGCACGCATTGTAACTAAAAGGAGGGGAAAAAAAAATCAGAGATAAATAAGTAACACTGCTCTAAGTACCTTTTGTTGGTCTAGCATATAATTGAAAATGTAATTAAAACATGCACTTCAGTGTGAATATTTTATGAAATCTATTCAATTAATTTACAGGTAATATACTATATCCTTATCTGGATATTAAACACACATGTATAAATACAAGTGTGTTCATATCACATAGACAAACAGAAGGATCTACTATGTTTGAAGTAAACTGAGACCTACAGCTGTTTTGCAAATGTGATACCTGAAAATTATGCGGACAATTTACTATTTTATGTTGTACTTTAGCTGCCCCATTAGTCGAATCCCAAACACACTGACAAGCCTGTGTACTTATGCATCAGTCAGCAAACTAAAGGTCCAGTGCATATATAGAGATATTTTCAGTGACACTGGCTTCTGTGCAGAAATTCCAACTTTGTTTACATGGATCCATCCAGCTGATACACCCACAACATGTTCTGGGAAAAAAAATATTTCCCATTTCCCCCCTTATTACAAGCCTTTCACCAATATAGATTTTCAGCAAAACTTCAGTATTTTAAAGTCTTCAGCAGAGTTGTGTCAGCCACAGACCAGTTTTATTTTCATGCTGCTCTGTTTCTCTCCCCCTTAAAACGAATATTGTGACCTAATGTTACATCACATGGGTCAAGAATGCAAAGAAAGAGAAACAATCGGACCAAGTTTATGTGACTGATATTTTCTCATTACATAGACCCAATCAAAGGGTGACAACCAGTATCCTCTAACTGATGTGGGTACATGAGGCATTTTTATTCTTAATTATTCTCATAAATATTGGAAAATAATGGTGTCAAATATGCTAACTATGTTTTTGAATTATCTTACATTTACACTACTTCTGATTACAAATCAAATAGGCTTAAATCTCAGTTTCCTGACTTTTTCATGACATAGTGAAGCCTTTTGCTCCATTTTAACAACATGTGTACTAAAATATGCAACCAATAACGTTATGATATTGCTTCAAGAGAAAGAATAAATATCCTTCAGTTCTTCTGTCATTCATTCACTGTTTTTAGGTTTCAAGTTCTGCAAAACACAGGTCATAATGTGTTATGAGAGCTAAGCAGCTTTCCCTCTAATAAAACAAAAGTATAATTTAAATGCTGTCATTTTGTGGTTTGAGTCACTTGTGGCAGAATTATCTTTTGTCGTTTTTTTTTTATATAGCCCAATTTAACTAATTTGCCTCAAGGGCTTCAGTTTGAGTGAGGAAAAACAAACACAAAATCCCATCTGCACTCATCTCTATGAACAAACAATGGAGAGTATCATAAATTATGAAAACTACGTTAACCTACTTTTCAAACATGGTCACTACCCCTGCTGTCCTGCAGAACCCATCAGTGGAGCACAAGCTACATCTCACAACAACAAACTCTGGTGTTGTGTCGACAGCAAAGCACAGGACTGCAATATCAGATCAGCAGCTGCTACAGCGGTGTCATCAGAACTACCTGCATTTCCACACTGTGGCAGAGTAAACAAGTCTGAAAGAGAATGAGCGGAAAGGTGCGGGTGCAGAGGTAGTAGATACCCATCATCGGCTGCAGATATCACTCTGGCATATCATAGATCTTTCTAAAAATACTACTAAAGCTGTGGATTACCGCAGAGGTGAGTGTATGGGTGTGTGTGGCACAGTCAAGAGGCCAAAAGGGGAGGGAAAGTTTAGTGTTTGTGTGTACGTGCCCACACAGCCTCACCTATAGGGGCTGGGCAGACACTGTGTAGGAAACTAATGCAGGTCTGTTTGTCTAACCTCGTGTCATTAGGCTAAAACCTGTAGCTCCACACACGATATCAGCAACTGGCTGACATTAGCTCATGATGTGGCTGGAGTGAGCAGAACAACAGCCGATCTGTGCATATGTGTTAGGGCAGGTTTATCGCTTTTTCAGATGCAAATGCTTTCAGGATAACATAAAACTGATAAATTACTGATTTGTTCCTTTATTGAATAAGTGATGGAAAAGATAGTGGGAGATATGACTGCACACAACATAGGAATTTACTAGTGAATGTAATATCTGATTTTATATATTTGCAATAATAGTATCCTTTAGGCCTACTATATTTTTCCTTTTGCAATGACGACAGTTGCAACAGTTCATCTTTTGCAGAACACGAGTAAAATCTTTACAGCCATCCATCCGATGGTAGTCATTTAACTTAAACCAATAATGTCAACCTGCCAATCAGAAGGATTCATTTTCTGGAAACGATGAAAATATGTAATAAATATTATGATTATTCATTTTCTATTCCATCACAAATCATAAGTTTCAATTCAATGTCAGATTAATTTGCATAGCCATGACTCTTAAAAGAAGAATGCAAATATAACATTTGTTTTGTGTTATTACTGTTCTTGGGTAATGATTGGTTCTGCATTTGCTTCATGGTTTTGAGCCACAGTGGAGAGTATGAAAGTTCAAGTGAGGACATCCATCTACAGTGTTGTGAAGGTGCTGCTGTGTGTTCTTTAGTTTCCAGATCAGAGGCCTTGGCACAGTAACAAGGTCTTTGTTTTATCTAAAACTGGCTCGTTAGAATAAACACTTCCTCAAAAGCAACAGAAAGTTTGGAGGACTGCTGTGTCACAGGAGGAAGAGGAAGTGAGGCTTTTCCAGGTCTCTGCTGCACCACTTCCCAGGGCAAACTAGGACAGAGGAAGCACAGCAGCAAAAGGCTTAGTGGTTTCATTTCTTATCTTTATGTGAATGCAGGCTGTAAGGTTTGTGTGTGTGTGTGTTATCGTATAGCAATCACTGTGATAAAGACTAAAATTTTTTAACAAACTGAAACTACTCCTGCATTGCATTCTGTTAAAGAGTGTTCTCACAGTGCTATCTCTCTCTCTCTCACACACACATCTATGAGTCTCAGACAGCATTTGTGAACACAAACAGGTCCAACACACTTATGCAATAAAGTGTCAAGGGTCAACTGAAAAAATGATCTGTTTCATTCAGACACTGATGGCTTCTAATCCATCTATAATATCTATCCACTCCTTCAAAAGTATTACACAACCAATCTTTCCAGATTCAATACTACATGCTTCTTCACTTCCTGATCTTCCATCTGTGGGTTATAATGTTTTCCTTTTTTTAGGATTTTAGGAATTGTTTGTTTTTCAGGACATGAGGGTTTTCCTGTTTTTTTTGTTTTTTTTTTTAAGATTCTGAATAACTTCCCTTGATTTTTCTACCTCCTGGCTGTCAGACCTCCCCATCTACCTTGCTACCCCACCTCCTCAAAGCCCCACACTCCCATCGGCCCCCTACACCCTTCCACCCCATAACTAAGCCAAAATATTGCTTTGTCCCACACCCTAGCAACCAGTGTGTACCGGATGGAAAACAAGTGTGCTACCAAGCATATGCATGCTGTACATTCACGTAGACCCTTATCTTCAGAGGTATGAGAGAGAAAGCGAGAGGTCATGACAGGTCTAGGAATGGCAGCAGGGTCAAAACAGATCTTAGATTACACACACTAGCAAAACTCTATGTTTACTTTGCGTAAAAAAGCATTCACACTTATCACATATCACAAATTCCTCTGACTTCCTTGTTGGACAGGAAACCTGCAAAAGTGGCTTGGGGGATTAAAAACATCTACTTACTTCCACTTTTTTAAAACCAGCGAAATTGACTTTAACCTGCTGAACTTCAGTTTTCCCATATTTTTATTCATATGCAGCTACTATGCTATAAAAAAATATTGTAGGTGTCTTTATTTTATTTATATTCTCTGGTGATTTAACCTGCATCCTGAGAAAACAGCTTGAGCTGAATTTTTTTATGTAGCATGTATGTGCTCAGATCTCTGCACTGGCTTCCTATCGCTCAGAGAATAGACTTTACAACTGCTCTGCTCGTTTATAAGTCTCTCCATGGTCTAGCACCAAAATACATCTGTGACATGTTGGTCCCATATGAACCATCTCGGACCCTGAGAACCTCAGGGACTGGTCTTTTGCTGGTGCCCACAGTCAGGACTAAACAGGGTGAAGCTGCATTTCAGTTCTGTGCAGCTAAACTCTGGAACAGTCTTCCTGATGACGCAAGACAGACCTCTACTGTGACAATGTTTGAGTCCAGGCTGAAAACAGCTCTGTTCAACTGTGCATAGAACAACTGAAAGGGTTCTATCTGCACTCTTCTCTTTTACTTTGTTTTAATTGATTATTATTTATGTTTTATTGATTATGTTTTAATTGTAATTGTGTGTTTTTAAATCTATGTCTTTTCCATTTTTGTAAAGCACTGTGAATTGCCCTGTGTATGAATTGTGCTATACAAATAAATCTGCCTTGCCTTGCCTAGCACTTTCCAATGCACTTGACTCACCCAGTTGTATACATAACTACAGCCAGTGGGGTAACATGGGGTTTTGCATCTAGTCCAAAGACACTTGACACACGTATTTATAGGAGCCAGCTCTCAGGTTTATGCATTACCTGCTCTATGTCACAAGTCACAGCTGCCCCACTGACCAGAGTTAAAGGAAAGCTAAGAAAATGGCAACATAAAATAAAGACGCACACAAATTTAATACATTACAACTGTTTTTCTGCATATGTTAGGATGTGAAGGATGGGTGGAGACTTGTTCAGACCTACCTCTAAGATGTGTTTCATATTTCCATTCACACTTGGCATTAGAATGCATCTCAAGTGATCACTTGCGATCAGATATTACATCTCTGTCCAATATGCAAATGAGTAAGATTGTAAAAGCCTAAAAGTGGTGTAAGATTTATTTCCTGCAGGCACTTTGGATTGTTTACAAGGTTATGCAATGTTTGATTACATATGCATCATACATGAAGAAACTGTCTGAAGAGAGAATGAGTGAACAGGTATTGAGCAGCGTTTTTATCTTTAGTACCTGAAGGCAACTGGTTGAGTTTAGTAGTTCAAGTGAAGGTGTTCTTGTCTGTAATTCCAGGTAAAAGTTGAATCACTCAACTTGACAACTAAAATGTTAACATAACAACTTAGACCATCCCAACTGTTTTTACTGTTCACTTTCAACCTCTGCATTTAAATTAAACATCTACACACAAGAGAATAGAATAGCCCTTCTTACAGTGAGGCAACAGTGACGACCACTGAGCTCATCTCGCTGAGTTTATACAGTGTCAATCAAGGTTATAATAGTTTTGGATTTTTAATTATAGTTTAGTTTTAATTAGTTTTGACTTTTTTTTCTCTTATTCAGTTAGTTTTAATTAGTTTTTAGAGCAGGTTTGTTAGTTTTTATTAGTTATCGTTTTTTTCTGAATGCTTAGTTTTAGTTTAGTTTTAGTATTAGTTTTAGTTATTTCATATATTTTATCTTCCTCATCATCCTATTCAAAGAAATTAGTGAGGCGCGGATATGGGTTACCCTGGACACTTTATTTGGGGGTCGGGTTAGGGCGGCTCATGGACTGAGCAGAGACACAATGTACCGTACAATGTATAAATTCCCTATAGCAGGTTGAGGGGGGGTGCAATCCATACACAACGTCACTTACGTGAAACAATGCAAAGATGTGCAAAGCATGAGAGGAGATGCACAAAGCAGCCAGCAGTTAAAGCAGATAGAAACATATATAAACCAGCTAACCAGCAGTTAAAGCTATACCGTATGATGTGGCATTTTTACACTTTTCTTTTGTCATCTTAAAATGCTCCTAATAAGTGTGTGTCAAACTAAAATGTAAAAGAAATCCACCAGGTATTGAAACTCAAAAATGTTTAATTCTCATATATTTCTAATAAAAGTCTGACCAATCATTTTAGTCGGTCCGAATGAAATAATTGGCCGAACCTGACTGAGCCTCCTGTCAATCATCCATTACGGCCGTCCAGCATCCGATCCATCATCTCCATCTCACATCCGATATGTGTTCCTCTGAATCTGACGCTTCACTGGTGCTGCTTCTCCTGTCACTGACCACAGTCTACTGTCTAGGATGTGTTTGGATAGAACTGACATGCACATGTGGAAGGGATTAACCGGATTTATGAACAGAAACAACAACTGAGGAGCACAAACAGGAGTCTGATGAATGAAGGATGGAGATAAAAGTCCAGAAGTCAGCTGTACTGGATTGAATAGGTCTGCATAAAGCTCAGCTTTTATGACGGTGGGACTCATACAGGTACATGTACTTGGTGTCACACAGTGTAAGATGATGTAGGATGATAATTGTATGGACTATGAAACTTCAAATGTACACGGAAAATTCGCGGAGGCCGCGCGTTCACAGTGCGCGTGCCCATCCCCTGGGCACTGCAGTGAAAACACTGACCCAGTACTGCACAGACCAGGTCTACTGGTGGAACAGGAGCCGTGGGCCCGTGGCAGGTGGATCATGTATCTGATTACTGAGGGAGGGGTCCACGGACACGCCAAAACGGACCGGACCTCCACCTCTGCTTCCTCCTCTGTTTCCATCGCACATCAGATGAAAGGAGGAGGAGCCTCAGAGCTCAGGCAGAGGGAAGGGGGCGGGGCTTTGGAGGGAGGCGGGTTGTTCATGTTCAAACTTTTACTAAGTGCTGTGAGAAATGCCACATCGGTAGGTATAGCTTTAAAGCAGATAGGAACATATATAAACCAGCTAATCAGCAGTTAAAGCAGATAGAAACATATATAAACCAGCTAACCAGCAGTTAAAGCAGATAGGAACATATTATAAACCAGCTAACCAGCAATTAAAGCAGATCGGAACCTATTATAAACCAGCTAACCAGCAGTTAAAGCAGATAGAAACATATATAAACCAGCTAACCAGCAGTTAAAGCAGATAGAAACATATATAAACCAGCTAACCAGCAGTTAAAGCAGATAGAAACATATATAAACCAGCTAACCAGCAGTTAAAGCAGATAGAAACATATATAAACCAGCTAACCAGCAGTTAAAGCAGATAGGAACATATTATAAACCAGCTAACCAGCAGTTAAAGCAGATAGAAACATATATAAACCAGCTAACCAGCAGTTAAAGCAGATAGGAACATATTATAAACCAGCTAACCAGCAGTTAAAGCAGATAGAAACATATATAAACCAGCTAACCAGCAGTTAAAGCAGACAGAAACATATATAAACCAGCTAACCAGCAGTTAAAGCAGATAGGAACCTATTATAAACCAGCTAACCAGCAGTTAAAGCAGACAGAAACATATATAAACCACTTATAAACATATATAACCCAGTTCATCAGCAGTAAACCACACCTTAGCAGATCTCTCATATCTTAATCATCTCCAGTTCCATTATTAGTTAACTTTGCTTCAGTTCAGTTTAGCTAGCTGTAGCTAGTAACATCAAACGTTTTTTAACATTCTAACAGGTTCCATACCTCTGTAATTGGATTAGTTTTCATCCTCCTCTTTTCTCCTCTTCTAAACTGTGCAGTTCAGGCCTTGGAAGGCCTTTTCATGGTGATAAACTGTCCAGTTTTAACCTGGATGCTAGTCCTGTTTGACTCTGTCCTTTAGCTCTGCTCTGTCTCTGTCACTCACGCGCACACACATGGTACGCCAAAAAAAAAACAAAAAAAAAACCTGACCCATGTATCACTACAGTAAACCCCAGACAGGACTGTGCTGCTGTGTCCCAGCTTTAGTCTGTATGTTCCAGGTAGAGTGGGGACCAGAAGACGACTGGAAACCACCAATGACCAGACATGACAGACTGTGTAGTGTCGTATGGTGTCACCAGCTCAAACTGCTGGAGCGAAATAAATTAATTTCATATCAATCCGACATTGACAAAGACGAAACAAAGGGAATTGTATCCATAATTTTTATACGTTTTAGTTAGTTTTGTAAGCTCACGATACAGTATCAGTTAGTTATCGTTTTTTTCTTTTAATTAGAGTTTTTATTTATTTCAGTTAACGAAAATGTTTTTTCAATTTTAGTTTTCGTCATTTCGTTCGTTTTCGTTAACGATAATAACCTTGGTGTCAATATACCACTTCTTCACTTATAGGAATGGGGCACCACTACAATGCACTCAGGCAGCTGTACACCTATGACTCTGTGGACTTCAAACATCTATAAAATACTTACACATCAAAATATTATTCACTTTTCTATTTGTGTTTGCTTGAATACTGTGGTCATATGTGGTCCAGATTAAATGAGGTAAGTGATTTAATCTCAGTTGCTCCTGAATGTGTCTTGAGTGTGTTCACACCTCACTCACCTTACAGCTGTTTATTTGTGATCAGGTCACAAAAAGTGAGTGATTATGCAAGGTCTGTACAGGGCCTTGGGAGATTTGTGAAAAGAACAATGAAGACAACAGGTATAAAAACAAACCAAACATCTACAGAGCATTAATGACAGGATTTGTGTTTATGTTCAAGTCGACTTTCCAACCAGGGGATGTGACATGAACAACACCAGCATGCAAACCTGCTGTTGAGTAAATAGTCATTACCCAAGCCTTCAATTTGCTGCTTTATCACCTCTCCTGGACTTAAGCTTAATGTCTTTATAATGAAACCCAGATAAAGAAAAAAAAGGAAGAGAAAAAAAAGCAACTCTGAGGAGGTAATAAGACTGAAGTTATCACCACTCTCACCGTGGGAGAACATGTATGTACTATTGTTAAGCAACATAAGAGGATTTCCTAAAAAAAATGTCTTGCAGAAAATACACTGTAGGTTTTTACTATGTGATTGAAAGCTGTAAGAAAGAGATAGGGTCAACGCTGCTTCAGCAGGGGGACAGTTTTGTTCAAGTTTCATCTTTTATTTTTGTTATTAAAAGGAGCTGAGTTTTGACCCTGGGAGAGACAGTGCTGGCAGCTCCCTTCAGGTTTTGGCAGCTCTCCACAGGCCTTGGCTTTAGCAGTCACTAATATTTCACATTCATAACACTTTCGAGGCTAAGCTTACAGGGTGCAAATATTTCACAAATCATAAACTCACATGGTTTAAAAAATAGTTCCCAAGTTAAAAGAATAATAATGGGAAAATAGGCCTTGTGAAAGAATCCATCTATCAGAGAGCAAACATATTTTTTGTACGTTTAGTATGAAGTCAAAATGCCCTGGACAAAAAAAGAGGTAGGATCCTATAAAATCACTACTTCTAATTTACAAAATATCTTATATTTAAACACTATTTCAATGGCTCTTTGCATCTCTTAATGTGCAGCAGCCTTGTCAGTGTCCGGACATTTACAGGTTTGTCTGTGTTTTATTCTTTAAAACGGGTAATAGGCCCTTACAGAACTGCAGCACCAAAATGGGAACCGCATGTGCATTCTTTGGAAAAAGAAATTAGGGCTAAAATGCGAGGTGTTAAAATTTTTGTAATTGTATTTTCCTTGCAAAAGCTTTTCATCAACTCAAAGCAGGTCATTAGATTTGGTTAGAAAGGCCAGGCTGCTGGAAAATCTCCTCTACTGATCTGTTTACTATGCAGTCTCTAATTGGCCTCTCATCTTTTTACCATGTGCTGAGATTTCAACATGTGCATTCAGGGGATAACAGGTCCTTCAAGAAGGCTAAGATCATAATGTTTCAAAAAAGTGGTCAAAGTAATGTATCGCCTCCTGATTTACTATTCAATTTTTTGTCAGACTTTTCTGTTGTTTCCATGTTGTTGGTTCAACTCCTTTTCAAATAAGGGCACTGGTAGGGTAAACATAGTCTGACTCACAGGAAGTTAAGTCTGGAATAAGCCTGCTATTGGTTTCCAAAGTCCCTTTAATGGGATTAAACTAGAACAACTTCTTCCACCTCGTTTTCTGTATATATTTCTGTATAAGCATGTTTCAAGCAATACAAACAAACCACAGTTTTTTTCCCTTACGCAGGTTGATAGGAGTTCAGCAAGACCTTTCTCCAGGAATGGAACAGCACGAAAACAAAATGCACAGTTAGGTTTGGCTACACAAAACTAGAGAGAATATAACAAAACAGAAGGCAAGAGTCATCCAACAGACGCATGTGGTCCATATCCGTTAAGTCAGACTAGTGCATCTCTGTTATGTGTAGGTGTGAAAGGTTGGCAAAATTTGAGAGCTCACCCGTCTTGCCAGGCCTAAGGCAATGTAGCACTTCTCCCCAGCATCAACAATCTCCACTTCATAGTAATGGCAGCGGGTGGTGAGTGGCTGGCGGGCCTGGGCCAAACCCACGTCCATGATGCTCTTTCCTTTACCAACATACTCCAAGAGCTGAGGAAGGGAGAAAAAAAGGAAAGGAGGAGAAGGATGCAGGTTAGTAAGAAAAGGAAATAAGCTATAAAAAACAAATTAATTAAATGGAAATATTATAGGATGGAGATTCCAAATAACTTCAAGAAAGACATTAACAAAGCTCATAGCTTATGATTCACACGCTTCAAATTAAACTTTCATATGATGACAATCTTCAAGTTGGGCCAACAGGGATGAGTCTCTTTTAGAGGGGAAACTTGAGATGAAGACAAGTATCAAAGACAGCAGATCAAGCTTGGACAGGATCCCGGGCCCACTGTTGTTCCAGAGGCAAATGACGCAACTAACTTTTTCAAGTGCGTCCTAAATGAGTGGGCTCTTAAAAAGATTGACAATTTCAAACCCAATGAAACCTTCACTGACCCGCCCCGAGACTATCCTACAAGTATCAACAGCCACTTAAGACTGCACACACAGCACACAATGAAAATGCAATTAATTTTAGGTCTTTTTCAGACTTAGGCATCCAAACAGGTGAAGATGGGTGGGTACAGGTGAGTAGGTGGGCAGCTAGGCAACCACAAAGCCTTTAGGCTGAGAAGTGTTTCCATGTGAACGCCCCTAGGTTTGAAAGGCTAGGATGACAGACAAGGTGGGGGTGGACAAAATTACTTCTGTGTTAAGCCTTTGTGTGCACGTGTGTATGTGTGTGCAACACCACCTGTGTATGCTGCATTTCACTAACCAGCCACTTGAAGGACACACCTGGTGGGAACTGCTATTCAACATCCACGTCAAAAAAGTCAAGTGTGTCAATTAAGTTATTACCATTTTCCCTCTCTGTTATTCCCTGTTGCTTGGTGATCCATCAAACTGAAAATCACTGAGAAATGCAGCGGAGGCAGTCAAAAGTTTTATTTCGGGCTCTGGGCTTGATGATAGATTAAAGTGGTTGCTCAGAACATTACTTGAGGTAGTTATAAATTACATAAGATTAAGTACCACAGAAACACAGAAGAGGTCAAAAACAGAGGGACAGTTGGAGATAAACATATACAGCGTTCAAGTAACAAGAGAAAAGCAATCAACACTGATTAATACTGGACTTGAAAAAAAAAAAAAATCTAAAAAAATACGTCGAAGCAATAATACAGGGTTATTCAAAAAGAATGAACCGATTTCATTACACAATATTTTAATAAGGAAAAGCAATAGAAAACTCCAGCCAAGTCAAAAGTATTCTACTCACAATCAACTTTTATTACCTGTCTTACAAGTGTTCAATGTGGCCACAACCTGCAGCATGGGCAACATCAATGCGATAAGAGAATTCCTCCCGGACGCTTATCAGCATATCACGATCCACTGAGTTGATCACTGTTGTTATTCGATGTTTAAGGGCATCGAGTCTAGTGGGTAGGGATGGAACATAAACACGATCTTTTACATATCCCCACACAAAAAAAATCACACACGGTGAAGTCTGGGGATCTTGCAGGCCAAGCACAAAGAGCAAGGTCTTGGGCCCTCCTTCTGACCAATCCATCTCAGGGGCACTTTTTCATTTAAAAAAGCTCAAACTTAGAAAACTCCTCTTTCAAATGGTCACTGACTCATTCCATGACGATGCTTGAGAACTGAAGCAATGTGTCATGAAACTGATTCATTCTTTTTGAATAACCTTGAATATATTTCAAGGTAGACAAGCTAAATGCATACCCAAAATCAGACACATACACCAAAACAAATACTACAGGGTGGGGAAGCAAAATTTACAATATTTTGAGGCAGGGATTGAAAGACAGTGTATGACCAATTAGTTTATTGAAAGTCATGAGAATTTATTTGCCACAAGAAAATTTACATAATAGAAAATGTTTTTATTCTATGTGTCCTCCTTCTTTCTCAATAACTGCCTTCACATGCTTCCTGAAACTTGCTCAAGTGTTCCTCAAATATTCGGGTGACAACTTCTCCCATTCTTCTTTAATAGTATCTTCCAGACTTTCTCGTAATAGTTTTGCTCATAGTCATTCTCTTCTTTCCATTAGAAACAGTCTTTATGGACACTCCAACTATTTTTGAAATCTCCTTTGGTGTGACGAGTGCATTCAGCAAATCACACACTCTTTAATGTTTGCTTTCCTGATTACTCATATGGGCAAAAGTTTCTGAAAAGGTATGGATAATAGTGTTAGGTATGATTATGACATCAATATATGTTTGGTTTCAAAACAATTGACGTAGTGCCTGCTGAGAAAAAACAACTAAATGTTCATTGTAAATTTTGCTTCCCCACCCTGTAATCTAATGCAGAGTGCTACATACAATATCAGCACTGTGCCGATGATGCAGATAAAACTGACATCATTCACTACTGTTGTGGAATAGGGGTACAAACTCTTGGGTTTGTTTGGCTGGTTCTTAAAACAAATCAAAGACATCTTGGACAATGCTAAGCGCAGGATGCAGCAAAAGTGCTGCTGCAAAATAGTGTCGAGACGTTTTGATCGAAACACGTGCGAATGAGGTAGCATGTTGTGGTATTAAAATGACTAAATCCCTGCGTCTGTTAAAACTTGCCAATATCAGCAAGTAGTTGCAGCTCAAATGTAGTTGTTCTTTCACATAGTGAAGGAACTTTCAAGATAGTAACACATTAAGAGCAGAAGGAAAGAGAATGTCAATGCCACTGAAAAAGGCACAACTTCTCAGTTACATGTTAGACTGATTGCACAAAGCAGGATTATTCTGTGTGAAATTTATGGTCAGGGTCTTTTGTGATCATTTCAACTTTAGGGGAAATTCTTTTCAACCTTGGCAGCAAAAGTGCAAAATTTTTGTAATTCTCTAAAACCATGAAGAAATGGCTAACATTTTATTACCTCCGCCAAGGAGGTTATGTTTTTGCCAGGGTTTGTCTGTCCGTTAGTGTGCAACATAACTCAAAAAGTTATGGACAGATTTTGATGAAATTTTCAGGGTTTGTTGGAAATGGGATAAGGAAATGATTAACTTTTGGGGGTGATTGGGGGTGGGGGGGCCCACGGGGGGGCCCACTGATCAGCCTTGGCGGAGGTCTGCGCTCTCCGAGTGCTTCTAGTACTACTAAAGCTCCAACTGATGTGTTTGAAAGATCGCCGTATGAATTATTCACCATGAGTGTTGGTCTATGATCAACTTCTCCCTGGTGTCCTGTTACAAAAAGCTGAAAGGCAATTATACACTTGTAGAATAAAGGTAATTTCTTCACATTCCTGCAAACAAAGGCAGATTTCTCTAAAGTGCTTTTATAGTTATAAAGTATGCTACTCTTAATAATTGTTGACATGGATGACTAACTGAATGGCAAAGACCTCATCAGTGGCCTCCGCCTTCTTTGGTAGGGACTGCCCTTTTCATGTGTGTTCTTGTGTCTCCTTAACCTACTCTACTTTCATGCCTGGACAGCTGCTGTTCTTTCTTTGGAAGAGGAGGAAGGCGTTTCAATGCAATGAGCACTGTGTCACACCTTTTTCTGCTCCTCGCTGCTGACTAATCGAAGGAGGAGAGAGGAGAGGGGAGAAAAAGAGAGATGTTGCCTTGAGCAAAGCATGCCTCAGTGAGATAGCTGACAATCTCCGTCTTTCTCTCCTGCTCCTTTAATTCTGAGTGAGTGGTGATGGTGGTGTGCAAGGCTGTGTTTTGTTGAGCTGCTGCCTGGGAAACAGATGTAACACCCAACAGACAGTGGTCCTGCCAGTTTCCTGTCACACCTAATGGGAAATGAAAAGAAAGGTGAAACTGAAATTAACAGACCCCTTCTATGCATATGTAAAGTGGGTCAATCAAAACTGACTGCAGAGGGAGCACTCAATATGACGACTGAGGCCATAGTTTTCCAATGTCTGATATTTGTTTGTAGTGTTTGTTCACTTCTTTGCATTTGATTCTGTGCATTTCCGTTTTGTGTTATTTCTTTTTCCTTAAAACTAAAATATTGACATGAAAATCTGAATCTTCTGGGGCATATGTGCCACTTTAATTCAGAAAATATATGAGCTGGCCTTGTCCTTGGAACAGAGGCTGCTCTAATTCATCTCTCACTTGGGTTGGATGCCCTCCAGAAGCTAAATATGACTTGTCCATCAGTCACTTTTACGTGCATACAGGAACCAAGATATCCTGATGGATGGAAAACCACCATAATGCCACAGCTGGTTATAGCCACTCTATCACTGCTGTCTTTTTAATCGACTAAAATCATTGAGATACTTAATGGAGATAATTAGTAATTAGTTACTAAAAACACAAATTCAATAACTTAAAACACTGTGACTTTGTTTATATTACTCTAAAACATACAAGGTATTAGTTCTTTCCTTTAAAATCCTTATGGTATCAAGGATATTTTTTATATCATATCTTGTGTAACATGTACATTCCAATATCTGACACAACTGTCACAAAAAATGATTTGTGTGTGATTGATGATTTGTGTCCACAATTTACTGGAAAATTTTGTATTTATGATGACTTATCCTGTATTTTAGTGTGTACCAATCTTCCATTCAATTAAACATTTTCCTGTAGTTTCATTTCCTTTGAGCTACTGAACAGTTATGGGTCAGCGATGACTCGATATGTGTCATTACCCCACAGGTGGACTTGTCCAATCAGAGCAGACTGGGGTTTGGGGGAAGGGACAGCCTCGCTAGGTTCTGGTTTTTACAGGAAACATATTGGAGCACACTGTGGTGATAATAGTCGCCTGACAAGAGCTTCAGCCATTGTTGCATCTCCGCTTCTCACAGACACTAATTGCCCTTCCACCTGATCAGCAATAGGTCAGAATCCATTCTTGTTCTTCTCCTTATGTTACACCAAGCTGCAAGGATCTTGTCTCTAAAAAACAACCAATATAGAAGTATCTTAAATTTGTAACACAGCTGATGGTGGCTCCAAAAAGCCCTGGCTCCTGTAGACATATAACAGACATTCCTGTAATAATACTATGTCAATATTTTTTTTCCAAGAGTCATTCTGGTCACATTTGTTTTATCTGGACCCTCTCATAGGTGATCTGGTGGTCTATCATTAAATTATTGCTCTGTCAATAAGATCTTAGGTAAGATAAAAAGCTTTGATATCTTACTAACCAGCCAAGTTGGATTTTAGAAGTTTCTTTGTATTTAAAGAAGTGCAGTCAATAGGTTAATAAGTTACTTTAATGACTTTGTTCCACCAGGCTTGAGGATTTTTACCATTTTACACGGTTAAGCAGCTGTTAAGCATTAGCTCACCCATGACCATCCTCAGATCATTCTATCCCTCGCACTCCCACAGCTCCACTGCTTTTGTTCAAATATGGTCATTTCTGGTTCCAACGTGGCAACAGCCAAATCACAAACTACTGACTTCAAAATGGCAGTTCAGCAACTAATGGGTGATGTCAAAGTCAGAGGTCGTGTTAGAAAATATTCCATCACTGATGGATTTTTTTTTAAAAGATGACAGAAAATTTTGAAGACCGTCCGTCATTTTGACAGATTAAAATACTGAGGGTAATCTACCAAAGAAAGGTTTCACACAACACTGTGAATAGAACCTGCTCTCAGGATCGCCGGTCTGTCTCTCTCTTAACAAGGCATCAAACAGTTCATAACAGTACCAAATGGCGCCACGGTTCACAACTACACTGAATACAACACCATTACTTCTTTCTAATGACTCACAATTAGTTCACCTGTCACTGTCCATCTGATGGCAAGTGTGCATATTAATCAGTCATTGTCAGGTCTTGTCTTGTTGTTTAGCTGACTTTGGCCAAAATTATATGCTACTTTGCTAGTGCAAAATGTCAAGACAGCCGAGTCTCCTTAGTCATTTTAAAAAGCCCAGTAAATGTGATGGCATTAATAAACACTGTGAAAAAAGAGGGACTGATCCGGTGAAGGATGAAGGACAAGCAATACTGATAACGTTTATCAGACTGATCTCATGAAATCGCATTGTACGTCACTCTAGTTCTCATGGCATTTGGCGTGCTATACATACACAATTTCTACCTTTTGCATGTTATTCAATGTCATTTGATGTCGTGTCTATTTACACCAAGATCTCCGGTTTACATAACCTTAACCCTGAGTGTGTGGTATTTGACGCGGCGTGAACATACATGCAGAGAGCTTATAATGCATACAGATAACAAGCCACTTAAAAGTGGCAATCTATATTTACGCGAGTCATGATATCACGTTGGTTTATCATTGAGATGTTTTTGAACATTAAATACTAGCTACTAAATATGTCTCATTATCATTAAAAAATTGTATTTGAAATGATGAGTGATAATGTGTTATGACGGAATTTTTACAAGCCTGTACATCAAAATGACGGACAATAAAAATGTCTAGTACAACCTCTAGTCACAATTCCTCTGTCCTCTAATTAAATGAAGTTTATGTGTTGGACTACAGGCAGATTGAAACTAGAGTAACTAATTATGAGAGCATTAGTATTGTGGTACTATTATATTTGTATTGGTAATATGACTTGGGGTGAGTTAGTCAATATGCTGTCAATATTTGGCCAAAATACAGTATCTATTACTTGTATTTCTTTTACCGTTTTGGATTCAAATGATTAGAAATAGCCGCTTTAAATTTCCCATGAAAACACAATTGCTAACAGGAACAAGCACACATAAATAATTTTCATATTTGTCATATTTTTTGTAAGTGTTTTGAAGGAGCATACACTAAAAAAAACACACACAAAATATGCAAGACAAATCAATCACTCATTACAGAGATTTAACTATCTTGTTTAAGCGTGTAACAAGTAGTATGATGTTGCTAAAGCTTGATGAGAGATCAACCGCATTAGGAAGTTCAAAGAAGTGCTCAGCAACAAAACAATATACAAATCAAAACACAACCTGTAATTTCCGTGGCACTGACACAGCATTCAGTGAACAAGTATTTACAGTTTGGAGACAAGATGATTTTAGCCTGGATGCATGCAGCATGCCTTCAGGCAACATCTCCACCTCCAGCAACAGCGACTCTGTATTTAAAATTCTGCAAGAACGCCAATGACTACCTTGAGTCATTTGCATTTTTGAACACTACAGCTAACACAAGCTATTTCATTTTAAACAACGCCCTGCTGACACTAGACCGCTTTGCGTGTTTAATCAATTATTCACCACTGAGATTTCCACTGAAACCTCTAAGAGCCAAGGACCCACACTGTTGCCCTTCAATGACATCTCATCACTCACTGGCCATGTGGAAGTTTCATCACTTTTTAATACACTCCATTTATTATCACCATTAGCTCTGCTGGGAAGATGTTGCCCAAATTAACTTGTGGCTCTGATGCCAGCATGTATTGCCACCACCACTGATTTATATGGGACAAGTTGTAAAAAGTTAGTTATATAAGAAGGTTGCCACTCCTAGGTAAGAGGTAAATGGCACCAGAGAGAGAAGTCTGCAAAGATGGCACCACATATAGGTATTAGACAATAAATTCAGTTGTTACACTTCACAGTGGCAAATCAGTGTTATACATTAGTGCTAGATGAAACAAGTGCACTATTCAGAGGGATGAAGAAGGTGTTAAACAACAATGCTCAATGGTCCAAGTTAATACTATTATCCAGAGACTCAACCTTACAAATAGTTTCCAGCCTCAAATTTGGTATAACTGAATTGCCAAGAAAGAAACACAACAGGCTACATTTTCTACAATGGAAACAGGTCAAATCAGCATTCACAACTTGACTATTTAACACCTGATTCAACAACGTCTGATGAGGTCAGATCCTGGAGCTGCCTGCCAGATGCAATTTGCTGTCCAGAAAACTCTAGTGATTGAGCAAAGAAGTACTGACTGTTGAAGTGAGGAAACTTAAAAGTACAGCGGTCGCAGTTCAAGTAAGAATCCCACCCAGGCAATTTTCTTTTCAAATATTTGTTTTTGATCATAGTTGCCTTTCTTCAAGGACAGGAAATAAGAGCGGAGAGATTAAAGAAAATGACTTTCAACAAGGGTGAACTGGATCAAAAGTCAAAAATGGGGCGCAGCAGTTTGGAGT
The DNA here is from genome assembly GCF_902148855.1 of Sphaeramia orbicularis. Lineage (NCBI taxonomy): Eukaryota > Metazoa > Chordata > Actinopteri > Kurtiformes > Apogonidae > Sphaeramia > Sphaeramia orbicularis. The sequence continues at coordinate 21,031,574 of NC_043963.1, forward strand.
CAGTACTGCTACGCCACTGGGCCTCCCTCTAAGAAGTTTATTATACAATAATTTTAATATTATTTGGTCAATAATGTGCACAGAAAGAGCCAAGAATCAAATCATACTTTCTCTGCATGTTCTCTGCATCCTTTAAGACAAACGTATGTTAAAACATTAAATATTTATTTTCCTTTAAATGTAAATGTAAAGGTGACATAACAACGTCAGCATTACAGTTTTCACACTTTCACAAAGTGAAAAGAAAAATGTTAGGATGCTAAAGAACAAATAAGAGAAACAAAATACAACAAGCTCTTTCTCCTAACATAGAGAATTCCAGACCAGACAGAGTAATTTTCTGTTAGCAATATCTGACAGCTACAGATAGAATAAATAGCACAGCTTTCACTTTGGTCATCTTGTGTGAAGTCTGGCACAACTAACCATCCAGCCTCCAGTCAGTCTGTCGACCTCTTTTCAGATTCAGTTATACATAGTTTCCTTTTTTCTCACGCTGTGTGGTTCAAAGAACTGGAGGCAGCAGTGATGGTGCCACAGTTCAGTCTGGGAGGTTGCAACCAATACAACTTGATGGGAAAGTTGTGAACTTTCATCCATGAGCAGTGTCATGTTGGGATTCATGACTATTGTTCAAAGAGGAAGGAAGGAAGGAAGCAGGCAACCTTAGAAGGGCGTTGGTACTACGGTTGGCTCTGGAAACTGGAAAAGGTACGAGGAACTAAGCAATGATGATTACCATCTTGACAAAGACTGAAATTAAACAAAACTTTAAAAAAAAAAAAAAATCAGCATCAAAAAGCTTTTAAAGTTTGTGCCTCTCTTAGGCAAGTGAAAGTAAATGTAGCACAAAAAATATCAAAAGGTAATGACAAACTGAAGATACACACATCCACAAGAGTTTTCATCTACCCGTGGAGAAGAGAGATGGAGGAGAGCGGATGGTGTGAATGTGTGATACGGGCTGAGAGGGAGTGCGCTACACTTGGGAAAACTGATAACTGCCGACTCAGGTGTTGTCCACTTACTTGTCGGCCCGCTCATCCGCAGCTGAGGGGATTAAGTTGGTGGGCACAGTGACTGCTGTGACAACAGGAGGCAGAGGATTGGAGGTTCGTGTTTTCACTGAGCCGCACGTACGCAGTGGAGAGCCAGCCAAATGTCTCCAGAAAGAAAAACAGCGGAGCAGAAGCATGGTGGCAAACAATATATAAAAGGGGAAAAAAATCCATTACTCATGTGGATTATTACTAAACATACTGTGTTTGCCTAAGACACCTTTCACTGCCAGTCATGACAATGGCAGAAATAATAAATCCTTTAATGTATATAATGTAACTTAAGTAATCATATATGAATCCAAAAGTCAGGACACAAAAAAAATGGAATTAATTAACCTTCAAGAAAAGCTTTAAACACTTAAGTCAACAGATGAATCATCTTTATGAACAATGCTGAAGGCTTTATTTGTTAAAAGAGCTCAGAGTTTGAGCTTTAAGAGATTTCATTAAAAATGATTTGGTTTAGGATTTTAAAAAGTAACACTATTACCCATTAGACTTTATATGGAAAATAGTATTTGCTGCACTGACCTCTACTGGTTACCTATCTATTAAACTTCTGACCACACCCATTATCATCAGACTTAGGTGGGTGAGTTCTTAACCACCACACTCATCTGGGCACTGCAACACAGCATAATGTTCAAAGCTCCAACAAATTTCTAATACTTCACCTGGATGGTATTTTGCAAGTTTTAAAAATAAAGCTTTTTTCGAAACCGATTTGAAGGAGGATAAAAAAGTGAGGAGGGCTTATAAAGTTCTGTACAATGCATTACTGCTCATTTTTCAAAACTACATCAGGAATGTATTCGAGCAATGAAATCTTACCTTCTGCTGAGGGTGATGTTCTTCTATTTTCTTGGTTATTCTTTGGTTAGTACAATAGTCAAGAGATACAATACCAGTTTCTTGTCTTTATTCCTACACAGTAGGAACCATTCATAAAAACTAGTACCCTGTGAACAGTCTGGAATTGTGCACAGTAAAATAACTGTTACAAGAACGATATCAATTAAATGAGCTTGGCTTATTGCCTTTATATCACTTAACTGTTCATAAATAAAAGCAAAAATACTTTGAAACTTTATGTCTTTTTCCCCCTCTAACATAAACACAGCTAAACTATTATTAATGTTTCTTAATGCCATTGTAATAACTTATACATAGTATAATACATTATTAATAACTTTTTGATTTTTAGACTTGTGGAAACTGCTGGATTAGGCAATCGTCAGCAAAAACAAAGTTCCATAATTCTTTCAATGCTCAATAACATTGATGGCACAAAAAATCCTTATTAATATACCTGCATATCTCCTAACTGTCCTAATATTTCTAGTTTATCTGTTCATTATAATGCCAATTCTCTGTGTATGAAACATGCTATTTAAAAAAGGGAGAAAGAGACAGGTGCCACTGCAAAGCAGTCTGTTGTACTTTAGAGAGTTTACTGAGTAAGTTGTGATGCATATAGCAGGAAAAAATTATTTTAAACGCTGAGCTATCCAATGTCAGACTTCTATTTTCAATGTCAAACATGAGGGCACTTTAACATCAACCATCAACACAGGTTTGTCAAACCTTAGACTGAAATGTAGGTTTTTAATTAAGACCAAGTATGTTAAATATGCAAGGACAAAACTGAAATACTAACCCTCAAATATCATTTAGAACCAAAATAGTTTCCACAAATGTGTGTTAAGTGAAAAAGAAAGTTTCATATACTTTTGAGTGAGTGACTGACACTGGTCAACTGCTCTCACCATTTACAGCATAGTGCACCAATGTAAAGTGACTGTAATAACATTCAGCAGTTGAACATATGTGGTATTTGTGACGGATCACAACTCCACTTAACATAATGACTATAAACACTTCTGCACTTTAAGAAAAGAGAGAAAGCAAGACACTGATTAATAATTCCATTTACCTCAGTTTTCCACTCAAATACAACCAAAAGTGAAAATCATTTAATATCATTCATTAAATATGTCCCTCAGATGAAAATAATAAGTCAACACATAACAGATAAAAGATCAAAATTAAATGGAGGGCAGAGAAAAATATTTTTTACTAAGTTAATCAAAACATGGAGGCAATGCTAATGGGAATAATTTGAAGGCAACCATGTAGTAGAGGAGTAATAAAAGAAAAGGAAAATCAGAGAGTTGTTAAACATGCAAATGCAGATGGGGATAATATAGAGCAGAAAACAAGGTAGGCATGAAGATGGTGGGGAGAAATCGAAGATCACATACCCACCTATCTAAACAGGAGGGGCCATCCCCCTGACTGTAATGTAAACAGTTCACAAAGGCAAAGTCTTAGCTGCAGACATGTCACTACCATCACCATTGTACTCTATGCATTCTGCGGCTTTGTACTCCTCAATACCGCCTCTTCAAAAGCATACCAGTCAGAAAAGTCATTTATCTTGCAGGAATCTTTTCCATCTACCTGTTCCCCATCTCTTAACAATCAGTAAGAACAGCTATCATCAGGGACAGTGATTATCCACACTTATCAAATAGCAACCTGTAAAAAATATTCCACTGTTTTGACCAAATGTTAGAGAGCTGCTGCTGGAGACAACAAACCACTAAAAAGCTAGAAAGGTGTAATCCAGCTATGTCAACTGAATGATCCGTAAGTCAACGGAAACAACTAAGGCTGGAAATATCTGTTGCATAGCCACATGTGAGAAAATAGAAAAAAATATTTCCATGCCTCTCAAAGTATACATCATAGCTACAGCCTTGAGAAGTAAAAAGCTATTGAAATGCATAAGAGTTTTGTTTGGATGGAGTAAACTGGAGAGCAAAGCAGACTTCTGAAAGATTCAAAATAGACATTTGGAAAAGCTGAGGCAAACTAAGGCAGGTTCAGTGCTGGTTAAAACCACACAATGAAATGAATTACAAGTCAAAAACAAGAGATTAAGTGAGACCACCCTGTGGCTGACATATTATTCTGTCGTTAAAGCAAAATTTGTCGTAATAATCCTGCTATTCAAAGACTTCTAACATTCAAAACAAACGTCTTTCTTTCCCTTCCTTCTCATCCTCTCTGTGTCCTAATATCTTCTCATTTCCTCAACAACACTTTCCTTTTCTTTTTTTGTTTCACACCAAACCAAACTTTCTCTGTCAATCCAGGAAACAGCTACTGTTACTGCTTTGTCCCACACCCTTTCCCTGTCTTCAGTGTTTACACCAAATCCTTGTGCTTGTCAAAACTTGACAGTCTTATCAGTTTGAATATTATCACCCGCTTACTGGAGCGTATGTCTAATGGTGGCTTAGTCATAAGAGGCAACTGAAAAGAAAAAGAGAAAAGTAAAAGAAAGAGATTACTGCGAGAGTGCATAGCGGATCAGCACCCCAGCTGTTAAAACCTCCAACCACATGAGAAAGAGTAAAAGATTCCTTAGAGTCCCGTTACTCCACTTATTGAATTTTTACAACCTGGTGGACGGCCAGGCTGTTGGCTCCATCAACACTTTTCATGCCATCACCACTCCTCAGTCCAGAAAAACAGAGAGTGAGAGACGGACAGAGAGACATTGAGAAAACCTGCAGGCTGATTCATCCTTCTCACCCACAATACCCTGCATTTATGACCTCGTCTGCCCTCAAAAAAAAAAAGAAAGGAGGATGGTCTGTGCTTATGTGTGGCAGACTGTTGTCAGTGACAGACACGTTTATCACCACATACAAGACCCACACAGAGCCTTCACCTCTCTTGTGTCGAAACCTGACTGCAGTCTTGTGGTTACTTTTTGAAGTTGGAGGAGAGGGTGATGAGAGCTCACACCTTAACACAGGACAAAGGAGTTACAGTTCACTACAACTGGTGGGAATACAGCCTCTGATCAAGCAGCTGTTTCCAGCAGTGAATGCCATTCAGCTGGCTAATGCCCACTACCTGAATCATATATTAGTCTCTGCCTGAGAGAGTAGCCTTGAACCGGTCATCAACAAAGCCAAGTGTTCTTTGTGTGCACTATCATTGCAAGTAAAAACCAATGCTGTATCAAATATTAAAGGATAAGGCTGGCACCATTCTACACATTTTCTGTTGTCAGCAAATTCCATGAAGCTAATAATGCTGTACTTCTTCTACAAACACCTCCCACCTTACTGATCCCATTAGTAACAACTCTTCCCAAGGTTACAAAAAAGGACATGTATCTTTATAAGTTGTTCATTTTTAGCATCTACATGAACCAACACAAGTTTTTTCAAATAATTCGTCAACACACATTTGATGTCGGGAATACTAGCAGCAGCAGGACAGTGTATGTATGATATCGCATCCAGTGAAACAGTGTCGTTCACCGACATGTTTTTAACAGTTGTAGATAACTGTAGAGATTAGCACCTTGGAGGGTTAAGATACTGTATGTCAGACTGCGGTTTCACAGATTACCCTTGTTCAATGGATCTACTCATTGGTGATTTTAGTCTTTTCATCAAAATAGTGCCAGTCCCAAAACCTTAATACCCAAGTGTACAAAACACAAAAAAATAACACACTCCACACAAGGGAAATATAAATGTGTCTTTTTCATAAATACACTATGGTTGTACCCTCAGTAGAAGTGCCAGAACATGACAATATATAGCTCTCCATCCAAATTAATTTCAGAATATCCCTTTTAATTCATTAATTAATCAATTCATTCATTCATTTTCTGAACCACTTAATCCTCTGAGGGGTAGCGGTAATTTTGGAGCCTATCCCAGCAACCATCAGGTGAAGACAGTGTACACCCTGGATGTGTCACCACTTCACATATGAAGATGAATGACCATTCACTCACATTCACACCTACAGGGGATTTAGTGACTAATCTATTGAGGTGCATGTCTTGGATGGTGGGAGGAAGCCAGAGAGAACCCACACTGACGCAGGGAGAACAGACAAATTCCACATGGAAAGGCCGCCATGACCCAGGGCCTTCTTGATGTGAAGCAACAGTGCTAACCACTGCGTCATTTCATAATATCCACCAAAATCTGAAAATACACACTTTCCTCTTTCCTTCATCTGAGGAACTCTTAAAAGTGATTAATAATAGCTTTCAATTCCATATTTATCCACCTACCTGCCTGAAAACACCTGTAATTTTCCAAAGTTTGTACCAAAGGCCAGATTATCTACAGCCTAAAAGACTGTCCAAAGAAACTGGTGTACTTCTTGTTTCCTCTCAGATGACTTCAATTACAATATGCTGAAAGGGTATTTGTGGAATTTTGCTCACTGAAGCCAAAAAACTGTCAAGTACTGCAGCTTTACAACTTTGTCTGTAGATAGCATTTCGTACATTACCTGGGCTGTGGACTGAGGAGTAAAAGGTATTTTGTCACAAAAGCTGAGGTTGGCTTGAGCTTTTGCCCCCCTGAACTGAACCACTGGTCTGGATCATATAACATTGTTTCAAACTATTCCACTTGCTTCTCCAAGGTTTGTCAAAACGTTTCTCTGACATTTGTTTCTACAGTTCATTGTATATGCTTTCATCAATTCAACAACTTTTCCACCTTTCTCAAGCATTAATTTTCCTGCAATTTCAAGGTTTAAATTTTTTATGTTTTCCCTATGGACTAGTATGAATAAAAACAGCACCGTATGACTTCAGTATGAATCTCCACTTTAATGATTAGACCACTTACCTTAGTGGCCAAAAATACATATGTGCTGCCATTGTTGAACGCATGACCATGGGCATGCGTTTGAGACTGAAAATATGTGAAAAACCAAGGTAACACATTCTGAAAAATAGGCTTAATTATCACTTATTAGGTTTAATTGGGGTATAATAACACAGGCTGCAATTAAAACAATTACAGCATGGCACCATTCTGTCATATCTGTCAACAAAAGGCAAGGCAGGTGCTTAGTACAAGTTGAATCTCTACAGCTGAGCTCTGTAGACAAAACACATTGGTGTGTTTTCACTACTTGTGCGCCTGAGCTTTGCAGGCTGATTTGCCAACCTGTTGCATAATCTTTTACTGTGATGTAGCACAGAGAGAATGACAGACAACAGACTCTGTGTCTTCACTGCGAGTCTGCTGTTTATCTTGTTACTGAACCTGATGTCTAGAGGAAAATCCCTTCAGCTGATGTCATGAAGCAATATGAAGGTGACCCAAATCCAGTCACAGCAAGATCAAACAGTGACTGATACTAAATAAGTCACATTTAAATGATTTGTGTCTTGAGCTTTCACTGATTTTTACAGAGTCTTAAGTACAGTTGTCAACAAAGAGGGATTTGCCTGTTTTACACAAAAACACATATCTTCAAGCCACATCAAAGAGAGATTTCCAAAGCCTAGTAATGGATAATTTTACCCATTCTAAATCAGAACTAGGGAAAGCTTAACCTGAGTAAAGTGAGAAAATATTTCGGCTATCTTACAACCACATCAACTGCAATTAACATACCTTATATTGCTGAAAGTTTTGGGACACCTCTCCAAGTCATTGAATAAAGATATTCTGATCCCTTCCATGGCCACAGGTATATAAAGGCATGCAGACTGCTTCTACAAACATTTGTGTAGCAATTTGGAACATCAAGTGGTATGCCAAGTCATCAATTTTCTGCAGATTTAAAAGCTACACACCTCCAAACTCTAGCCCCTTTTACATAGCACTTCTGTTACGGGAATATTTCACCTTTATTCCGTAACGACGTCTGTGTAAACGAAATGGTGGGATTATTTGGTCCCACCTCTGTCACAGCTCTATAATGCCTCTGGAGGTAGTAACAGAGCCACAATAAAGGTGGAATCATGATTGCGGATAGCGCTGCCGCGACCATGAAAATTAGCCAACAGCAATTTTTTAAGTTGTCATGTCGTTTTGCCATAGATCGCCTATTTATTTTTGGCTGCAGTGCCTTGGGGAATCCATGCCGCCTGCAGTCGTACAGCTCCACCTCAGAGAGAGAGAGAGAGAGAGAGAGAGAGAGAGAAAGAGAGAGAGAGAGAGAGAGAGAGAGAGAGAGAGAGTTTCATACACACACACACACACACACCCACCCCCGGTCTGTGCCTACATCATTCAAACGTCCTGCACTATTAAGCAAATACTCACTGGAAAGTATAAGGCCCAATTGTATTAATATTTTGTTTTATTTGATATAGCTAGTCATTTGCTTGAGTAACTTTGCGCAATTTTTTTTTGGAATGTAAAAAACATCCCACTTTGTAAATTTTTTTTTGTAATATTTAAGTTATTTGTATTGTTTACATTTACCATGGTACAGGTGACATTTTTTTAATTAGTCGTTTAGATTGGTTGACTAATCGAAAAAATAGTTGAAAGATTAATCGCTACAAAATTATTTGTTAGTGGCAGCACTAATTGCAGAACGCTATGTAAAAGGAACACCGTTCGTTCCGCAACCAAGGTGGGACATTTTGATGATGTATTGCGTGTGAGATTTAAAAATGAGTGTGGGCCATGTACAGGAAACAAACATATCAATGCGACCAGAAAGATGTTGGACTGGGGAGAAACTGAGATCCATGAGCTGTTGTCACTTCAGGCTGAGGACTCTATCCATGCTAACATTTGTAGAAAGGTGAAAGACTCTGGAGAGGTAAGCAACACCGCAATGCTCGGGGTATTTCTGACGTGCTAATTATACGTCACACTATACGCTGTGCTGCATCACCACCCCTTTGATTCTGGAAGGCAGGTCCACTGTGTAAAAGTCCAGCCTGTCTCACCTCTGTTACTCCTTTGGCTTGGCTGTGGAAATCAGTCAATGGTTTCTTCCAGTGAAAGGTACTCTTGCTTGAGCATACCAAGACATTTTGGACAATTTCATGCTCTCAACTATAGGGAAACAATTAGGGGAGGACCCCTTTCTCTTCCAACATGACTGTACACCAATGCACAAAGCATAGTCCATAAAGACATGGATGAGTGAGTATAGTGTGGAGGAACTTGACTGGCCTGCAAAGAGTGCTGACCTCAACCTGATAAAACACCTTTGGAATGTAACATCACAAATGCACTTCTAGAGGAGTGGGCAAAAATTCCCATAAACACACTCCTAAACCTCATGGAAAGCTTTCTCAGAAGAGTTAAAACTGTTAAAGCTGTAAAGACTGGGCCATCTTCATATAAAATAATATGGATTAAGAATGGGATGTCATTAAAGTTCATGCGTGTGCAGGCAGATGTCTCAATACTTTTGACAATATTGTGTATCTTGGCATGTCATATTCATACGTGAGTGAATGTTTGCTTGGCCTCTGGTCAAATCTAACCCCATCTTTCACTTTAGGTGGTTAAATTATTCATTTTACACTCAACTCACAATAAAAACATCGAGTCAGTGAAGTTGGATCTACCATTAGACAGTTTACATTAGCATCACAGTAAGTAAACAGAGAACATTAATCACCCATGACATTTACTCTGGCATATTTGACTCTCGTCTTAAGCTACAATAAATGTCACCCCCCCGCCGTATATTTTTGTAACTTATTACTTCTTACCGTGCCGCTCACTCTGACATCATAAAGCCGTCCCCAGTCATCTTCGTGGCTGTCCACCATCATCATACTATCATCTTCCTCTAGGAACCACTCAGCCTGCAGGTCAACTCTCACCTCCTCCCCCATGGAGTGCATCCCTACAGCGGGAAAGAGCCCCTCTGCTGAAACAGGAACCTCTACTGAACCTACCTGAATATAAAGAAACACAAAGCAATGTATTTATAGATACATCGACTAAATTAAACTGTAAAGTGATTACATGCCAGTGTGTGTTAAATAATGAAAAACGGCCTCAGAAACACTGACCTCTTTGCCATTTTTGGTAAAAAAGACTGTTGTTACACCTGCTTCAATATTTTCAGAGTGAATTCCACAGCCGATGCGGTCTCCACGAGCACATTTTGGTCCAAATTGCTGCCCCACAGGGTTCCCGTTATATAACCTAAAATGAAAGAAAAATCTTTAAAATGAATATCCAAAACAAAACTTGAGACTTCTGTAATCTAGCAATGGCTAAATTGGGCCGGTAAGACAATTACAGTTATTGCTTTGAATGACAACAGAATTTTATATGATCAGAATACAAAGGAGTGTTAGGTCCACAGTTAAGTTATAGTATTTTGAGCAAAAGGTTATATCACAAGAATAAAGTTGTAATATTTCAAGGAAATGTAGAGATATCATTTCACAAAGGATTCTCCTTAGTACACTTTCTTCTTGCAGTATTATACCTTTTTCTCCTAACACTCCTGATGTTGTCATAATACACATTTGTCCCAATAAATAATATTATATTTGCTAATATTAAATATTTACTCAACTATGATGTTACATACTGCCCAGAAACAACTGGTTTCTCAAAGAAAGAATATCTTTTATCCCTATAAATGTAAATAAACCCTTTAGGGGTAATTATTGGTATCAACTGGTATATAAAAAGTACATTACATTACATTTTTGCCATATTGTCCAGCCCTACTGCTTAAGCAAGTAATCCATCATGATTGTTTTTGTAACTTAAGTGGCTTGAAAGTGAAAAACTAGTCGTGGTGCTCATAAGTCATGATACATTATGATTAATTAGAAAACCTAAGCACTGTAAATTCCAAAATTACTGTAAATTCTATACCATTGGGTTAACTATCTACATGTCACTCTGAGATATGTAAACATGTCATGTTTTATTACTTTAATTCTGGTTTTGACAGCTCATTTTAGAACCACAAGATTTTGGGGATCTGTTTGCAGAAACGGTATATAGTAGTCATATGTTTTCATTATAACTGTGAAAACTTGCCCAACCATGTTGCTCTACCATGTTTCAACAGTAACCCAGAGAAAGCAAATCAATCACTGACTGTAGAGGTTTTATTTTGAAGTGACAGCAACCATAGGCTCTCCAACTCCCTAAGTAAAGTATGTAACATTTTTCTTGTGTTTAGTAAAAATTAGTCAAACTTGGCATCCTCTCCTCTTAGCAAATGAGGCGGAGAAAGTGGTAGACGAGTAATTGAACACACAAAAAAAAATGTACTTTCTGATTTTTCCACAGCAGTTATGATCTAAGAGAGACATAAACCCACATCCATCCACACCATCACATAAATTAACCACATTAGCAGTGTAGTAAGAGAGAAGAGCAGAAAAAAATGGGAGTCGCTTCATTTTCATATTGTTCCGTCCATGCTTGTTGGACAATACTGTTATATATTGAGTGAAATGAGAACAGAATTAGTATTGTAAGAGGCAATACAATATATTTTAAGGAAGATGTTACATACTTTGTCTTTAAAACCTAAATTCTTCATACAAAAATTAGCCAACATATTCTGATTGTTGAAAATATTTAAGAGCAGAGCAGGGTGATAGATGAAATTACTTTCGTAGAAACCATGCTGTAATGAAGTGCATAGATGACTGTGGTTTAACTTACTTGCCGTTGTCAGCGTGGTAAGCTACAGAGTATGGCAGCCAGCCAGGCTGGTGGTCCAGCCGATAGAATTTCGGCACCAGGCCCACAGCAATAGTCCCCCTCACCCCCGTGTCCACTATTGTCACCTACACACACAAACACACGTGTAAAAACAACTGTGGAGCCAGTTATACCTATATACTTTGAACGATTAGGTGGACAACATTCATTTAAAACCAAAAATCACAACCATTAACTGACCCAACCTCCAATAAAATGACACAGGCTGCCAGACAGAATTAGGTCAAAGATAATGAAGGGAAATACAGAGGAATAACTTTATCCACTTAGTCTGTTTATGTTCCTTCTCTGTGACCTTTCAAGTGATCACTCTTCTTTAAAATGTCTTCCACTGTATCATTCCTAGCTTCTCTTTCCCACCCTCTATGTTCTGCTTACATGTCTTCTATGTGTACACATGAAACCTAAGTTCTCATGTTTCCCCGTATAAAAATTCAGGCCTAATTCTTTTGGTCTGTGGTTTGACACTTTAAAGTAAATACTTTATACTGCTGCTTTGTTAAAGAGCTAAATTCTTGGCCTCAGCAGATTACAGCTTTACTTGGAATGCTTAAAAAGTTAAACAACCGTGTATGTCTACATGATTGTCCAAATAAAAGTTACAAAAACATGTGAGATGACTTAGATGAGGAAAGAGTAGGAATGTGTTTGCTGATGAGCCATGAGGTTGTGCTGAAAAATGACTGAAATTTTCAAATAAATCTGTTAAAATAAGTGGAATGCTACAGATGTTCAGCCGGGTTTCAGGAGGCGTTTGACAAAAACTATGCAGCGGTACTGTCAAAGGTAAAATGGATTCCTTTTGAAAGCATTACGAGGAAACACAAGGATAGCAATGACGCATACTTTGACAAAAGCATGACCTTTATTACAATAAAAGCTCCAAACTTTTGAAGATATCTGGGAAGCTGACAGCATGTGCGTCATTGCATAGTGAATAGCATAAAACTCAGGATAATTCACACACTGAGATCCACTTGTTTAAATGTCAAATGGATCTAGCAGACTCACAATATGGCTCTCATTTAAATATAAATGCTATCATGAATATTTTCTGGGAAGGAGAAAGACAGATGTGGAGGTCACATGTAACATTTTATTTAAATGAATTGCTGACAAATGTGGCATCACGGACACGTAACTGTCAAAATAAGCAGCACATTGTGACAGCGTACTGTCAACCTGTATACCGGCTTATCTACCCAGATACAAAATGTTGATATACAGCAAATGTGCACCTCTTCTCAGTGAAGTGAGAGCAGAATGATTATTTATAAGATATTGATACCGCTATGAAACACTGATGCTGCATGCCGTCTGGCCATGTCCCAGTGAAAAGATATCACTAGATAATATATAGGCCTCATGTTCCTTCCTAAACCCTAAAACATCAGCCAAGAAAGTCCAGTATGCCTGTCGCACCTTTCATCCTGACCACACGTCACTGGGTCTGCTCTGACGTACACCATCCGCAAACAAGCTGGCTCATAAATAACCATCTGCAGTCCTCAACACCAAATTTATTATGACTGAACCTTTGCAAGTGTTCCAGTGTTAAATCACCAGGAATCTTTTCTCTCACACTCTACTATTTGGATGAGATCTATTAAAAAGACTTGAAACATAGAGGCAAATCAGCTTTGCTAAATATATGTATAAATAAACAATTTCTGTTGCTGCCAGACTGCCTGCCCATCAGCTGAAAAACACTGTGTGTTAGACTAATCTTTGTGCTCAGAGATACCACCTAACCCACACCCCGCTCCTCATTCCAATGTAGCGAGGACATTCTTGAGGTAGTGGTTTTGCACTGATGAACTGGGGCTGTGGGGGGGCATTCAGAATTTAATATGAAGTAGAGAAAATTGTCAGCATTAGGAAACCAGGGGATAAAACTGCTGGCTGGATGGAAAAGCAATCTTGGGCACAACCAGGGATGATGGTATGTGGTTAGCCTATCATATTGTGAATAGTTCGCCTCATTTCAAAATGAAAGATTATGCAAAGTACCAATGGTCCTGTTATTTTCTAGTGACTGGCTGATGTAATTTAGAGGGGTGTATAGCAAACTAAATGCAAAGCTCAGCAATACACTTAGTGATAGCAGTTTACAGCAACACACTCAACTAATGAGAAGACCCTGAAAGCAAATGGCCAACTCCTGCTGTACAACAAAAAGAGCTCAGTAACAATAACAACATGAGTTGACGAAAAGTAATGTCAAGAAGATTTCATCATCAATGGTCTTACCTCAAAATAGCAATTTCCCTTTGATAAAGGATGACCAGCCACATAACAACCCACCTCTTCAGAGTTCCCTTGGTAACTAAAAAGAAGATATTATACTGCAGGTTAACAAAAGGTCATCGTTACATGTACAATTAGAGAAACATGTCCTTTAATTGTGATCAAAAACGGACCATCAGCCATAAGAGTGATTGCAGGGACCAAGATTGACAGCAGATACAAACCTCTGCTCTTTATCCAAATAATTTTTTTTTTTTTAATTGCAAAACAGCATACACATGACCATATGACTACTGACTTTGATTGTTTCATAGGATGTAACATCCAGAAGCTTAACAGAATACTTTCTCTTATAAAGGATAAACTTTTTTTGGAGGTTGTAATACTAATTTGGAGTTTGTTATACATTTGGAGGTAGTGTTACTATCTATGGATAATCTTGACTTTAAATTCTACTAAGTTAATGTGACTCAGTCAACAGATTTTAAGGTAAAAAGTTGGTCAGTTATAAACCAAAAGCACGCATAGAGCTGCCCTTCTGTCAGTCATCCAGGTTCTACCCCTGATGTGGGTCCTTTGACCTCTGTTTTATAAGCCTCTGTTCAATTTCCAATCCAATAGAATTGTTCCAAAATTTGAGTCAATAAATAGAATAGAATAAAATCAAAGAGTGCAAATATTCTTTTTGAGAGCCAAAGACTAAAGACCTAACATGTGGTGGGTTAACATTTTGATATCTCACCACTTCTGCTCAACTTCACCAGCATATTTTTTCAGTTATTATGGGAAGGTGTAGACACAGAAATATGGGCAGTATGAAATTACTCAAGGGTATTTTGAGCATTCAGAGTTTGATTCCAGCTGAGTGACCAATACTATACCCCTCTTTTTTTTTACTGTATGCAACTTTCCTGTCATCTCTCAATAAAGGTTAAAAATTTCAACGAAAAAGACCATGATATCTCTAGGGTCAATCACATTGTGAGATCCAAAAAACTAACCTGAGGGTATCCCCATCCTTCAGCAACCTCATATAACGTTCCTGTGCAGGTCGCCCATCCCCAATATCACGCACTCGACGCCTCAAATTCAAGAGACATCTGTGGTGTAGTACATTGATGTCATCCATCTGTATGATAACAGTGGATCTGTAAGAAAAATACTTCAATGAAGACTTTCAAATGAATTCAAAAGGTACCATCACCTACATATTTCTTGAATGAAATTTAGAGAAAGAGACAAAAAAGGAAGCTAAATGCTCTGCACCAGTTCCACATATCATCATGCCAGAGGTCTGGAAACAAAATTACTATAATATATGAAAGTTTTTGACAAATGTTCAGTCTTTACATATTATCTACAACACATCTTGACACGAAGATGTAGCCACAATGAGAGGTTAGGTCAAAATACCCAAAAAAGAAAGCAACTCAATGCTATTTTTAGTTTTTGTTTGTTTGTTTTAACTCAAACCTTATTTCAACCAGAAAAGGTTCAGTGAGAAGGCAAAACTCTTTCACAAGAGTGAAATGGCTCAGTGGCATAGTTTTACCAGACTGACACCAAAAACTACATTTGCAAAGCTGACATTTACCCTGGCTTGTGACACTATATCAGATCTATTCATAAGATAGGTGATATAGCTGATGTGAGATGTGTTATATTTCAGAATTTAATAACAAATACTCTACTCCTGGACACACCACTAATCACACCACAGTTTTCAACTAATATTAAAGAGGCTCACCCTACCTTCTTTGATATATGTACTATTAAATAATAGTATTATCGTACATTTCTTACTCTACACGATTCAAACGTATGTGTCATTAAAAATATCGACAGCCTATCTGATATCCGATATGTGTGGAAGTAGCTAATGCTATCTCGCTAAAGACAATCGTGTCTATCAATCTCGTCCTAACTCCCGAAACGCAAGTACAGTATTTCTCTGATCGTAGGTAATAAAGTAATCCAAAGAAAATGAGCCGCAGTGAAGTGAAGTGGGCGTGCCAATGTTTACTTCTGAAGCTAGGCTGGCTAGCTGTCAACACATAACTATTAACCAACCACTTCGCTAACGACAAGGCAAGTTTGCTACGTTAAGCTAGCATCAATTTTATGAGACTTAATTGCCAACATTCTAACTGAAGACAATTAACCCCCGGTGTTACAACAATATGTTTAAAAGGTAACAGTTTATTTTTGCGACTTCCCTAGAAAGGTGTAAGGAGTCTAATTAACACTAAGTCGCGATGCTACAAACAGGTTAGCATTGCTCGCTGCTAATGTGCTAGCATCGCTGCTCAAAGCTGAGGCTCGGTGCTGACTAGAGCATATGAAGATAACTAGACACTATTTCTCACATTGGTCAGCAGAAAACTGATTTATTACAGTTATTTTTGTACTCAACACAGTCGCTTACCTGTTATATTATGGACAAATGAGACAGATATTCACTTTTGTTCATCAGCTATCCATAGCTCCTAATAAAAACTTTACAAACTAGAGTTCGGCGCTTTTCTGTGACGTCATAGCCTCGCTACATAAACAGCCAATTGCAGCGAGTGTTGAAAAATGGTGACAATCATTTAGCCAATCATTGAATGTGTGTGTATGTGTGTACTCTTTCATTTCTTCACGTCCAATATTACAGATATATCTACCCTTACCAACCACACAGTCAGGAGTACAGGAAGTTTACTTTTACAAGACTTTGATAGAGCAGGTGGTGGTCACATTTTGCAAAATTCAGAGGAAACCACTCAGCAGGCCAAGCATCACTCTCTGCAAGAATATGAATGTATGTGTGAGTACTGTCTGCTTTACTGACAGAAAAAGCATCAATAGCCAGATTTATCAAGACAGCTGGGATAGACCTAAGCTGGGAAGACAGAGAGAAAAGATGCAGAGGAAGAAATAAGAGGGATAAAATAAAGGGGTGTGTGGAAAAGAAAGCCCCTGTTGGTCTGGCGTGTGTCTTGGAACATTCTCCTGATATGTGGAAACAGACTAGAGCTGTGGCTTGCAAGCTGATGGGAACACAAGACGGCAGGTGATTTCTGCTCTACTTGCCAAGATTAATCAGAACAATGAGCTGCTGATGGCGAGGTACATTTTGGCCTCATGTAGCCCTTAATCCAGCGAGAACAGGCCAGTGGGTATGTCTTTGTGCTCTGTCATATCTGCATGTCTGTGGCAGGAACAAGTCACCCAATGCAAGGCAAACTGCTCATACAGAAAGCACACTGCAGCACTAGGCCATGCAGACTATACTACACGTTTTGTATATGCACATGTATGCCTTGAAGCAATATACAAAAGCACGCTGTCAATAGATTAATGTCCTAATGCTGTTATGCTCATTCTCACATTTTCATTAGATGGTAATATCTTGTTCGTGTTACATCTGTCCACAGAGCACCAATAGCAGTAAGGCAATGTCAGATAACACAGGAGACAGAGGGACTCTAGATAAGAGAGGAATTCCTCAACATTCTACACGCCGCCAACCACTAGTAATGATTTTCATGTGCAAACTTTGAACTGAAATTTTTCTTTTTGTACCTTCACTTTAGGAACTTCATCATTTATACACTGTACACATCGAACATCATATTTGTTAGAAATATTGTTTTACATTAGTTTTCACAGCTATTCAGATATTACAGTTTTATTCTGTCAAGGATCAGGCATTGTGTTTTGAGTAGTATGAGATTTTCAATAGTGAAATTGCAAGTGGAGTAAAGTATTACTACCAATCTAAGTGGGACTGTATGCGCATTCCTGCAAAGAGGAATCATCCTCCTAATTATCAAGACAGTTACCCTTTCAATTCATACAACTGTCAAGCAGTAACCTGAGCTGCCCTCATAGTTAACATAGTATATGGTCCATAAAATTTCTCCTAAACTTATATTAAGGATTGGCTGGAGAAGTTAACTCTCTTATAACAAAAAAAAGGAGGCTAACCCTCTTGTAGAGGCGAGTCAGTACAGATCTGACTCAGAGGTTGCTTAAGTGTGTAGGACATGAAGTTGTTTTGTATTAGTTATATTTTTTAAAATATGCTCTCATAAAACTAACAACATTTTTGCCAGCATATTGTTAATATAGTCTCATACTTTATTAGGTTTTGCAACTAAATTTGCAGTTTAACTGCCAACATGTAAGACAATTGTCCAAGATGACATATGAAAAAAATACTACTTTAGTCGTGACAGTCCAACTGCATGAATACATGCATAGGTTTGTGTTTGAGACACAACTTCATATGGAATTCAGCCTGAGGAAATTACATTTGTTGCAGTAAAGGCCATTGCCGTGGCAGCAGTGATAGAGGCACATACATTTTTATGTGTTACCATGGCAAATATTATTCTAGAATAGTCATTTACATCAGAAACAAAGTGACAATAGTTAAACGTGATTATTTTTCTGCTTGTGAAATGCTGAAGATAAGTGTCAAGAGGGGGATGATATGATTATATGTTAGTAACAGGAAAGGGTGGGGAGATTTTAATAATTTCTAAAAAGGAACATAATCCACTCCCCTCTTGCTCTCTCCCTCCCTGCCACCTCCTTCCTCTTCTCTCCCTCTGAGTCCCAGCCCCTGAAGGTGTCATAACTGTGCTCTTTCTCTCTCTCTCTTTCTCTTTCTCCCCCTCACTCACTTACTCTCTCTCTGTCTCTCTGTGTCTTTCTCTCTCTCTCTCTCTCTCTCTCTCACTCACTCACTCACTCACTCACTCTCTATCACCGCCTTTCAGATCTTTAAAAGCTGGTGCTTTGCTGTGTCTCTCTCGATCTCCATTTGTCTCCTCTGGCACTGCAGGGGACTCAACCGGCAAAGCACCAAGGAGAGCTACTGTGTAGAAACGGGAAGAAGACTGAGGAAAGGGGAGAGAAAGGGAGGGAGAGTGAAAGAGAAATATACATCCAGAAATAGCATCAGCCACATTTAACTGACAGAGAGTGACAGTGTGGAGAACCTGAGACCTGGACAGAAAATGCCTATCCTTTCTAACTTAACAACCGTTGTTTTGCTGCTGATTGCTCATTGCGGATCATGGACCGGGGCAAACCGTTTGGGCCCCTTCAAGGTCTGTCCCTCTTGCAGGGATCCACTGGGAGCAGGTCGGCCCCCCAGGGACCATAATGTTGCCGGCAGCACGTCAGTGTTGGCCCAGGGAGAGCCCTGTGGTGTGTACACCCTGAGCTGTGCCAAAGGGCTCCGCTGTGTTCCTCCACCAAGGGAGCACAGCCCCCTCCAGGCTCTGTTACAGGGAAGGGGCATTTGCGCTAAGCACAGCAGGACTAGTCCTACTGAGAGGCCCCACCCCACAGGTAAGATATATACTCACACACGTGCATGACTGCACATACATGCATGCACCTACACATGCACACAGACACATGCATGGACACTGCAGGTAGGATTGACATGGCCACAGCAGGACTGATAGTATGGTAACAGGCGCCGCATATGATTGTATGTACAGTGTGCCCTTGCATTGCTGTGAGCTGCATTTGATGCTGTGTCACTCTGCAACAAAAAAAAGGCTAATTAGTGTTTGACATTTAAGCCTGGATGCCTTTTGTGGACCATAGAGGAATTTGACAATCTCTAGCATCCATCACCACTCTGCAGGGCTTCTATGATGAAAATGTCATTTTGCTAAAATGTTTTAATTGCTCCCAAATCCCCCAACCCAAATTGATTATTGTGGGTTGTGTTCAAGGACCTTTTATTTAGTCTTTAGATGATGCAACAATGTTTAAGTGAACACACCTGCATTTATGTCCTCTGTGCCATGTTATATTCATGTGTTTCAGCGACAGGACTCATGGCAGTGGTCTGTCCGATAAGTCAGCCCTTCTGTGGAGAATTTAAAATGAATGTGAAACTGTCACTGTGTCGCTTACATCCTGATCAAGCTGCTTTTTATTGCAGTGATCTCCATCTACTGTTCAAACTAAGATACTGCGATTCTCTATCCAAGCAGGAAATGTGCTGCTGAAAATTAGGTCTCTTATTGAATGGCCAAGTCCAAATAGATGTCATCAGGGTGACTCCGGAATAATGTCTTGTGCTCAGTGTTGCCAAGCTATATAACAAATAAATATTACACATTATTTATAGAGTTTCTTGCACACTATGATAATGGATGTAGTTTGATGTAAATAAGTATAATTATTTAATGTCACATTTTCATGCCAGTGTGTCATCTTCTCTCAGGTCCTCATCCCTCACACAGTGGTGACATAGAAAAAGTAAGTTAATTCTCTTATTTTGCCATTTATAATGAATGAAGCCAGACACAAATACTGAGATGTCCACATTATATGAATGCACATCATCTCTCGTAAAAAAAAAGGTTGTATACTGTAATATTTTGCATCTTAGACACTGTAGATCCTCTGCTGTTTGGGCTGTTGCAGTTGCATGTACACACACACTGCTCTGAAGCCGTGCATTATGGTGCATGATGTGTGTGCTGCTATGCGGCAGAACTAATTGAGCATGATGTCAATCAGGAAAGTTTCAAGTCGTCCGCTGCAGCCACAGATTTCTCACTTTTCAAGCTAGAATAGCTAACTGTAGCTTTTGAGGTGCTTCAGCTCTGTGTGTCTATATCATCATGAGAGCAGTAACAGTCTTATAACAATTCAAGATCACATAGTTATATTTGACAAAGTGGCACAAAAACACTTCAAACTATTCAGTGACCTGAAAACCCAAAGGATTGTGTAACAATATGGTTATATAATGTTATACAATATGTGACATCTGATATACAGGAATATACATATTCTCTGCTTCTGGCTCTAGTGCTGCATCACTGTAGCTAATCTTTTGTGATTTACATTGACACACATCTTGGACGAAGAGTATTTCTGCCAACACAATCTTAGAAGGGGAGATAACAGCTTGCCTTTGTGACTCTTTAGATTAAGACAGGTCCTCTGTTGTTGCCTTCAGTGATCTCTGAAGTCACAATCTTCCCTCTTTTTAGGCACCATGCCGCAAGCTGCTCAATAGTGTCCTGAGAGGTCTTGAGCTGACAATCTTCCAGTCTGACCGTGACATCTATATACCCAACTGTGACACTCGTGGATTCTACAGGAAAAAGCAGGTAGAGTATTGCAATCACCTGAGACAAATGACAGTAATGCTCATATGTGGAAAAGCATTCAAAGTAATGCATGTGAAGTATTCCTCATACCATAGAAGTTTGCTGTGTCTTTGCTGTTCTAATTTGGTGTATGTATTTATGTGAGCACTGCACTCCACTGCAGTTTTCTATTCACTGCATCCACAGATTTGTCTGTGACCACAGGGCTGAGAATAACTGACACTTAACTCTCTGAGCCGCTCAGCTGTAGGCTCAGAGACTCAGTACTGCGCTATGATGACATATCATTTTTTCCTCTGTCTCTCTCACCACCTTTCCCACTCACCCCTTTTTTCTTTCTATCAATCTCCACCCTCTTTGAATCTCCCTCTCTGTCTTCTAATCTTGCACAGTGTCGTTCCTCCAAGGGCATGCAGCGTGGCCATTGCTGGTGTGTGGATGAGCTCGGCACGCCTGTGCCATCACGTGCCAGTGAAGATGGTACTTTACCATGCGATGGGGAGTGAGGGATGAGCCTGTTCTATTGCTTTGAGCCTGGAGGAAGAGGAGAAGGAGGAGGAGAGGAGGTGGTGGAGGAGCAGGAGCACAGGGAGAGGGGTGGCTTTAGCATGTGCTAGGCACTGCCTGGACAGGAGGTAGCAGGGATAAACCACTTCCTATGGAAAATACACACCAGTTAATGTTCATGTCCTCTCAGAAGCAAGACACACACACTTACACAGTCCAGCAGCAACAACAATAACATCTGCCTGAATGTTCAACAGTTGCAGCAACGTCCTCTGCGTTGTCCAGTGACATGCTGCATGCTCACATTAATGCTCTGTGAACTGCCTCAGTGATCCAAGCGGTATTAACTCCGAATGATCTCTATATTCCCTGGCTCTTGTCCTGGCTTTCTGGTAGATTTTTATTTTCCTTATTACTTTAGGATAGCTGACACTGCCTGTGTTTGTTCTGATCTCAGTGGGCTGAAATACTGTTATGCAGGTGACGTGACACAGATGTTTGAAAAATGTGTCTCCCTCACCGGTCCTCTCTCCCTCTCTCCAAAGATACACTGATATCAATACAACTAATTGACAGAATATTTCTTTTCTATTAATTTATTTTTGAGTATGTATTTCCATCAAGTATTGCTTGAATCTCTCGGTATCTTATATATGTCAAGTCAGAAAAAATAGTCATACAAATACAATCCTGGATGCCTCTGTTCATTTTATTTGTCAAAATTGCGTTCTGACTGCTTATTAGTTGATTGTTTGTACATATATTGGAATTTTGTGGTTGACTGTGTGTTATAAAGTGGCTGACAAAAAGCTTACGGCTGTTACCCTTTTCAAAAAGTTGTAAGGCATATTTTTATACACGTCAATATAATATTTTATATATGAATTGTTGGTTTATTTAATGAACTACAGTACAATGCCATGTATTTTTATATTGTCAGCAGTTTCTTATTTAAAGACAGAGATTATTTTATTTCATGTTAAGGGAAGTGATGTGCTTTAGAGGCACCTTTATGGCAAAACTCATCACATTCATCAGAGCTATTCAACTGCTGTACATCTTATGGTTATATCTCATGTTCTTATCTTATTTATGCTTTGTTTAGTTGAAAATGAGAATGTCCATGTTACTATTATGTTTTACTTTGGCACTTCATCATATAAATTCTAATTTCAATAGAGGTAAAAATGATTAAATTTGTTATTGTTAGAGTATGTCTTTCCCAAGTCCTTGCAAAAGTCATTAAATTGTGTGCTATTAAAGTGTGATTAGAATTTATCTATTTCTAACCAATCTTGTTGTGCCAATGTGTGTGCTGTGATGATAGTTCCATGCACAAAGGACTTAAATAAAACATAATGATAATAAATATGGAGAAGAATAAAACATATATTAATATAACAGCAGGTGTTGAGTGTGTTCCTTGTATTGTACATGTTAATAATGATGGATCAAAATAAGAATTAAGGTATTGAATAGAAATAATGCTGATGGAGGCGTAGAAGGAAGAAAACAATAACTGTTATCAAGGCACAGTCACTCTGACACTTTATGTTGCCATTCAGCAAAAAAGTCAGCCTAAATGACAGTTCCTGTGAATGATTCAAACAACTTACTTGTATAATTCGCAGAGCCTTGAAGCTACGTGCATTTTATCCATTTGCTGTGTCTGTAAGAATCCCCCTCTGCAGTCACAGTGACATTAACCAGTTGCCAGCAGTGAAACAGAAACACACATTAGAGCACATTAGAGTCATGCTGTTTTTCTGCCATTACTAGGAACATAAAGGATCATTTTCTCCTGCTTCTGCACACAGGAACTCAATACATGTCTGTTTCCAAGGTAACAGCATAGAATATCCAATTTGTCCATGCATAATATGAAATGAAGGTCTTGCAGAATCTGAAGGAGAAAGCATGATTCTTTATAGAATCACACCACCACACGCCCTACTTCTCTATCTAGGGTGGTGGGGTTTGCTATTCTTGGATTTATTTGCATTGAGCATGAGCTGAGGTTGATGATGTCTGTCCAACATCATATGTGCACTGGCATGTTTTCATATTACTCAATTAAAACAATAAAATACTAAAACAATTCATGTTAGTAAAGTCAGAGCTTTTTTTTTTTTTTTCAAATTCAAGAACTGAACTTTAAATTCTTGGAAGTTTCCTTGTTACAAATAAATTGGTCTAAAATTATTTGGATCAAGGTTTAGATAGATCCAGGTGTTAAAGGCACTAAACTGAAGAAAAAAAAAAAAAGATATATTTTTTTAAGTATTTCTTTCTTTGTTCATTTTGTTGTAAATTGTATTTTTTTTTTTTTTTTTTTTTTTTTTAAATCTTGGACTCTAGACACTTATTTGTCTTCATAAGGTGTGTTTGCAACATATTTTAGATTCTACAGAGAAATAAAAAATCTACAGAGAAAACTGACAATAAAATGTTGCATTCACAGCAGGTTGGAATTATGAAAACTGCAATAGGGGACTGGATGAGGCAACTTCAACACTTCACCAAACAGACAAAAAACCAATAACAAATATAATTTCTGATTAATTATGGCTATATCAAGTAATTCTGATATTAACTATATCTGTGATTATTGTGGATAATGTGTAAGGGAAAAGACTGCTGCAAGACAATGTAAATCACTGATGACAAAGTTAAAATTATTTTAAAAAATACGAACATGCGCTATAAATGTACAATGTAAAAAGGTGTTTTAACCTCAAGTCTTCATGTTGTGACATTGTTTAAGGGGCTTACTGCCCTCTACAGGTTACAAATGTCTGCAGGTCAAACGTCACAGAAGCTCTTCTGTCACTTTCTCAGTTTTGGAAAGACACTGAATCGAATGTATGGGCCTGGCCAAGCGAGAAAACAGAGTGAGAAAGCACTATGCAGCAATACTAATCATCCCATATCTGATTTTAAAAATTAATTTAGAAGCAACCATAACAGCTCAAATTGTAGGTCTAAGCAAGTACTTTAACATGCCATTAAGGAATAATGACCAAATATTTAATAAAAACATGAATTTATCATCATTGACAAAATAACAGAGTAAGGAAAAATATACAGCAGTTATCTAAGGTTTGGAAAAAATGGCAAAAAGTGCTGTTCCTCAAGGAAAGTGCAAATATTTAGTATACCACCCTTTTCTTAACACCTGAGAGTACATTATATCCAAACATGAAATTGATATCATTTTTATTTTAGTTTTAAAAGACATGAATTTGTGGTAACTGAGTGAGAATCCAAAAAAGTAACGGGGAAAGGTGTTGGTCAGTATGATGCACCATAACAATAATCAAAGATTTAATTAAGATACTGATAAGATCATCAGATATGATTATATCTCTCATTAATATATATATATGTATACAGGGTGGGGAAGCAAAATTTACAATATTTTGAGGCAGGGACTGAAAGACAGTGTATGACCAATTAGTTTATTGAAAGTCATGAGAATTTAAATCTTCAAATCATATTTTACTGCATTTCTAACGGTCTTGTTGTCTACCTCAAGTTCAATTGCCATTTTTCTCATGGATTTGGTTGAATCCTTTAGGATTTCGGATTTGAGAGCTTTAATAAAAGCTTTGGTACGTTTTTTGTTGCTTCCTCCACTTCCAGACTTTCTCGTAATAGTTTTGCTCATAGTCATTCTCTTCTTTACATTATAAACAGTCTTTATGGACATTCCAACTATTTTTGAAATCTCCTTTGGTGTGACGAGTGCATTCAGCAAATCACACACTCTTTGACATTTGCTTTCCTGATTACTCATATTGGCAAAAGTTTCTGAAAAGGTATGGATAGTAGTGTTAGATATGATTATGACATCAATATATGTTTGGTTTCAAAACAATTGACATAGTGCCTGCTGAGAAAAAACAACTAAATGTTCATTGTAAATTTTGCTTCCCCACTCTGTATATATATATATATATATATATATATATATATATATATATATATATATGTGTGTGTGTGTGTGTGTGTGTGTGTGTGTGTATATATATATATATATATATATATATATATATATATATATATATATGTGTGTGTGTGTGTGTGTGTGTGTGTGTGTGTGTGTATATATATATATATATATATATATATATATATATATATATGTATATGTATGTATATATATATATATATGTATACATATGTATGTATGTATATATATATAATAACAAAAATCATGGTAGTATTTTATTATTATGAAATATAAGATTAGACACAGGCATATATTTTGACCATATTTATTTACACATTTCTATTTACAGTCTGAATTTATGCTGTATACATTCATTTACAACCTTTACTGTTCTTAATCTTCACTGTATTCTCATATATTTTCTTATATATCCAGTTGTAATTCCAGTACAAATTAAATAAACACAGTTTTAGAAACTAGAGATATATGTCTATCATGCTGGGTAATCAAAAATATTGTTTTAGAGAAAAAAGAAATTGACCCTGATGTTCACTTTCCCTTGGCCAGGCCCAGATGTGAAAATCAGCTGCAAAATCAGTCAGTGTTTTAACACTAACATTGAGCCTCTCCTGTCTCTCTTTAATTAACACTCCAACCATGTGTTTCCCTGCATGCTGCCAAAACAAAATACAAAACCAAATAAAAACTCCCTCAATTCCATGATCAATTGTGAAGTTGTAAAAAAGCAGCAAAGACATTACTGACATAGAGAGAGAAAAAAATGGCCATATATTGAGGTCACGTTTTGATTAATTTGTGGCCACAAGATGCAGTTCATTCCCATGCCACACTATTAATTCATCTCTCATTTTAATTAATTCTTGGTCACATTTCATTATTTTGTTTCATCAGTTCTGAGATTATCAGCTGACATGCCAAGAGTGTCTTACATGTACTCACTCTACTCACACCAATCTTCATTTTTAATAAATTTTTGTTAATATGGTAAATTTTACAGTGCCTTAAAATCTTAAACCACAAATTAATTAAAATATGGGAATGAGTTAATAAAACATGGGAGTAAATTGTATCTTGTGGTTGTGATTAAATCAAAACGTGCCCAAAGATAATTGATTTCCTTCACTTTCCTCTAAGGGACTAATTATTCATAAAAAGTACAAGATTATTGTGTGATATCACTTGAATGTACATCTGTGCATCTTTTACTTATACACGTGGGGAAATGCATGACATAAAACTGCATTCCAAATATGTATTTACATTTTGTTTATTTCTCCTCTAAGAGTCTCTAATAACATAGAATTTTACTTGGAACATCTTATTGTTCTCACTGGCTGTTGTAGATTCTACAGCTAAGCACTTTAGTTCAGACAATATGAGATTTATTGCATTAATTTTCCTGATGGTTTATACCAGGTTTCATTCAACACATGTCAGATGTTTATAACTGTTTGTGCTGCTTCTTATCATGGGGTCAGAGGTCACACTACATTGTGACTTTAACCTTCACATCCAATCAGTTCCCTTTTTTTGTGTGTCTTTTAAGACTGTGCACATATTCCCTGTATTTTCTTGTTGTATTTGAAGAAAAGACAATGAGAAATAAATCATGGATGTCAAATTCATTTTAGTGCAGGGCCACATACAGCCCAATTTGATTTCCAGTGGGCCAAATTAAAATAATAGGCATAATAACCTATAAATAATAATCCAATTTTTTTTCTTTGTTTTAGTGTGAAAAAGTACATTATAAAAATGTGAATAACCTGAATAGCCATGTACAACTTGAAATTTCTGAAGAAAAATAAGTGCAATTTCAACAATATCATGTCTCAGCTTATTATTAACGTAACTCACTGGTCACAGCGGATCTATTATATTGTTGTTAAGATTGCACTAATTTTTCTCAAGACATTTCAGGTTGTTCATATTTGTTCAAGTAATTCACATTTTTTGTAAAATAA
The DNA here is from genome assembly GCF_902148855.1 of Sphaeramia orbicularis. NCBI lineage: Eukaryota > Metazoa > Chordata > Actinopteri > Kurtiformes > Apogonidae > Sphaeramia > Sphaeramia orbicularis. The sequence goes on from NC_043963.1 coordinate 21,058,979, forward strand.
TAGTTTCTCACATCTGCTGCTGACTGTCTTCAGCACTTTGATACACCTTTATTACACAATGCACTATTGTCATATCTGCTACTGTTTTCTTCCGTCATACTCCCTCCTCACTTTTCATCACCATTACTTTATTGCACTACTGCTGTCATTGTAGTTACTGTGATTTGCATATTCAATATATTATTTGATTATTTACGTATTCAGTATTCTTTCATAGTTTATCTTTTATACCACTTTATTACAACAATTAGATCTTGAATTTCCCTCTGGATTAATAAAGTATCTATCTATCTATCTATCTATCTATCTATCTATCTATCTATCTATCTATCTATCTATCTATCTATCTATCTATCTATCTATCTATCTATCTATCTATCTATCTATCTATCTATCTATCTATCTATCTATCTATCTATCTATCTATCTATCTATTATTCCTATAACATTTTTGCTTCTTTTTTTTTTAAATTGCATGGCATTTAAATAGCAAGGTGAGAGAGAAAGTGTCTGAATTTTCTGTAAGTCCTGTGCATCTGGCAAATTGACAATAAAAAAATATCTACATTGAATCTAGATTGTAAATGTAAATATTTTCATAATGTAATTTTACACTGGCAACTCATCCAGGGTGTACCCCGCCATTGCCCATAGGTAGCTGAAATAGGCTCCAGCACACACACACACACACACACACACACACACACACACACACACACACACACACACACACACACACACACACACACACACCTCTACGACCCTAGTGAGGATAAAGCAGGTTCAGAAGATGAATGAATGAATATATTTTTCCATTTTTTAAATATTAAACTAGGGAGAAATTTTGGAGATGTAATTATTTATAGGCTTTAAGGCTATATTTAACTAGTTACTAGCCTGATCAAATTATAGCCTGACCAAAACTGAGGGTGACACATTTGATTGATAATATCTTCAGTGTAATTTTTGCATTTGGCCGGATTGGACCCTTTGGTGAGCCGGTTTTGGCCCGCAGGCCTTGTGGTTGACACTCCTGGGGAACTGAAATCACTGAGGCCACTTTAATGCCACATGAGATCGGATGTCAACAGATACAGAGCAGATCTGAACAAGAGGTGAAAGGAATCCAACTGTCGGCTTACACTTAAACGCACCATATCAGTAGGAAGTACCCGCCCACTTGAGGTCAGCTGACCTAATTTTACGGACTGTCATTGGTCTCTGTTAGCTGTCAATAATAAATCCACCACGTGGTTGATAATAACACGGGTGGGCTCGAGGGGGCGGTGGTGAACTACACGACGTTATTTAGATGTATGTAACTAGTCACGCATGGGTGAAGTTGGCTAATAACTCATCTCGGCTTAAACGTTAGCGAAGTAGCGCTTGAGATACAGCCTAGGATACCTAGAGTGTGACCGGTGACCTTTGGCCGCTGTGGCCGTGACAGTGTGAGTCCCGACCGGGGAGGAGCAGTGAGTGACACACGGTAGTTGGTTCGTTAGCCTGTTTAGCTCAGACATCAGGAAGAAGAGTCACAGCCTGCTCCAGCTCCGGGGAGAAGGAGAGCCAGTCCGCGGTCATGGCTTCCCTCAGTAACTCGGGGGCCACCTCCAGTCCCATGGTCATCCTTGCGCCCAAGACTAAAACGAAAAAGAAACATTTCGTGCAGCAGAAGGTGAAAGTTTTCCGAGCCAGTGACCCTGTCCTGAGCGTCTTTATGTGGGGCGTGAATCACTCGGTGAGTCGGGGGGGGGGGGGAAGCTAACATTGCACTGGATGCTAATGGTACCGCAGTGTATGTAAATGTAGGCTAACAGTTAGCACGACCGTTGGTGAATTAGACAGACAGGTGGAAAGAAACTGTGTCATATGTTACTGGTGATAGCCTGAGGTAACAGACAGCCTGCGTGAAGCTAAAACCAGTTATGTGGCTCTGTTAAAACAACCCAACTAATAAAATGTGTAACGCTTATAAGCTCTCTGTGACCTGACTTTCAACAACTCTTAAAATAATGCCATGATGTTACCTCATGTTCACTCATAGCTGTGCAAGTGTCATTTGTTTCGACTAACAACAGCTCCCCCATGATAGTTAATGAGCCTAATGGTTACACTTATACATGCCAGACACTGAGGGGAAAAAAAAGGTGTATACTTTATGTTTTATTATAAGGTGCTGTGTTATGGCCTATATTTTGATTGGTTCAGTAACAGTATGGGCTCGTAAGACACTTTAACTTGACAAATCATTAAGTACTATTCACCAAATAAGATTAAGATGAAGAGTAAGATATCTTTTACTCTCCCAGTAGGGAAATTTGTCTTGGCTGCATTTCTTCTGCAATGGTAAACATTAATAATACAATATTATTATACTGATCTCATCCCAATGTCAGCAAGCAGTAAATACAGATGATGGCATAAAATCCTGATTAATATAATAAATCACGCACGTATATGCAGTATTAATTGAATGATTATAATATACAATCACATAAATACACAATATACTTACCAAATCGCATAAATATAAATACTAAGAGCATAGGAAAATATGAAGATTAGGATTATGAAGGAATACATGAAAACACTGAACACCAGACTAGTGACTTATCAATACTTCAACAAGACTTAAGTTGTTTTTTAACTACAGTTATGGAAGTGGGGGAAAAAAGAAAACTTATACCATTCGCTTTTGCATTAACTGACTATGAAATGATGATATTCTTTCATCTCTACAGCTTTCATTCATGACATGCATTTCATAACATTCAGTGTCTGTGACAGACATTATTGTATTGGATGCAGTGTCTCAGCTGCCATGTATTTTCTTTAAAGCAATGCATTTCCTCAACACACTGTAAAATACAATTAATCTTTAACAACATGCAAACATTTTTGTTCAGGATTGCTTTTATACAATCAGTTGTAAAGAGCCATATCTTAAGTAAGCGCACATAGACATTTGTGATCTATAAAATGTCTTTTTTTTTTCTGCAGATCAATGATCTGAACCAAGTACCAGTTCCTGTCATGCTTCTGCCTGATGATTTCAAAGCAAACACTAAGATTAAAGTCAACAACCACCTTTTTAACAAGTAAGTCCGACAGAATTAACATTGAGTGTAAATTAGAGACAGAGGTCAGAACTTCAGAGACATGTGAACCTGCAGCAGTGAGTTCCTGTTAAGTCTAACCAGAGCTTGGCAGGTGTTCAGAGGATCTTTAACAATTGTTGAGAAGGAAAACGAGATTATGTTTGTGTATTCTACTTCCAGATACAAAAATCCTATCACCATCATCATCACACTTCCCTCTCTTCTTTTGCAGAGAAAACCTCCCTGGACATTTCAAGTTCAAAGAATACTGTCCTCAGGTCTTCCGAAATCTAAGGGAACGGTTTGGTATTGAGGATCTGGATTATCAGGTTTGTGATATTTTGAGGAGTCATTTAATATGTAGACAACTTTGCTCATTTAATCTTACTTGGTTGGCTGAGAAATTGAGATTACAAAGAACTAATTGTTTACTTCCAGGTGAAATGTTCTCTTGCAGGGTTTTGGACTGTTCTGTGAAGTGTATTAAATTCCAAAATAAATTTAAATTATATATTGTTGTTATTCCTTTAATTGTAATATTTTTAATAATTCTATTTTTGATGGGAGATTGGTAATCTTCTTTCCAATATCTGTGCTCCTGGTTTTATAATCTTCAGGTGTCGTTGACTCGCAGCCCCCCAGCGCGGAGTGTGGACGACCAGGGTGAGGGTCTGCTCCTCAACTCTTACGATCGTACACTGGTCATCAAACAAATATCCAGTGAAGATGTTGCAGATATGCACACTATCCTGTCTGAGTATCACCAGGTAAGGTTCGTTTGTATTCAGGTCACACATGGCCTGGATTCATTTTCAGTGGGTTTTTGTTACACATATGTTTATATTAAATTTACATTTCATCTGGAAAATAGAGACTAAGGAACAGTGTTGATAAATAGGTGACATGAATTTTGGAGTGAGTCCCAGTTATTCCTCTTTGATCCTGCAGTGAAGCTCAGGTTATAAATAAACCTCACCATGATGAATCCTTTTGCCTCCTCTGCCTTCTGTTCATTCGGTTTTTGTCTATCAGGATCCACAACAGAGCCATGATCATTCATCTCCTTCTGTCTGCATGACTGAACTGTGTATAAATCTTCACATCTCTGCCTCCATGTGACCTACTTACTTTCTCTGTAACCTTTTGTTTGGACCTTTGTAGCAAAAAAACCCCTAAGAGCTTTTGTCACAGTTATGTTCCTGGGGGAACTTTTACATTTTTTGCCACAGGTGAGGGAAGTCGACCCAAATATGACTATATTTAGATTCACTATCATATTGGGAACAGCAGAGTGGTGCAGTGTGTAGGAGGACAGCTACGTATTTAACCTGAGGACATCTGTCCCACTGAAGTGTCCTTGAGCAGGACAGTAAACTCATACCATCTCCAGGCTGCTTCTCACAGTCTGAACCTGACTGTAGCTCTTCCTGTGGGAATAGCTAAAACTAAAACCAAAACCGAATAATGGGTTAGAGCACAGCAGAGGACAGAACAAATGCCCTTTTATGTTATTGTTGGTTTATTTAAGATATTCAAATGTTCATATCAGAGCACCAGCGTTCATGTAAATATTCGTGTACGTTTGTCGGAGAGATAAAGATGAGGTTCGGTGAGGTTTCATACATCCACCTCCAGGTTGTTTATTTGTATTTCAGTTAGTCACCGGCACATTTGCTGCCCGGTGGATTCACTGTTTGTCCTTGTTGGCCTGAGGCGCGTACTTCAAAAACTAGGTCTCACTTGAGGCAAACATGCCACTGAATAAACTTTTGGCTGCTTTCAGCTCTTAGTGGAATGTGTAGCCTGTGGTTACACAGCCTACATACAACTGGGAGGGAGATGAAGAAAATGGCAGTGCTGTTTCAGAGTGTTTTTCGATCCATTTGGCCCTGAATGAGGACATTGTTACCAGAGCTCTTGTGTCGGCATTGCAGTTTCCTACATGGATCGTGACAATTTCACTAGTTGCTGAGGATTTTCCAATCAGCTTTCTTGAATCCTTTGAGCTGCTCTTCTGACTGTTGTGCATATACAGCCTAAGTGTCTGAAACCACTTCCTACTTATGATTAAAAGCTCTGTATTTACTCAATTTTTGAGTGTCCTAAAATACTCAAAACACCCAAAACCAGATTAGAATATAAAATGTCAACAAACCAAGCACAGCAGAGTAAACCTCTGACTTCAGAATGTGAAACAACACCAGAGCAATGAAGGAGGAAGTCAAATACAGGCTGTGTTTGACAGATGTCCTGGCATGCTTTACACAGTAGGTATTTTACATGATCATAGAAGGGGAAAACATAAGTGAAGCTGATACCATCAGTACTGTCTGTCGTCTGGTTTAAGTTTTCTAGTAAGCCAACTTGGTGAAAAATCCTCTTCAAACTGATAACAGGATGAAAAGCAGCCATCATTATTCACAAAGAGCTGTATCTCTTCTACTTTTACCAGTATTTCCCTTTTCTTCCTTTATTACTCTTAATAGTACTAATTATGATTTCATGTAGTCACAGTTGTCAGTGTCCTATCTGTGCAGAGCTCCAGCAATATTTGTGATGTTCAATGCAGTCTTGAATCTTTATTAAAAGTTTAACCAAATTCCTGTTTTTTGTCATGAAAACAAATCAAAGCACTTGTTCTGTGTATCTAGTGGGTGAACAGAAGGTGGAAATTTGTTCCACAGGTGAATTATTACCGCAAGCAATGTTTCAACAACCTCCTGCTGTGATTTGGCAAAGATTTAAACCCACACCTACAAAGTAAGGAGTTTGTAGTGCAGTGATAAGGATGTGATACCTCACCAGCTTCTTGATTGTCAAAGTGCCAGGTGTTTTCAGTGGAGCTTCAGGCTTGGCTGGGGATTGGGCCCAGATCTCTGTGGTGTGGGATAAGTGGTTTGTCTCTGTGCCAGATGCCTGAGATATGAATATTGAAAAAAGAAACATGAGGCCTCATGCAAAAAGAAGTGATATACAAAGAAATGTCCTTGAAGGTTTGTTAGAATACAGTGACTTCTACAATTTAGCAGTGCTTTTCTTTTCTTTGCTTTCCTCTTAGCTTAGAGAAAATTCAAGAGTTTACCAAGATGAGAAAAAAATACTCATGTATTTTGTAATTATTTGTGGATATGTCTTGAACTTCAGGAATCCATAGAAATACATGCATATCGTAGGCCAAATCAGATTGAGTATATTGTTTAAAGATTGTATTGCTAGATTAATGGGCTAAAGATGAACTGATGCACCTGAAGTGGCATCGTTGTCGAGTGATTAATCTACTCACTCATGCTTCCAATTTATGATCAAGTGTGAGTTGTCATTGAAGATAACTCATAGCAGATTTGAGTAGATGGGAATATTGCAGCTGGAGTTGACTTTATTTATTTGCTGTCCAACAGAAAATAAAGTGTCAGGCAAATGTAAGGGAATGTTACTGATTGAGGTCGTATTTTTGGAAGTATTGTGTGCTGTCTTTTTAACATCCTGCTTCGTGCACTTCAGGTGGAAGTGAATGAGGTCAGTGTGAAGTTGGTGTCTATTTTAACTGACTGCTATTGTTGAGCGTGACCAACCTGGATAGAGTCAGTAATTAATTTACAGTATAACATGGCCCAGTGTAGGCACTTTTCCTCTGTGCCTCTTTTTTCTGTATATTTACTTACTCAATATCCTCTTTTTAATATCTACCTTTGCTTCCTCCCTGCAGCACATAGTGAAGTGTCATGGTAGCACTCTGCTGCCTCAGTTCCTGGGCATGTACCGCGTCGGTGTGGACAGTGAAGAGACGTACCTGATCGTCATGAGGAACATGTTCAGCCACAGACTGGTGGTGCACAGGAAGTATGACCTGAAGGTGAGGGAAAACCACATAGAGAACAGTCTGACATTCATTTTTAACAACAAAATGTCAGGAAATGTCTTTATCTTTGCATAGCCTTACAGTTTTGGGATAATGTTCAAGAATTAATTCGCTACATGTCACCTGTAGCTTTGAGGCAAGGCTCTATTATCTAAATCCTCTCAGCTTGTGGAGTCACTTTATTAAAATCTCTCTTGCAGGGCTCACTGGTGTCTCGAGAAGCAAGTGACAAAGAAAGGGTAAAGTACAGTTTATTTACAATTTTGTGGCATTGACTGTATCTTTTTTTTGCCTCCTCCTACCACATGCCCTGCTAAAATTACACATTAACTCCTTTAGGTAAAAGAACTTCCTACCTTTAAGGACATGGATTTCAGGAACAACATGCAGAAGGTTTATGTCACTGAGGAACAGAAGGAGAAGTTTATGGAGAAACTGAACAGGGATGTGGAGGTGAGTAAAGTCCCTCCTGTTGTCGCTCCACTTCACCACACAGCGGCAGTATCAGTACATTTAACATATAAGACTCTTGGGCAGTCATTTTGGCATCAGAAAGGTCGATGTGAAATAATTTTATTGATAAAAGAGGCAGATTTGGATATTTGGAGATGTTTACTAGTATCAGTTATATTTAAAGATGCTGTATTCTATCTGTGTTAAATTGTGGTTCTTGTCATAAAACTAATTTCCTCCCCTGTTTGGTTTCCTCAGTTTTTGGTGAAGTTAAAGATCATGGACTACAGCTTGCTGCTTGGTATCCATGACATGGGCCGTGCTGAACGGGAGGAGGAGGAAGGTGAGGAGGTTTCAAATGAAGAAGAACAGGAGGCGGAGAACGGCCTGGCGCCGGCGGCTGCAGTCGGCTCTTACGGCACCTCTCCTGAAGGCATCGCTGGTTACATGTCGTCCTGCAAACCTCTGGGGCCTGGGGAGTTCGACCCATATGTGGATGTATACGCGATCAGGAGCTGCTCGGGTGAGTAGCTGGTTGAGTCTGTGATATGAAGGCGATAAGGTATTTAGACACCTTATCCAAAACCAAATCCAGATCAGGATTCTGTACCATTCGAAGATAGAGCAGGTCTTGACATTTTCTCAAAAATGAAGGCAGCTATTGCTTTGGGGGAAAAACACATCGTTAGCGTCATAGCATAATTTCCTACGTCATATTTTTGCCAAATTGTAACATCTGCATCGAATGAAGCAAAAGTGCTAGAAGAGTAAAGTTACACAGGTATCACCGTTTGGCCAAAGATATAACTTGGGTAACTATGCTTTAAGGCTAATGATGCTGCATGATATGATCTATTAATATGATCTGTTTCTTGCTGATCCAGACCTGAGAGCATATTTTCATTTCTGTTCAGCCTCTCTTGATGGCTACTTAATCACTGATACTATGTAATCAGTAATTTGTAGTCTGATAACATTAACTGACCTTATTGCCTCTGAATTCACCTCCACTCTGCCTCAAGTTTCATTGAATGTATTCATAATAAATGAGGCCCATGACTACCACTGTAAAACAAGCCCAGTGAAATAAGCCTGAATGTGTTGTGCTTTTCATCTCAGGAGCTCCTCAGAGGGAGGTCTACTTCATGGGCCTGATTGACGTACTTACCCAGTACGACACCAAGAAGAAAGCCGCTCATGCAGCAAAAACTGTCAAACATGGGGTGAGTAACACAAGAAAGGAGGTGCAGAGGGGGTAGAGTTCCTGCTGTCAAATGTTCAAAATATTCACGTGTACCTGCATGGAGGGCAAAGTGTTTGGTATTTGCTCGGATGTATTATTTAGTCGTTAGAAGTATGATGTCGATAATGATCCTTTTGCTCTTTTTTCTGTCCCTTTGTCACAGGCCGGGGCTGAAATCTCCACAGTCCACCCTGAGCAGTACGCCAAGCGATTCCGTGACTTCATCTCAAATATTTTTGCATAACACTAAGTTACAAATAGTGCCAGTCGGCTAATTCATGTGAGAGTTCAAAGTCTATTTTACCATTGACCCAAAAAAAAAAAAAGTATGCACATACAGATCACTGTGTATAGTGATCTGAAGCAACACTCCATACGTTGTAGCAATCTGATGTACTACTTCTAATGCATATATTTATTTTTAAGATTTAAAATGTTTTCTTAGAGCTATTAAACATTCGTAAATATAATAACTGGAGCAATAAGGTACTTATGGGAAACAAACTGCTGTTGATCAGTGTTTATAGTGTTCTATCAGATCAGTACTAGATCAAATGTCTGTTCTTTTCTTTTCCAGCCATTTTGCTTTGTTTTCACAGACATGTACTGAAACTTAATCATATAATCATCTAGTGGAGATGAGTAATACGTTTGAAGAGTAATTGTCTATATGAGCAGGCCATGTGAATGTTTAGAGTGCCAAATGTCTTGGATCAGAGCTTTTACATGTGAGATCGCACAATTAAAGGAACCTTTTGTGAATATTGTGATACATCAAATGGCACCAAAGACCTGTCAATGGAAACAAGGGGTTCTAGTTAATTAGGAAGCATATCAAACTATTTAGACTCTAAGCATTTTGCCAAGCATTTATGTCTTAGCTACCAAAGCCTGTTAAGGGAACATGAGGTGACTGACCCTTTCTTTACCCACGTGACCACCGAGCTGAGCCTGCGTTAATGAAGTGGCCGGTCCATATCCTCGGATCAGTCCTGCCTTTTAAAATCAGAGATCACGTGTGGAATTTGATCTCACAAGCAACACAAACACAGCAACTCCTGGGAACAGCCCATACCTCATATGAAGTCATGTTGAACACAGTGTTGTGTTTTGTGCATTAAAATGGCTAATGTGTGCTATGTGAATTGTGATAGGATAATATTTAGAAACATATATATAGCAACACAGTTAGGAACTACTGTCTGTATATTGTAATGAAAGTGTATTTAGTGATAACCAGAGTACTGTGTTAAACTTTTTTAAAAATAACACTACATGTCAGTAGCTTATGCAGTTAGCCTTAAAGTGAGATGATACAGCATTCCCAAACACAGACCAGGCAGAGTGGATACAATGCTGTACACTGCCTCAGAAACAAACCTGATGATTGCACATGTTGTATTTTTGCAAATCAGCTTTTGGACCAAAATATATTTTACGAAGAATTTCTGAATTGTGTCTGAGTTTTTATTTTTTAAGTGTGCATGTGTGTTCATACATGGCATACACTGGACAAATACTGGGAAATGATTTGGGGATTGGTGAATCCACAGAATGAGTAAATCATTGTTTTAATAAAAGAATAATTGCTGGTACCAAGATATTGGAGGTTCTATTTGAATGAATGGAATATAATTAGGACACAGACATGTGATCAAGACAGAAACTTTCACATCAGTTAAATGATCACTATGAATGTCAAATTAGTATTTCTGATTTTTAATCCCGAGTGGAAGTAAACAAACAAACAAAAAAAAAAACATGGCTACTTGTATGACAGTTAAAATGATGTAAAAAAAAAAAAAAGTATTGTAAAATACGTCAAAATGTAATTAAACAGAAAAAATACAGGAAGACAAATATTGCAATGGATGAGAAATTGACGGTTATTTATGGTTTTAACTCACATGACATCATGCCAAACTAGCATATTAAATATAGCACATAATCATATGAAAATATACTCGATATGAAAATATAGTTTATTCAGCTAAAAACCTTGAAAAGTCCATGAGATATGGATGAAAAACCCTAACAAAAGAAAAACTAATATGAGTAGTAAAATCAATAATTGTTATTTTAGCAGAGTTCTAAATCTAATGTTCATAACTGTCTGTAATCACCTGAAAATAGTCTGTTTTTGTTACTTTAAAATGACCTGTTAATCTCCAGTTGGAGTGGGTTCTCTTCTGTGGAGTCTGCTGTGATTCCACAATAGTTATGAATGGACAAACTAAACACTGGCCTTAAGGAGTTCATGAGCATTCAGATGGTCACCGTCTGCAACGTCATCAATATTTATACAAGTCCTTCACAGTTCACCTGCAATTCAAGCATTGTGCAACAAATCAAGCAACTGAAGACAATATTTATTTAATATCAGAGCCAGTTGCCGCAAAAAGGGCAACTTGAGAAGGAAATCCACATTGCAAGACTTTCATTCAAGTTCTAGAAACTATGAGGCTTGGAAACTGTTTTTTTCCCCGTCTCGCTTTTTCCAGAAGTGGACTTTCTGCTGACTGGTTCCTTCCTGTTTTATCAGAAACAACAGAATTTGCTGACCGGTTTTCTACTTAGTTCAGGAGAGCAAATTGAACAGACAGTAGGATTCAAGCAGGATGAACACTGTAGCAGAAGGAGGGGTCGGTAGGAGATAAAGTGCTGACAATCCAGAGAGGCTGTTAGAACAGTGTGTCCAAGTGAGCAGTTCTCATTAATCAGTGGGAATCGGGGCCAACATAAACGTGCCTGCAGTTTCTCCACATGACGTTGACCTTAGTCACAACCTTCCAGTTCCTCATCTGGGTACACTCACCACATTTAACTGACGGTTTGTCATTGGCACCGTTTCTTTCAAAATTAAGAGGGCAGCATCTGTCATCAGTGAAGACAGGGTTACTGTTTGAATGGATTTCGCAAAAGCTTACTCAGTACATGTTCTTAAATGCCCTTTTAATGTCATCTCTTTAAAGTGAGTAACACACTTCATCATTGTTTTATATCAGGGGTGTCAAATGCATTTTAGTTTAGGGGCCACATTCAGCCCAATATGATCTCAAGTGGCTCGGACCAGTATATAATAATAATAATAATAATAATAATAATAATAATAATAATAATAATAATAATAATAATAATAACTTATAAAACAGTCAACTTCAAGCCTTTGAAAAATCAAAAATTACATTATGGAAATATTTACATCTGTAAAGTATCATTCAAAAAAAAAAGGGAATAACCATGAACAAACTGAAATTTTTAAAGATAAAATAAGTGAAATTTTAACATGCCTCATTGTATTGTTTACACATGTGCATTACAACTTACAGATCACAGTGGATCTACAAAGACACAAAACATTTAGTAACAAGCAGAATATTGTTAAAATTGGACTTATTTCTCTTAAGACACTGAAGGTTGTTCATATTTGTTAATTTTTTTTGAAAGGATAGTTTGTAAATCTAAACATTTTCATGTAATCTTACTTTTTTTTAACTCTAAAACAAAGACAAAAATTTGGACTTGTCATTATTTATAAGTTATTATGATAGTATTTTACTGGTCTGGCCTGCTTTAATTGCTCTGTATTTGGCTCCTGAACTAAAATGAGTTCTGTAATTTTTTGCATTACACAAATTTGTCCCTTGTTGGAACGGACCCCTTGGGTGGCTGATTTTGGCCTGCGGGCTATATGTTTGACTCCCTTGTGTCTGTCAGTAGGATTATACAAAGCAATTGTTTTTCACCTGCTTAAAGTTTGGAAAATCATAGACTGATAAAGAAACTTATAATTAGAGATCAGGTATTTAAAAACAAGAACCATAAAATCAGATGTGTCCACTATTCTTGCATCATAATCTGTTCATACTATTCTCACACTTACTATTAGGCTACGTTCAGACAGCAGGTGTTATTGCACAATTTGGATTATTTGGTGAATTCCAATTTTTTTGTGTGCTCGTTCATATTACATATTAAATGCGACTTCTATCAGTTTTGAGTATGAACTGAATGTGACCCTGAAGTGACCCTTATGCGCAAAAGAGGTCCTGACATAATACCTGACCACGCAGGCACGCACTGTGTTTATGGAAGTAACGCTCCTGGGATGCAGAATTGTGACATTTGTTGCATTTCAGTGGTGGAAGGGTTGGATAAATGTGACCTGGCTGTTCAGACTGGATTTAGGACCACATTTAGGACCACATATGAAAGTGGCCTGGGCCAGATTTGAAAAAATCAGATTTGTGCCATTGAAACTGTCTTTAACAGATCGGATAAAGGTCACATTTGGGCAAAAAAAGTCAGATTTGGGCCACATTTGCCTGCAGTCTGAACATAGCCTCAGTTACATTTGTGCCACTTTTTAAGAAATTCCCCCAAGGTGTTCTTGAGATGTCATCACATTAACCTTTGACCTCTAAAATCATCTGTGACTCCAAGGGCCGTTTGTGCCCTCCATTACTATTGCATTTTACACATTATACAGACCAACATTACAGAGACAGATGGATGCATGTAGAAATAAACTGATCAAGTGACAAATTACTTAGTAACTTAGTAGTTACTTATTTATCATGCTAGTGGACAAAAAGGTGGAAAACATAGACTATATATTATTATCTCTGTCAGGTTTAATAATATTGTAGAATAATAATAAGAGTGGATCATTGGTTAATATTGCATGTTAAGGTTTGAATGGATTTAGCATGAACACGTTACTATAAGTTGCTCTGTAACCTGGAAGTCACTCAGAAAACATAAGACTTTAATGTATGATTTGAGCAAACACAAGAGCGCTGTTTTTCCTGGCATAAAAGACACCGTTTTTCCTTGACTTGATTGTTCCACGGCATCGTGACGATGAATTTATAGATCCCGGTAGGTACATTCTGATTGTTTTGTTACAGTTGTAGTTTCTGGAGCACATTTTGCTACTTTGCAACTAATCCTCTTAAAATAAAAAAGCATTTGAAAAGTCTGCAGTTATTTTCTGTTTTCACGCATCATGAAATGTGTAAAAAATAAATATAAACAACAATAAAGTGACATGTAGTGTAATGGAAAGGTAGACTATCATATTTTGTCTAAAGTCAGGAGCTTATGGAAAATTAGTGAGGAATCAGAATCACTGACAGCAACTTTGAAAAGTAATCTAGTGAATTAGGAAGGTACCTGTAATCCGTACCACCTATGCAAACTGACTGTAGCTCAAGATGATCAGTCATGTTTTAGATAATAAGCACATGTATTCCACTACTTTACACACTTTCTGCCATGTGCAACATTTTTCACCTAACAGTTGTTTTCCCAGAACTTCTTTCTCTGTGACCCCCATGTTTGCACCTTCCCCAGTGCTTAGCCCATCACTCACCATTCCCCACAACACGGGGAGGAGTGAGGGGGACTTCCTGGTATTGTTCTCTGCTATGCGGTGTCTCTTTCCAGTGTCTCTACAACATTCCTACTATACATCCAGGATCATGTAAGGTAATGTCTAGACAACTTTTCAACTGATTTTATGTAATCAAAAACAGATTGAAAGCATATGAATACAGCCAAGTTCTGTATCTAATGTTTTAATTATCATCTGAGGGATCAGAGTTACCACACATTAAATCATCATAGTGATTGTTTTTATACGTATTTATATTTTGTACATGGTGCTTTTAATGTGTATTAAAATAATCCTGTGAAGACACCTTTCAGTCTCACAAACACTTTGTTTTGTTGTTTTTTTTTACCTGTAATTTCCTCATGTGTCATAATGCCCGGGTGTCTGTCCACTAAAACTATGCTCTTTAATGGTGGGGGCGGCTCTAGACTCAAACACCACTCCCCGCCACTCACTGAGGATGTCCTGTTAGATTTGTGTCTGTGTGTGTGTGTTAATGAGAGATGGGAGGGTAGAAACTCCTGGTTGGTTGATTGTTAAGATAGTTCTCAACACTATTGCTGGAAAGACTCATCTCAAGTCTGCAGACGACATCACAAAAAGCTTTTCTCGCTCCACAAGACGAGGCCTCAGGAGAGACCTGTCCTTCTTCACCTCCTGTAAACTCACTAAGGTATGTTTGTACTTTGAGGAGAAATTGGATTAATTTAATAATTTTATCGTTTACCACAACTTGAGTGCTTGCAAAACATTTTTTTAAGTAACAGAACACCTAAACCCAGCATGTCTGCCAGCCTCCTCCCATGCTTGTTATGTAACGTCTGAAAGCATAATCAGATTAACCCTGAAGTAAATCTAAACTCCCTCCAGATATTAAACTATTTTCCTCTGCTTTTCACTCCAGACCATGAGCGCTCACAACCATTCGTTAGACTATTTAAACGGCACTCCATGGTTTATCTACGAGTGCACCATCCAGCTGGATGCAGACTACCGTCGCATTGGCCTCTTCCTCATCTACCTTTTCATCTTCGTGGTGGGTCTGCTTGAGAACTCCCTGGTCGTCTGGGTGAACTGGCGCCGACGCCACTCAGCTAATGGGGTTCTCTTCTGCATCATCAACGTGAGCCTTTCGGACCTGATGGTGATCGTGATCCTGCCTTTCTTCATGATGGAGGTGACCATTGACAAGGTCTGGCTCTGGGGACGCTTTCTCTGCAAGGTTACCAACCTCATCTATGTGGTCAACTTCTACAGTAGCACCTTCTTCCTGGCCGCCATGACGTTGGAACGTTACTTGTCTCTAACCAGGCCGTCGTCACCTTCGTGCTTCCCTGTGATGGGCCAGCGTCGCTGGCTGGTCTGCGGAGGCCTGTGGGTGTTCTCTTTGTTCTTGGCCCTGATGGAAAACGTTCATGTGGATCTCCTGGAATGGGATGAACCGGGCTGTTACATGCTGCCTGAAAACAACTACGCTGAGTGGTTTGTCACTGTGGCTTTCCTTTGCCTGATCTTCCAGTTCGTGGGCCCTGCTGCTCTCATCATCACTTGCAACGTGCTGATTGCTCGAGCGGTCAAAACAGCACCAGATGTGCAGGGACGAAGGGATGTGTGGCTGGTGCACGTGTACTCCCTGGTGTTTGTCATGTGCTGGCTGCCCTATCACCTGGTCATGGTCCTGATGATCATAGATGACACTAACCCTTTCATCTTCAGCTGCAACACAGTGGAAGTCCTCTACTTCTCATTCGGCGTTGTGCAGGGCTTGTCCCTTTTCCACTGCGTCGCCAACCCCATCTTATACAACTTCCTCAGCAAGAGCTTCCGCAATAACTTGATCAACACAGTGGTGAACTGCATTCCCAGAGATCCAGGAGCTGGGGACCAGATAGGAGGAACGAACCAGCCTGGCGCCCCCAACAGAGGAGGGAAAGATCCGGAAAAGGAGCGCAAGATAAGCAATGCCAGCACCAGCCAGTCTGATGTCGGATCATAAGAAAAAAGCTGCTGTAATAAAAGAGAAAGTTTCTGTCAGATCACAGACATTTAGTGAGTGATGAGGTGAAGAAAGTTATGACAGAACTAAAGAAGATTGAACAGCAGCATCATTTCACTCTGTTTATAAACTCATTGTGCTGTTGTGCAAGAAATGGGCACATCAACACCATCCTGTCATAATCCACTTGTTTTTGTTTTGTCATATATCTGATCACAGTTTTAAAATGAGGAGGGCAGGAAATGTTTGATTTTCTTTCCTCTAAGCTGCTGAACTCCCACCGGAACTCATGATGATGTGTAAACCCTCATGGCACGAGGGAAGAATAGTGCCACACCAGGAATGCATGTAAACAAATTTGTCTGTCCAGTAACAGATAAGATCATACCAGTCGAAGTTTATGAATTTTACAAGTGTCAGAAAGTATTTTAGTAGATATATCACTAATCCATGCTCATCTGTTTCTGGATGTTCTGTTTAACTGTTCTCATATAATAAAAGCCCCTCTCACATTTTGGATCCAAGCTGGAAAATCTGAGTTGTACTTTGTTAGCAGAACAATGAAAAATCACCAGTCAAGCACTTTTGGAAGCTTTATGTTTATTTTTCTACACCAGTTTGCTGCTCTTGCATTTGGCTATCTATGCTTTTGCAGCTAATGTTTATGTTTATTACATTTACTTCCATCTTTCTCCATCTGCAATGTGTCACTTTTAACAGTCTGACCGAACTGAAGGCAGAAAAAGGAAAAAGGAGATTTGAGTCCACAGATGGCACAATAGCAGGAAGAGACTGGGAGTTTTAAAAGGGCAAAGGTCACGAGCCCCTGGAAGCAGAGAGGTCACAAATACTCCACAGATTTCTGCTAGTTCATCAGTGGAATTTTGATGATGGAATGGTTTTGTGGTGTAGGATATCATAAAAGGTCAAAACAGATAAAAAAATCATTCAGGAATAATAAAAGTCTTGCTTTTTTCCTTCCCAAAAACTTAAAAACAAGGTAACAAAAAAAGGCCAATATGTATAGATAGCTTTACAGAGAGAAAACATATAAATGCATAAAAATAATTAGTTAATAAATAGTTGTATTGTTATCATAAATATGAGGTAATATACATGTACACTTTTGAACGGGCACTTAAATGCCATTTTTCTATGGCACAAGATGTTATAACAATACACATGGCATTCATTTAGTCAACACAACATATAATATGTGACTAAATGACTAACCATTTAAAAACAAAACTTTTAAATTTCAGTTGCAGAAACAAATGAGAAGGATCTGTAAAATTAATTTTCACTTTGTCAGGTCTCCCTTGAAAGAGATTTCATATCAAGGGACTTCCTGGTTAAATAAAGGTTAAATAAAAATACTTTAATACCTTCTGTGTAGCCTGTTATATTGTATTAAATTAGCCTGTTATATTGTATTAAATCAACGAAAAACTTTATTAAAGACACAATTCAGAAAACCAGTGAAATGATGTGAAAAAATAAAACTTTTAAAGGACATATACAAAATGTCTATGTTGGAAAATACTGACTGCATATATAGGACAATAATGTCTATGCTACAATGAAGTGCTACTTTAGTAACAGTGTAGTTATCATAAACTGACGTCTATCCTGAAGTTATAAAGATACAGACTTATTTGGAGTACGTAATACAAGCAGAGCACATCACAGTCAACAATCAACCAGCCGCTCTTATTCACAGAAACATAACAGGACACACTGCCACCAAGTGGCTTCTTTGTTTCTTAATTCACAGAGAATAAAAACCTCAAACAGGCTGACTCAGCGAACAGCATCCAACAGATAATATATTCACTACATTCTGTAAGTCTGTTATATGCAGTAAATGGTCCACGACAACCAGACACAGAGGAGGTGAGAAACGTCAGGTAAACAACAGTCTGACACAGAGCTGATCATGTGTCCACAGTGGGAAGCGGTTCTTTAGAGTGATCGTTGTACATGAAGGTCTGCTCAATGTTAAAGTCTGGAGGCAGATGGTCTTTATGCAGCTCCATATGTGATGACACCAGTTTCAGTGTGGAGAAGTAAAGGCCGCAGACAGTGCAGCGGTACATCAGAGCACCGGCGTGCGTTTTCAGGTGGCAGATCATGGTGGACCTGCCCCTGAAGAAACGCAGACACACCTTGCACTGGTATGGTTTCTCCCCGGTGTGGATCCGGAGGTGATAGGTAAACTCCCCTGAGTGGGCAAAGCGTTTACCACAGTAGCGACACCGGTACCATTTCCCACGAACACCTGCAGCTCCTGCAGCTCCCCCATCCTGTCCTGAGCTCCCGTTGGTTAGGACTGAGGGGGGGAGGCTGTGTACAGGCCCCTGAAAAAATTTATCTTGTAAGCTGAAGCCCATTCCCACGCCCAGACCCAGGTTGGGGACTTTAACGAGGCCACCGGCTTCCCTCAGAGAGGAGGAGCAAGAGGAAGGAGGGCAATCTACAGTTAGGTCAGCCTTGCGTTTGCCTATCCACCCTGATCCCCCGAAACCTCCACCACTCCCGAGAGACTCTGAGGTGTGCACATTGAGGTGGCATTGAAAGGCAGAGGAAGAGCGAAAAGTCTGCGGACAGAGGAAGCAGTGCAGCTCTTCAACTCCTGCCATGCATCCTCCTCCTCCTCCCCCATCTCCATCTGCCCCAGCTCTGTAGGCTCTCAGTGCCGTACGCTCCCTCTCTTTGGCTGCCGCCTCCTCAGCATGTGCTGTCATATGTCTGTCCAGTAGGGGGCGCTCCACAAAGCAGCAGGCACAATGTGGGCAGGAGAAGATGGGCAAAGAGAGGTGGGTGAGTGCGTGCCACAGCAGGGAGCACAAAGAAAACTGCGTGAGGTGACACACTCCACAGCTCAGGCTCTGGGGACACACATGGCTCAGCAGGTGGTCTTTGACAGCCTGTGGAGGAGGTAAGACACATGAGAACAGCAGTAGTACGTCTGGATTTGTTTTTTTTTTTTTTCTGTTCACTTGTGAAATGACCACATGGTAGTGATTTAATTAAAAAACAAAAACAGCGCATACTATCACAGAAAGTGGAACTCTCGTCATTCAGGATGAGACAAAGATATTACGAATCAGTTGAAAAAGCAGGAAAACTATTGGCAAATGGTCTAAAACAGAAGGAATGATCATTGATTATTACAGCTGTTAGAACAGAGGAAGAAGAAATAAAAACTGATACAATAGATATTAACGATATTTTTAAAGAATTCGATTTGAATCTTTATACAGGAACCTCGCAACACAATGAGGAAGATATGGAAACCAAGGATTAGACCTTCCCAGGTTATCAGAATCACAACAGGTAGATCTTGACAGTCCGATAACTAGTGAAGAAATTGTTAGAGTAATTAAAATGGAAAGGCACCTGGATCGTATGGATTCACATCTGAATTCTTTAAATGTTATACCACTGAAATGACACCGCTCTTATTGAATATGTGCAATGAGTCATTTGATAACGGGAAACTATCTAATATTCTACTTAAAGCTTTAATAACACTTGTTAAAAAAGATAAAGACCCATGTTGCTGGAAGCACTACTGACCAATTTCCCGTAGAATTGGAAAAGGTGATGACCAGCTTAGTGCATGAAAATCAGGTGGGAATTATCCAGATATGCAGATAAAATTAGATGTTTTATTAATATAATATGAGCAGTCTCCAATTCTAACTCCCCAATTGCTGCAGTGTCTCTGGATGCTGAAAAAGCATTTGACAGGGTGGAATGGAAATTTTTGTTTAAATCTTTAGAAATTTGGGGTTTTAGAGAAATTTTTATTAAATGGGTTCATCAATTATACAACGGGCCAGAAGCTGTAGTACAAGAAAATGGTTACATTTCCTCATATTGTGAGTTAGACAGGGGTACACATCAGGGATCCCCACTGAGCCTCCTATTATTCTGTTTGATGATGGAACCCCGAGCAGCAGCAGTGAGGAAAGATGATAATTTTCCAAGAGTGAAGTATAATGGTACTACTCACAAACTATTGATGTTCGTGGATGATATTTTGCTGCTAGTTTCAGAGCCTATGGTATCTATACCTTCACTATTAAACATCATTAATACATTTTCAAAAACTTCAGGATATAAGATCAACTGGGATAAGTCTGAGGCCCTCCCATTGACAAGATGTTGTCCAAAAACCCACTTTCAAACAGGCAGATTTAGTTGGCCAAAGAAGGGGCTAAAATATCTGGGTATTCTCTTTCCACCTACAGTCGAGGATATTATTAAAGTGAATTTTGATCCCTTGATTCAGGAATTAGACACTGATGTAAAGTGATGGTCAACACTAAATCTGTCTCTATGGGGAAAAGTTAACACTATTAAAATGAACTGCATCCTTAGAATTAATTACCTACTCCTTTCATTACCATTAAAATCCAAGAGACTAACTTTAAATAAATTAATAACATATTTAAAGAGTTTTTATGGGATAAGAGAGACCACGGATAGCTATGAGAAAACAACAGCAGCCAGTTAACAATGGTTTTCTGGGTCTCTCACACATACTGTATTACTATTATGCATTTAATCTCAGGCAACTGGCACATTGGGCACTACCCCCAGGGTGAGCACCCCTATCTCATGCCCTCTCCCCCTCCTGCAATGTTTATCCTCTACAGCAACTAAAGAAATGAAAAATCATCCACTCCTATCTCATCTTCGAGATATATGGAGAAACATCTGGAGGCTGATAAAGTTTGATCCATACCTAAACGAGACAGCCAGTATTTGGTTAAACCGTAAGTTAAATATTAATAAAAATGTTTTCATTTGGAAGAAGTGGGTGGAAAAAAATATTTTGGTCCGAGGAAATTTGTTCAGCGGGTACACATTTAAAACTTTTCATGACCTAAAACAGGAATATGACTTACCTCAATCTCAGTTTTGGAGATATCTTCAACTGCACCACATAGTGCAAAAGAGCTATAGGTCAGGCCTACAATTACCAAGGTCAGCAGATAAACTATCCATAATTCTTAAGATGTTTGGCCACGAAGCAGCTAAATATTATGAGATGCTCATGGAAGATGAAGGGGAAGAGGGAATCACAACTCTGAGACTCTCATGGGAGAGAGACCTGGGGGTATTATATGAAGAACAGGATTAGATTAAGGTGTGTGGCAACTTTAAAATAATGTCGAGGGATCTGAGAGTCAGACTTATTCAAGTTGAGATCCTACATAGGTTTTATTGGACCCCAAGTAGGCTGTACAGACTGGGCTTAAAAGAATCAGATACCTGCTGGAAATGCGGTGTAGATGAAGGTACATTGATGCCTGTGCTTTGGACAGGCCCTAAATGGCCCTGCTATGATGCAGTTTGTATGCTGAAATACTCACAAAACAAGTTTTAGCCACTAACCTGGAAGTCTTTGCTGAGGGTTTTGGTGCAGACGGCACACTGCAGCTCAGAGCTCTGGCCTTGGGTGGTCAGTGACGCTGGTGATATGGCATAACAGGAGGCTGCCTGTCGGTGATGGCGCAGTAGTTTGTTTAAGCTGCAAAACTGCAGGCGGCACATGTCACAGGTGAAGAGCTGCACACCGATGTGGGAAAGGGAGTGTGTGACACCGGCAGCTTGGTCTGGAAATGAGGCTCCACACACCCTGCAGAGTCCCTGCTCTGTCAGATGGGACTCTGCATGACTTCTGATGGCAGCTGGGTCAGCTGGGAGAGGCACTGCGCAAGCTTTACATGAAAACATGTCCACTGTCACCTGAAGAGGGAAGAATATTATCTGTATAAAACCCCAAATCAGATTGGAAAATGCACATACAAACAGAAAACAGAGATTTCTAAATGGACCATGATTTGCTTTTTATTGTAGACAATATGAAAATGAAATAAGATATTTCATTTTTTGTTGCCAGCTTCATGGGATTTGTAAATACACAATAAATTCTACCATTAAGACCTAGAAATATTATCATTATTTTGTAGAAAAATAGCCTTTAGGAGCAAAGATGGACCATGTGTGAGAAAATCATTGACAACTTTCGTCAAAGAAATACAGGAGGAGATTTAGATATTTCACTCTCAACAGTACAACAAACACTTAATATATTCAAGTAATCTGAAGGAATTTCTGTGTGTGAAATACAAGAACACAACTACAGCTGACTACCTGTGGTCTCTGATCATGCCAATGCATCAAAAACTGTCATTTATCTATAAATAATAGAACTACATGTTCAGGATTATTTTTGGCAAACATTTCCCATGTAGATACATTAACAAATGCCTGTTAAAACTATCCTGGATTGTACAGTGCAGCTCTTGGCCAATGGCATTACCTGTTCACTTGTGTTTGCTCCTTCCCTGTTCTCCAGACACACAAGGTCATCTTCATCATCCTCTTCTTCATCTCCCTCATCCATGTAATTCTCATCATCGCTCAGTTCGATGATCTCACCTGCCAGTTGCCTCCACTGCTCTTCCTCTGGTACTGCCATCTCTCCGTTTCCTTGCAGAGCTTCCCTCTCTTCCCCATGTTCTCCCTCTTCCGCTTCTACAAAAAGGCTGTTGTCTCTTGACACATCCACCACCCCACCTTCAACAACTCCCACCTGCACGCTGCCAAGAGTCTCACCTGAGGATGATGTAGCAGCACAGGCTTCAGTTCCAAGCTGAGCCGAGGAGTCAGGAAAAGAGCAGGAGTCAGACTGCACAGGTTCACTCCTCAGGCTCTCAGAGACCATCATTTGTCCATGTCTTCCAGCTTCCACACAGCTGCCACCACCTGCCTCTTCCTCCATTCCCTGCTCAGTCTTCAGATGGAGCACAGGAGCTGGAGGCAACACTGTATCACTGTGAGTGGAATGACTGCTGGTTAAAAGAGTATGCCCTCCTGAGAGCTGGTGGTCTGCTGCCATCTGCCCATATCCTACATGAGACTGGATGTCTTCTGCTTTGAGGTCCATAGACAAAGTACCAGCACCAGTATGAGCATCACTGCTGGTTCTGCCTGCCCTGGCTTGGAAGAATGGGGAGGGAGCAGCAGGGGTCGGGGCAGCTGACAGACCAACTGATGAAGACAGAGACGAGCAGGAGGCGGCAGAGGAGCATGCAGACGATGCAGATACAGAGGCAGCACTAACAGAAGCCACTGTGGAAGCAGCAGCAACCATGCTCGTGTCCAGTGCGTGGTCTCCAGGGCTGCTTATTTTGCAGTTTGCAGACACAGAAGCCTGCAAATCAGGAAAGGTGGCATGACAAGCCTTCACCAGTTCGCTAACCCCTAGCCTTTCAGCAAGTTCATACAGCACCCCAACATCTATGAGGTCAATCAAGATCTCTCCTGTGTACACAAATGTGAGCACTTTCTCAAAATTGGCAGGAGAGATAAACTCCAAAGAGAAGGCAGCAGTGGAAGATGCCGGGGCCCGGGCAAAGAGGTTGCTGAAATAAGTCCCAGCACAGGCCAGTACGGCACGGTGTGCTGCAAATGTGCGGTTTCCAACTTGTAGGAGCACATCGCAGTAGCGACGTAACTGTCGACAGCGGTTGAGCTCAATGAGGAGGCTGGCAGCATAGCTGGGACCCTGAAGTCGGATCCTCATCCCTGCCGCTGCCGCTGCTCATGCACTACAGGCCACCTGCAGAAAGAGACCAAACTGTCATTTTCATCTAAATGTTACATTTCAATGACCTTGAATGCATAGCATGTAAGATATGCAAAAAAAGCTGTAGCTTCAATTATTGTGAAACCTAGCAATTTTGAGTGAGCTGTCATAAACAAATAACTACCACAAATTACTTTTATTCCCAGGCAAGCACCCATCTTGTCACAACCTGGCTCAGAGAAAGGTTAAAACATGGAGACAATACAAGACTCTTAAAGTAAATATAACAAGTCAAGTGAGGTCATCAGTAATGTGTGTGGTGTGAGGATGTATGAACCTGTACAGTTTCAGAACAACAGATAAATGAACCAAAGTGAAACCAAACAAGCTTCCCAAGGAGGATGAGAGGAAAGTGACTGACAACCTAGTCCACTCTAAATGATGAAAAACTGAAGTGTCATCTAACCCTCCTGAAAGACACTACCCAGACGCCAGTAAACTACAAAACACAAACTGGGCTTGAGGCCTGAGACCATCACATAGTCAAATTCCAATTACAAGAGAGTCAAAGATACACTCAGTAAGATCAAATGAAAAAGACTTAAGTAGGAAGTCTGCACACCCCACAGTGTGATTCTGTATAAAACTAACACTCACCAGACAAACCTGTTGTGTAACTCAGCTGAGTCAGAATTACATTGTTTGATTTCTTCTTTTATGCTAAAACAGCCTGCATCACTTAAAGCACACAATTGGTATTTTTCATATGATCAATTCATTAACAGAAACAACAGGTTTGCCAATAATAAAGTAACTTTGAATCTATGTCAACATCTGCTTCAAGACATAAACAGCTTGGAAAATTATAAAAGCTATGGATTTACATTTTTTCAGTGTTTTTGTCATATGTTTAATGTTTAACATAAGTTGAGTAACAATCACCTTACTTGTCAGCACAATGTTGTAGATGTGCATTGCATAAACTCCATTACAGCATTATACACAGAAAATATAGAAACGCTGAATAACGTAATTAATGTGTCATATTTTAAGCCGTAGTCACATTAATTCAGGAGAAGCTAGCAGAGCTTAGCCACTTTTGTCTGCATTATTTTAACTCTGTTAACTACCATCTAAACCATACAGATATTATTCGCGAGCAAACATTTTCTTGTAAATATGTAGTTTATTTTATCTGTTTATCGACTTACTCATTTAAAAACGTCTGTCTGCGCAGAACACTCTTCTTTCTTCTAGTGTTTTCAGAGACACGTCCACGGATTATAAAATGTATTATAATTACAGCCCTTCTTGTCTTGCGTCGCGCTATAATGACGTATGTCAACAAAAGCTCAAAATCCAGGAAATGGCGCCTCGTGCTGTTTGAATGAGTCACTACAGGTCCATGCCAGCAGTCACAAAGAGGAGGCAAAACACAACAAATGATCATAATAATGCTAATAAAAAAGTTTATTTCATTGTGGTCATTTCTTTTAGCTCATAAGGGATTCACACAGTGTCAAAAATAACACTGACACCTGCGACCAGTTCATATTTCACCGTAAACGTATGGGATAGACCTGCACAACAGTGATATGAATATGAGTCATGTCATTGTCCTCATCTCATCCTTTGCTATCCTAAATCAAAAATGCTGACACATGTTATAATGTAAAACCATGTGCTTACTCGTTACTCTTGCTTGACATGTAAAAGAATAAGAAATTATAAAAGACAATGAAAAAAACAAACAAACAAACAAACAAAACAAAAACAAACCCAAACAGAAAACAAATCTGACATATTTTCAAAACTACCAGTAAGAAATCATTTACAAAATTGAGTCTGACTTTTCATTTGTGGCTTTGTTACAGTTTAACATTAAGTACAGTATGTAGTATAGGTACATTTACACTATATTAAAACGCCATATCTTTGACCTGTGAGAGTAACACTGACATATTTCATATTCCAAACCATTAATTTATCTAGTCTAAGAATGCCATAATTATCTGAGCTGATTCATCACTGAAAAACTGTTTATATTGGTTAAACCGACCTTAACTGCTGGAACAGGCACACATAACTAACAACATGACATATTGTAGGTTTATGTTTTATTTGTAAAGCCAAAGGGGGAAAAAAAAATTGTTTTGGTCCAGTCACAACAAATCTGAATAAAAGCATCATCTTCTCGTTCAACTATCGCTTCTCTCACAACTGCGACCATACAGTCATCTCCAAAATTTCACTCTATCCACGCTCAAAACTTGTTGCTTTTCATCATCGCTGGATTATTGCACTTCTTCTGGAGGAAGTGAAACAGATGCAGTTCGACTGTCTGTTGTAAAATTACAGTAGACAGCTACAAAGTTCTACTTGAGTCATTTTGAAATGAGGTCAACAACACAGTATTTCAGCAATATGTCAACAAATTGAAGGAATATTGCTTTTAAGTTGTTTGATATGTTGTTCAGTCTTCGGAAACTCTTTTAAATCCTTAGTACTATGGTATATAATTCTGTCCGTAGTTATTTTTCCTACACCCTTCTAATTCAGGTCTGCCTGGATCCACATTGTTAAAAGGTTTATAATCTGTGATATTCTCCTGGTCCATGCTACGACACCCGCTTCCTGGAGCTGGTTCGTCCCAGGCTGGCAGTGCTGGAACGACGAGAAAGGACAGGAGTGGCAGTGGTCGGGGAGGTCTCATTAGGACAGCCGTGTTGGAGTAGGATATCAATGCACCCTTTGCTTCCTGTTTTTCTGGCCAGCATTATTGCAGTCTGACCCTGGCTGTCTTTCACTTTCACATCGATTCCATACTGTGAAAAAAGAGAAGCAAGACATTTACTTAATCTTATAAGCTTATATATAAAGTAAACATTTACTACTTTGGGGAAAATACTGTCAAAATACCACTACAAATTAAATTACTTCTATGAGACACTTCAAAGGTGATTTAAAGTAACTTTAGCCTCTTTTGTTTTATTTTTCCTTCAATATCAACCTGTTTATAAGTTCAACTATAAGAAAATTAACAGTTACAAGAATTAACTGTGATAGTAAGTGAAGGTAACACACAGCAATTATGGCTCCAAATGGGAACTATTCGGAAGAGAAGAACAGATCAGGAGAATGTTTTGAGAAGCAGTGCAGAAAGTCGATGTCAAGTAAGGAAATATAATTAACTTACAAAAATTACAAAAAGCATGACTGAAACTGAAAACAACAACATAAATAATAGTCAAGTAAATTAACTTTGCTCTCTGTGTGAATGTGTGCTGAATGGGTTGGGCCCATGTGACTGTATTTTAATTTCAGTCAAAATGGTTGTAAATATTTTCTGATATGGTAGTTGGTGTTGAAAAAAAAAAAGGTGTTTTTAAGGACCTTAAAGTAATCTGGATGTAAAATAGATGAAACACAATGAAGCATCTTTTTAGCTAGTTTTCAGTTGCATAAAATATTATTTCAGAGCCTGTCTAAAAATGTACCCTTCATTTACATAATTTAAACCAAACTAGTCAAACCTTAATCACCCTAATCAGTCAGTACCTATTAAACCTTGTAAAGATCAGAGCATCATTTCATGATTTATGCTGGCCACACACAAAAAAAACAAACAATATATGTAATCCCATTCATGTATGGATATGAATTAACATTCCATGGCTGATGATCTATTCAGTGTGCATTTAATTATCACATGAAATTACAGTGACTTGATAATTTGTTAATTTTGAACAGCAGGAATTTATCATATATCCTGCACTTATTTATTAAATCATGCAGTAGTTAAGTATTACTTGGGTATATGATTTGCACATTTCTAATAAAGTGTTACCCATTTGTGCACAATAAACATTATTTTATAACTTGTGACTTTTTATACCAGCATAAATACCCTACAATATCAGCCTGAACCTTTAAAAATGTCGAACTGTGTGGTTTTGCTCCACAGGAACATTCGTGATGCTGGTCACTGATGCTGAGCAGTTTATCATACATCTTGACATGACATATTCTCCAGACCAAACTATGGGCACATGGTCATGCTGAAAGAAGAAGAGGACTTCCCCAACTGCTGACACAAAGTTAACCTAAACAGCTCTGGAAGAAACAAAGACTCCGCTGGTTTTATTATATTTAAGTATGTGTCATATCCCTATCTACTCTGCTCTTTTTTCTCCTCTCTCTCTCCCTTGGCCACACCTCCTCATTCTCTTTTCCCTCTCCTGCTAATCAGCCTAACCCTTTCCACCTGTGGTCGCAGCCGCAGCTCATTAGTCGGGGGCCTACGTATAGTCTCTCTCTGGCTTAGCCTTTTGCCAGATTGTCTCACTTAGTGTGTACTCTCCAGTGTTATTCTCCGAGCCTGTTTCCAGATCCTGACCCAGCCTGTCCTGACCTGTTCCGCCTGCCGCCTGGATTTGACCCCGCTTGCCTGCTTGACCTCGCCTGCCTGTCCTCGTCCCCCAGTATGACCTGCCTTTGTTTCACCTCGCCTCTCCGCCTGAGCCCTGGATGTTGAACCACCTTCTGTCCCTGTCCCTGACCATGTCTTCAGCCTTTGCCCACCTGGTTCAAGATTGGATTCCCCGGCTCCCGACTCACTGCCTCTCTCTGACTCTCCTACTGCCTGCTCCCTGTCTTTTCATAGTTTGGTTGTTAATAAACTGTTCAAAGAGTTTAACTGGTGTTTCTGCATTTTGGTCCTCTGTACTATGCGTGATAGTATGTTTCAGTAAAACAAATATTTGCTTAATTCTATCAGCTGGTTCAATCAGCAATTCAAAAAAGGTATAATATTCATCTTTAAATGACACAACACAAACTAAGATGTGTGTTTGGAGGAATAACCCTGATTTTTTCTTTTTTTTTCTTTTTTTTTTTTTACTCCCAGCTTTTATGCGTCTTGGCATGTTCTCCACCACTGTTTCACATCACTGTTTGTTGCTTTAAGCCACTCTTGGCACAAAAATGCAGCAGCTTGGCTTTCTTTGATGTTTGGAACCATCCATCTTCCTCTTGATCACATTCCAGAGGTTTTCAGTGGTGTTTGTGTGTGTGGACTTTTGAAGTGGTCTCTTATTATTTCCTGAGCTGTATGTTAACATTCATGACCATGTACCTATGACCTTTAAAGTTACCTGTATTGTTTGCTTCTATTTCCCCCGCTCTACTAAACATATTTACAAAAAGTGCCACATGAGCGGCCAGTATTAAACATGAGGTGAAACCCACCCATACAAGCAGCTGGGTCATGACTACATCTCCCTGCTGACAAGCAGCGTGCAGGGCAGTGTGAGGCGGCGAAGGCAGCCCAGCTGGTTGAGCGTTGATCTGTTCCTTGTTGCTGTGAGCCAGCAGAAGCAGCAGCCGGGGCAGATCTCTCTCAGTCACCGCAGACAGCAGCCACTCTGGCATACTGTCCTCTGGCAAATGGTTACTCAATGCCGGTTTAAGAGGCGCAACAAACGCCCGTTGTTCATACTTAGCCCGAATCCAAGACTCTCGTTCCTCACTGGAAAACACACACACACACACACACACACACAGATGCAGTGTCATACATAATATACACATAAAGACTGTAACTCATGTAAGGTGTCAAAGTGCGTTACAGAGCTGGTTTCTGCATTTTTTTAAACAAATGATTTGCTGAATGGTAAAATCCTGCAAATAATTAAGTTCCTTCCGTGCACTAGTTTTTTTTTTCTCTTTTTTTTTTTTTAGGTACAAGAGAGTACGTATGATCTGAAAGGTATTATAATTATGATGAAAGATGTACATGATGTATTAAAATGGTTTTAGGATAAATTCTGGAACAATGTTAATATCTATTTTATTTTATTTTTATTTATTTACTTATTTATTGTTTATTTACATGGACAAAACGGCAGTATTAGAACTGCAACATACAATCTGAATAAGTATCAGATGCACTGATTTAAGTTCTTGTGGAGAAATGCTAATTTTTAACACCTGTCCACATGAGTTATCAATACAGATGCACATTTTAATATTAGAATATAACATTTACTTTTGATTTCCAAAACAATATAAATGTAGACAGGCACATAATAGAATTTTGCTTATCCCTCAGTCTGTTCATCACAACATTAAATGTATCGAACTCTGTTACACTGTCTATATGTGATGAGTGAATAAAGTGCATTCAGTTGAGTTCAAATGGACCCACCGTGTTGCGTTCGGGGTGGGTTTGGTCCTGCCCTGGGTGCAGCACTCCCAGATGCTGTTGGCCATGTGGTTCCCGATAGCAGCGAGGACCTGTGTGAGCTCTCCAGGCCAGTCGTCCAGGTCCAGCGAGCGAACCCGAGAGAGGTGAGTCCCCAGGTTTCGGTGGATCCCTGAACACTCGATGCAGATGAGTGCACCCAGATTAAGACTGGCCCAGGTGGGATCTGCAAGAAAAGACAGACAATGCAAATGTAAGATGGTTGTAAAGAACCAACAAAGAACTGGCTGAGTGACTCTGGAGGAAGAATTAAGTCCAAATCTGCAGCTGGAGGGAATGATGCAGACATTTCTCATTTAGACATATCCCATTGAACTCACTTGGTGCTTCACAGTCCACACACAGACCGTTGCCTTTGGCGTTACGGATGGCCTGCAGTGCTACAGCCTCACTCTGGCTGCTCCGCCGTGCCTGCATAATCACAAACACAAAGATAAACACACACATAAACAGGCATTCACAAACAATGTAATACCTCAATGTAAATGTACATTGAATCAGAGGCGCCAAGTAATGTATATATAATCTTGGATCATGTGATTTTATGAGGTAACAAATGATCTGAAACTACTGGAGGTGTGGAATTTTATCACTTCAACTCATAGTTGAATCATCAGAGGAGTGAATATTAGCAGTTCTATTTTTGTTTTGTAACATTCACATACTAAGGTGAGCAACACTGATACTCATATTGATTTCAAAGTGATTCAAAAAGACTTGTAGATTATTTACCTGATTTATTAAATATTGATACTTGAATATTTGGGATTATTGATGATTCTGATGAATTAACTACAATTATAATTTGATATTTAACCCTTTACATGCCATTTTGAATACATAAAGTCACTTGTTTTATTTTTAGAAAAAAAATAGCATAGTTTTTGTTCAGTGCAGGACTTAGGCCTCATTGATTTGCACTGAAACCACATTTTTTAATCACACACATACACACGCACACACACACACACACACACACACACACACACACACACACACACACACACACAAAAATAATACAAAGTGTTGTTGCTCATTTTTGACCTATGCAAGACTCTAATATAAAACCATGCCACATCCCATGCATTATATGACAAAATATCCCCAACTTTTTTTTAATAAAACATGTGGCATCATGTATTCAAAATGGTAAATCCATTAAATCCAACACACTAAGGAATAACTGGAAATTAACCTGGTGGTTGAGACAGTGTTCAACATAATGATGTTTTGAATAATGTTGAGTTATAAATGATAAATTACAGAAGGGAACGACGGCACATATTGAATTGTATTACATATAATGGCAAAAAATATAAGATTGTTCTTTCTGCTCATTTCATTCACAATGTTGACATTCTGCTAAAATGTAAAAGCATATTTTTTCTGTCTTTTTTTTGTTTTACCTTTTATGAATTAACTAAACTAAACTAAACTAAACTAGTTTATAGTGAAATGTATGGTGCTTGAATGCATATATAGTTGTAAACCTGTGTGTCTAAACCTTGTTGTTTAAATGAAGGCAAGACATGAGTATATGCATTTTATAGTACATCTAATCTGACTTTTGAAGGTGCTGTCTAAATAAAAAGATGCTCATATTTCCTTGACTGCCTGAAATCATACCCTTTAACAGCTGAGGACGTGATACTTGTCATGCATTTTAATCTAATTGAATCACTGTGTTAGTGAAGATTCACACCTCTAGTAAGTCTGCAAAAATGACAAAGTGTTTACTACAGAATGTACATAATTAGAGCTGAACCTTGTTTCTGCCGCTCTCACAGGATTGCAGGCTTGCCAGGATCTGGCTCTCGATTGCAGTCACCCAGGAATCCCTCTCCTCCTGACTCTGAGCCTCGAAGTGCCACGTCTGCCCCGTGAATGACACTATAATAAAGTCTGCATTCTCCTCCTCTACAGAAACAGACATGAAAAATGAGTTTGTCTCTGAATATCTTGCATTTACTATGAGTTAAAACAATGGGCTTAAAAATGGGAACAACAATCAATGAAGAAAAAAGTAGCAATTAAAAAAACACAAAACATTTTTAATGCATGGATATTAATGTGAACACAACTCATTGAGGTGCAAAACAGTGAGCATGCACAAAAGGAAGCAGACAGAGAAACAACAATGTGTGTTATTAATAAAAGCACAAGCTGTTTCAGTCTGTCACCCTCACTTGTTACCTGTCTTATTAATGTTTCTCAAGCTACCAAAGCTCTTTAATTTCCACATTTTGCGTTTGGCTGCAGAGCAAGAGATAAGCACAGGAACAGGAAAGAAAAGAGAAAGAAAAGTGCATAAGTGTTAAGAATAGGCAGTTAAGAAAACATCAGAGAAAGATATACAGTGTTCTGTAAATATTTTTACAGAAGTGAAAGAGGTAGAAGATAGAAGTTGGCTTTAAAATAACATTTTTCATGAGAAAGTTAAAAAGAATAATTGTGCATATTTTTACTGTTGTCATATTTACTTTTCATCAAATAATTTCTGTGCCTTTCATATTTCTATTATCAACAGACTATATGTATAATTCACTGCTCATCCGAGTTGTTACATTTAATGCAAAGCAGATTAACATAAATATAAATGTGCATCTTTAATTTACCTTCTGCTTGTCCAACGGCTGCATCTCCTTTCTGGTTCATGCTCTTCTTCCTCCTGTTCTTCTTCCGGTCGCTCATGGGAGACGCCTGGCCGGAGTCTTTGCCAGCAAAAGGACCAGCTGTTCCTTCAAGAGCATCTGACATTTGGTGCAAAATGATGAATCATATATATCAGCACTGTTAATTTACAGAAGGCTGCTAATCTGTTGTTTTCATGCTGTACATACCAACACTTTGTGCTTTGGTGGATAATGAGGAGGCGCAGCGCTGAAGTCCTCTGTCTCCCCCTTGAGGAGACAAACCACCGGACCGGTCATCCACAACCGACAGTGTGTTTGGACACAACTGAGGAACTGATTAGAAAAAAGAGGAAGTGGGAAGTTCATAAACAGCAGATCTTATTTATATAATGTGGAAGAATCACATATTTATATTTATAAAATATGATGCCAAGTAATGTACCATATTTACCCTTATCTTTATAATGCAATGCAGTATTCAATTATTTAGAACTAATTTATAAGCGGCATTTTACTGAATGGAAGGAATAAGATGTAACTTAATGAAATGTATGAATATATCTGCAATGCTTAAAATACTTCCACATTTCCGGAAAAGTTTCTGAAGTAACTAGTGTTTCAGCCATCAAAATATATATATTTCCTCAGCAATCACTGAAAAAGTGACAATCTTTTCTCTGACCTTTTGGCAGAAAAACAAAGGCTTAAACAGATTAACAATAAAACACATTTGAGGTTTTATTGTATTTTGGAAAATTTTGAATTTTTTTCAAGAAATTGTGTTTGCATATTGTCATATTGTTCTCAAATATGATTTCATCCCTAGGTTAATGATTCTTTAACATATTTGCAGAAAGTATAACCATCAACTGTAAGTTTAATTAGCTCATCTGTAGATGGAAACGTTTCTGAAACATTTATTTCTATTTCTAATTTCTAAATGGTTTTATTTTATTAACTACTATTGTGGCAGATACAGCTCCATTTTCAGACATGTTCTTTCTGATGTTACATTTTGTTCCGTGTTTAACTGTTCTTTTGCGCAGTCTAGTTCACAGTATCATTATATTCTTCACAAGTTGAGTTCCTCAAAGTTATTTGTGTTAAATGTGCTGATGAGCATGACACAATTCTCAGTGGAAATGTGCATGAGAAGTTTGATGTTTGTTAAGAATTCATTCTTTTCGAAGTACACATTAGGGGAATTTAATTGAAAGAAACTTTCTCTTACCAGCCTATATTGCATCTTGCATAACTGAATTTTATGCAACATATTTTTTGTTTTCTATTTGTGTTATATTTCTAATTTCTTGATTGATTGAGCTCTTGAATTCTCCCTCTTCCTACTTATAAATTGCTATCCTAATTACACAACCGTGTGATGAGTTTCCTAGCATAATCATACAGTTTAATACATATTACATGGTGTCAGCTCATTTCTTTGTATGATCATGGGGCTTTATAATAGTAATACTAATAAAACTAAGACTGCCATAGAGCTTTACCCATGGCAGCAGACGTTACCTGTACTGGTGTTTTCAGCCGTCGTCTGCTCTTTACTCAGTCCATTGAGTCCAGGTACAGAGGTGAGAGGGACGGGTGAGGGCCCTGCAGGAGCCACAGCTCTTGGAGGACGTTTCCCAGGAACTTTAACTGTCACACGCAGCAGGTCAATCTCCTTTCCGTGTATGTTCTGTGTGTAATCCTAAAAAAAAAACAAAGTGTCGTAAATATGGCAAAACTAAACCAGACACATGGAAAACCAGTGTTAAAGACAATGACAATAAAAAGCTCAAAGCACAAATGCTAATTATTTTAGTAATATATATATAAAGAAAAATTAAGTAACTGTTTGTTTTTATTGATTATCACCAAAATATATGACAATAAAATAAAAAAAAAAAGGGCAAAATATGTCTGTCTCATGTCTTATGTTTTTCTTGTGAGGGGAAATTTTATCAGCAATTACATTAATAGCTTTCACAGAAAAGATATATACTTTTTAACTTTTATGTTAAACATAAATACACATATATGTATCCTGAGATTCAGAAATTTGGAATCTACAGTTAACAAATCCTCTGATTTTCCTCTGAATTTGCAACACATTTCATTAAGATAATAGGTTCTGTGTCATGAAAACTGCTTCTGGACAACCTATACTAGCAGCAAGCTGAGATAACAGAAGTCTGAATATTACGATTATGCAGCATCATGGGAAGATGCACAGAACTAGCAAATTATAGAAATTCAACAAATCGACTTCTTTGAGCCTTCATGTAACTCTTAAAACAACCTGATTTTGTCAATTCAGATGTGTGAATCTTCTTATGATGTGATTTATTTTAGAGCTGTTAGACATAACTGACAAACAACAGTGAAAATCTGTCATCTTTAGTCACATACAGTCACGGAAAAATTATTAGACCACTCTTGTTTTCTTCAGTTTCTTGTTCATTTTAACATTTGTTACCACTGAAGGTACATTTGTTTTCACAAATATAATGATAACAACAAAAATAGCTCATAAGAGTTTTATTTAAGAGCTGATATCTAACCATTTTCCATGTTTTTCTTGATAGCTATGGCATTGTACTGCCAAAAACAGTGCTTTTAGGCATTCCATGTTTTCTTTTCTGTCTGTTTTAGTCACATGATATACACAGGAGTTAGTACTTAATTGCATAACCACTGTTTTTGATGACTTTTGATGGTCTAATAATTTTTTCCGCGACTGTATTTTGTCTCTCTTCAGCAAAGTAAAGACAAAATGCACAAAAAAGATTCAAAGACGCTGCTTCACTACATGGCCCAGGAGAGTTTTAAGTAATAATAGAGCTTTTTAAGAAAAATAAGGCCTGTAACGACTAACTAAAGCTGCAGATATTCTGTGTGCACCCAAGGTCCCTGAGCCGTTTGCTGATGCACTGTGTTTTACTGCTCTATTGATCAGCCTTGTGGTGTTCTCTTACACTGGAACTCGAGTGGTAAGACAGTGTGCCATTGTTGGACAGAGTGACGTATTTCTTCTTCCATTCCTTATTCAAAGAACTCCCACTTCTCTTGTAGAGGATGCTCTGTCAGAAACAACGAGGAAGGTCAACACACTTACAACAAACAACACTGCACCTGCCTAAATTTAGATGGCACAACAAAAGGTGATCGCTTCAAAGTGTAACAGAAAGTGTGGTTCAACTACAATAGCTGAAAGCACTTGCACAGTATTAATAGAACACCCTTGAGAAAGGTTGAAATGGATGAAACAACAGATTTTTCTGTGCTGCTTATGTAAGACGAAATGAACAGACAAGTGCATTTTTGTTCACTTTGTTCCCACCTTGTTGCTAAAGTACAATTTGGCAGAAATTACTGCACTCTAGACAAATTGAAGAATAAATATTGTGGATTTGTATATAATTCGTAATAATGTGTGTCAAACCTGTTTGATCGGAATGCCCCGTAGGCTGCTCAGGTCTCCTTTAGCATCACCTGATTTCTTTTCTGTATCTCGGTTCTGAAAGGAATGCAACAGCAGGGATTATTTAGAATGTCACAGAAGATTTGAGAGTCAGAGAGAGTGGAGTGGAGTGAAATGATAGTGAGAGATGACAGGAAACTAAAAGGTGTCAGACACAGACAGTTGCCAACAACTGACCTTGAAGAGGGAGGGCCGTCTGGGGATGTTCTTCAGGGAGCGTGAGTTGACACTGCTTACCCCCTCTCCCTGTGCAACCCGCAGCTCTCTGTGACTGACCACCGGAGTGGAGGGAAGGGAGTAGGCGTAGCCGCTACTCGGGCCATTACTGGCCTGAGAGGAGGTGGTGGTGGTGGGGGTGGGGGCAGGACGGTGGGGTCAAGAGGTCAGGAGCGGATGCGGGGATTGGAATGGAGGTGTGAGGGAAGAGATGGAGAAGGTGAGAATGGGCTGGAAGTGACACTGCCAGATGAAACGGGTAAAACACATTCACAAAAAGCGGGAGATGATCGACGGTATAAATTTTTCAGGCGTCGATCGTTGTGAACGAGTGGAATGTGATACTCATGGAACTGAGACAGATGCAGAGGGCGTGATGAACGATCCTGAAGATGGTTCTGAAAATGAGATTCTGCTGTGATGGATGATTTTACTTTGTAATGTCTGTAACCTCAGAAGAATTCTTAAGCACTGAAACTGTCCAGTCCAGCACAAACCTCCTCTTTCTTACAAAGACTCGAGAAATCCTTTTAGAAAATGTATACATTACATGGAACTAATCTGGTCTTTAAGTCATCATTTCTGATCAATGATTCAGATGCAAAATAACAGCAGGACATTAGGGTTTATACACAAAAAAAAAAACCTCTGAGCAGAACAAATAGAACTGTTCAACCAGAGTGAAACAGCACTTCGGTTCTGAAGAGAACACCAACGTGGCTACATCAGGTGACATTCATTTATGTACTATTTTTATTAGGCCTTATGTAATATCTGTCTAGACTAGAAGATGATTGTTCAGTCAAACAGAGGAGCCGTAAAAACATCTGAACCCTGATGTTCATTAGTATTATGTTAATGCTTTTCTCTTTTCTGGAGCATTATAAGCCCTTTAAGAAAGAGAACTTCATCAGTAAATTATAGTCTCATAAGGTGAGTTAAGATGTGATACCTGGCTGGGGAACGATGCTGATCCAGGTGTGGAGCCTCCAGAGTGACTGGGGGAGTTTGGAAGAGACTTGCAGGCCTGCAGAGCTGCCTGTTTCTTCTGAGTTACAATTTTTTGGGCAGCTGAAATAAACACACAACAGTAACTGAAACACATTACTATTTACGGATTTAAAGGCTAAAGTGTGTACTTTTGTCCCTCTTCAAGCAGTTCTTGCTGTGTATGTGGGCTGATGGATATTGACAGCGTAGATAAAATCAACTCACCCTCTGAAAACACTCGATCGACATTGAACCCATACGTGGCACAGGTCTCGTAGAACAGCGAGTGACGAACATCAATACACAGCTGTCTTGCTCTCTGATCTTCTATCACACGAGGGTTGGTACTGCTGATTTTATCTAGTGAAACAGCACAGACATCATTGTGATACTTAGAGCAGCCCTGCAAACTGTATGTATGTAGTTTTTTTTCATCAGCAGGATGTAGCTACTGGTATAATCAGTTAGGTACATCTACTTCCTGTATCAGATGAAGACCTGTAGTTGTAGTGTCAAACATCCTGTAACTCAGCCACAGTGGAAAATTTGGACTAAAAGAGACCACTGTACAATTTAAAAAGTCATACTGCGGTTTTTGTGGACAGCATTGTAATTTGACTCAACTTTCTTAGTTATTAAGGAAATTCCACACATTACTCATCAGTTTGAACGGCATATCTTTCCTAAAAGACTTAAATTTATACAAAAAACCCCCCCAAAAAACCCAGTAACTTTAATTTAGCTTTTTTGCACATAAACTCTCTGCAGAATGTAACCAAATGCAAAATATTAAAACAGACACTTGATCTTTAAACTGCAACCTTCTGTGATTATATAATTGAGTGGGGTTACGGTGTGATTTGATTCAATGTGCAGCCCTACAAACCATGTTTTTAACGACAGCTAACCTTTCCTGCATTAATTAGCATTGCTGAGTGGGATTATTCAGTCCTGTTAATTTATTGGACGGTGATACACTAGGGTCAATATTCTACATGTGGGAGCTGTAATTGGTAAGGTAATGTTGCATGACTAGCATAAACTGTACCCTCTAAGAAAAAATGAATTATGAGAGCACCATGTAGGGAAGGTACAAACAGTATTATGTTCATATTAAGGCCCATATATTTATTTATTTATTTATTCCATTTTTGGCCATTTTCATTTTCATCTACATCTTTATGTTTTCTCTAATGAAGCCCCACTGTTAAACCTCATTTCCGCTGCAGCACGCATACAAAAAAA
The DNA here is from genome assembly GCF_902148855.1 of Sphaeramia orbicularis. Classification (NCBI taxonomy): domain Eukaryota; kingdom Metazoa; phylum Chordata; class Actinopteri; order Kurtiformes; family Apogonidae; genus Sphaeramia; species Sphaeramia orbicularis. The sequence continues at coordinate 21,097,456 of NC_043963.1, forward strand.
CAAAAAAAGCTCACATTGTGCTGATTGGCTGCCATCCACAAAGGCTGTTAAAACCTGCCTAGTAACAGCACATGGTGCCTGTGAGTACCACCCAATTCTTCTGCTGATTTATCTTCTTTATTATGCTGTTTATTCAACAGATGACATTTATGAACCCTTATAGACATCTGTAATGGTGATGAGACTGGCAAAATGAAAAATAAAAAAAAAAATCAAAAGCTGAGAGTTTGTCTTGTTTGAAACTTTTACTACAATTAATGCAATACAATATGATGCACTGCAAAAATCTGTATTTTTGTCAGCTCTAGTCTAAATATCTCATCACACTTAAAATAAGACATAATCACCTTAAGAGTAACTTTTCAGCAAGATATAAGAACTTATTTTTAGGCAACAGATCTTGAAAATCATATTGAAAATATATTTATCTGTGATTTATTTATCCCTCTACTTCATGGAAGGTATGCTAATGACATTCTTTTATTTTGTTTAAAATACAACTAGGTCAAGGTGAGATCATTCTAAAAGCCTTTCGGGTTTCCAACCTCACCTGCACATTTTCGTACCCTCCTCTCTACCGAGAGATATGTACATGTATTTGTTTTAGTTTATATCTGTATGGGCAAATAAATAAATAAAAATTAATAGAATAAAATTTCAAGAAATCTTAACAGATAATTTTCACTTGTTCCATTGGCAGATTGTTTTTTTCTTAATTCAAGATTTTTTTTTTTGCTTCATTCAAGCAAAAAAATCTGTCAATAGAAATAGTAAAAATTATCTTGCTAAGATTTCTCCAAATAAGATTTTCAAGATCTATTGTCTAATAAGTTCTTCTATCTCACTGAAAAGTTATTCTTATTTTACATGTGATGAGATATTTTGACTAGAAATCAGAAAAATACACTTGGTAAGATTTGGATTTTTTCCAGTGTACAATACAATAACAAGGATGTTTAACCATTAATATGAAACAGTACACTTCCTGTCTCCTAGGTGGACTTGGTTAGAAGGATTGATTGTTGTGTGGATGGATGATAGCAGATTGATCAAGTCAAAACGAAACAATAAAACTCTAAACTGGTTACTAATATTATTTCATCATTATAATCATTCACTTCATATTTTCGCTCGTTTTTACCTCCTTAGAGATGAAATTTGTATTTTCAGATCAAGAGTTTGTCTCAGTCCTCATGCCCAGCCCACATTAATGCAGATATTTTACAAAACTGATATTTTTTCACTTTTTTCTTTGTTTGCACCTGTCGTCCACACATAATTGGCATCATAGACCACAAATATGAAGACTTTTAAAAATGTTTCCCAAAGATGGCAACACACCACATTTTGTTCATATTTGTTATTGCTTTGTGTAATGAACCTGCATCTGAAACATCAGCTTCATGAATCAGTGTGGGGGATGGACCAGACCAGTACTATGTCCTCTTACTTCCCCTGCACTGAATAAACAAGGAATAAAATACTTGTGCAAGAAAATATCCCTGTTTCTTTGGAAGTGGCATCAAACAAAGTCATTTTTCTCTCTGCTATTGTCATTGTATATCAGAATGTTTACAATATCTGACTTGTGAAAAATAGGATGAATGGATCAGGACTGGCCACAAGTGTAGGAATCTGTATCACTATCTATTCAACAGCACTTTGGCCAAACTAAAAAGTATGCAAATCCAGTAACTGCAAGTCTTTCAAATCTCATGAGAGTGTTTGTCCTCAAATCATCATTTTTCTGATCAGACTGTTTTTATGTATTTATGTGATGTGATAAAAATGGGTGGTTGGGAGCTGTAATCTCTGATCATGGTCCCGAACCTGTGAGATATATGGCTGCAAACCAACAGGTTAACATGCTAATGTGCAGATTCTGGCTGTAAATGACATCACATAAGCAACATGGCAGCTCCTGTGATGTTGGGATTTTGGCGTTATTTTTACACACATAGAGTCCATCTTTAAATACAGAGAAAAATTGGGACATTTTTCATGAATTTATGTACAGTAGCTGCAACTAACACTCATATACTCACACATACAGTATATTCAGTCAATCAAGTGCTGTTAGTAAAACAGTTTAAAAATTGCATTACATTATATATACAGCACACAATAAGCAACACTGGACAATGTCAGGACAGAATATTACAAAACCTGTCTGTCCTCAAAATGTCTCTTGGGTCACTGTGGCCTCTGTGACTCATACAATGGCCTCACTATTTTACATTTTAATAAAAGAGGGTACAAATGAGTTGTAAAAATGACCGATTTGCCCCTTAGGAACTCTATCGTCTGCCAAAGGGTAAAAGCTTATTCTCAGAGTGGAGGACGTGGGTGAAAGCTTTTACCCTCTGGCGGATGATATAGAGTCACATAAACTCATTATAACATTACAGTGTATCAGATAAAATAAAGCACAATATGTCCCCTTTAACTTATTTGATAATGTAGAAATACGGACTGTCAAGTGAAATTGGTGGAGGCTGTTTAAAGTCTATGTGACTATAACATATGCACTGACCTTGGGTGCCGACCACAATGACTGGGATGTCTGTGCGGTGTGAACTGAGTTGACTGTAGAGCTGGTACAGCTCCTGGAAACTGGCTTCATTCTCCAGACTGAAGACCAGGATCACTGCATCAACCCAGCTGCTGAACTGGAGGGGGAAGAAGGGGAGGAGGACATGAGCTCAACAGAATTGATGGATGATGAAGTCTGCACATATTAGACTCACACTGTTATCTCTCTCTCTCTCTCTCTCTCTCTCTCTCTCTCTCTCTCTCTCTCTCTCTCTCTCTCTCTCTCTCTCTCTCTCTCTCTCTCTCTCTCGTGTGAGCACACACATGTACATGCATAATAACACAAAGATGCACCTGTGCATCAGGTGGTCCAGCTTCTTCCCGGATCAGTAATAAATGACTCTGTCCATCCACCAGCACTTCTTTTTTATACCTGCCACCTGACAAGGACAATGACAAAGTTATTCAGCAGCACACAGCTGGTGGCACTGTGACAGACGGAGGCTGAAGCCATATGATAGACCAAGCTGTACCACCCATACTCTCTGAGCAGGAAGAATAGACAGAGATAATATTTACATTCAAAACAATGCAACACAGGAGCCACATATATGAATTACTCAAATGGAAATGCAGTATATGACATATATAGGCCTATATGAGGATGTCAAACAATAATGGAATATATATTTTTATTATCACATACAAGCATCCTATAGCTATATGAAGTTCATTCTGGATGTTTTCACTTGAATTGGAAATTCAGTATTCAGTACACAAATTACATTACAAATTACAAGTATTTAAATCAGTAAAAATACAGTAAGAATACAGATGTTTTTTAGTTTGAGCACTACACTCCTATAACTAGAATTCCCTCATTCACGCACTTTTTTTTTGCTTACCTTCAGGTTTCTCGAGTGCAATGTAACTGCCTGTTATGTATTTGTTCACCAGTGCTGATTTTCCACTTTTAAGACTTCCCAAAATTCCCTTAAAAAGAAGAAAAATAACATAATGACATTCATTCATACTACTTTGTCTTGTTACCAGTTTTGTAGACCCCCCCCCCCTTTTCTCATTCTAAGGTAACAAAAACACAAAACCAACAAAAAACCCCCACAATTATTCTCATATTCAGGTGCTTATTTATCCCTGAAAACATAATTATATTATAATCCATTTTTACAATTAGATCCCCCTAAACCCCCTAAATCTCACACATCGAACCTTTAAAACATTATCTACTCAAGTGCTGTAATTATGATTAACAAATCACCAAGGAGAAAGCTTCTGTCTTTATTACAGCTATTTAATGGTACACTTTGGCCTCACCAGTCTAAGCTCAGGGATGGATCTACTCAGGGTCCACTCTTGGCTGTTGGCGATATTTACTGAAGAGAGACAGAGACAAACAGTCAGCGAGGCAGAGAGTCACGAAGAGATTCATCATTTTGATCATGTACATTAAAAAGGGCAGCCATCATAATGGTTTGCGTGACAGTAATAAATCACTCGGTTGCTTCATGACTGGTCGCCATAAGCACACGTGTGGCGTAGCAGGTCGCTGTAATGAATGCAACCTTTAGGCACAACAGGGTTTCAGTCACACCACTCATTATCCACTTTGCCCCCTACATGCTGTAATTGTATGGTGAAGTGACTGTGGCCTTTAGTAGGTGGTTCACTACAGCTGCCACTCAAAGATTTCAGATCGTCAGTGGATTTGAGTGGTATCTCCCCTGTGAACTACAATGACAGATGAGTTTTGATGTGCATGTTGCAAAGTCACGCACATTGACTGGTTTGTACTGGAGAAACCTTGTTAACATGCATATGTGTGAGCAACACAACATAAGGGTCAGATTGCACACAGCTGTGTCAATGTCCCTAGTGGGCAAAAGAGGTGGCTTGCCCCCACTGTGATGTGACGCCCACACCCAGACACCCAGCTGCAGATTACAGAAACAAAAAATAAAGAGAATAAGAGCCCAAGGAAACATGTAAAAAAAAAAAAGCAAGAGACATAAAAAGCTTATACCAAAAAAATGCCAAAAGCACAAGGAGTTTAAATGAAGACAGAAACACAGAGGATTTGGACGACTACTCTCACAGATAAAGTGTCCACTATCCTCTATCCTGAGTGTGAATGTGTAATGTGTCCTTCAAAGACAGACGATGATTAAACAAGAGCCGGCTGATAAATCTATGGCCAGCATTGTACAGATGCAGCCAGTCAGGATGTGCTTCAGATGAGAGAAGAAAAAAAAAGGGTTACACACAAGCTGGCGCTGCAGGCAGCTCCCTGGGAAAAAGGGCAACTCCTACCATATACACAGATCTACACACATGCATGGACTTTGTTTGTGTGAGTAAAAGCTCTCCTTATGGGCTTGATCATATATGCCAACGGCTGTTGCCAAAAGTGATCAGACAGTGTGATCCTTCGGCTGCTTCGACACACAGATTCCATGGAAAGCCAATTATCCACACTTCGTGCTCCAAACCAATTGTGTATGATCTGCAACAACCCCCACGTAGCCTGTAGCTGATACTGAAAACTAAAACTGTTTAATTCTTTTTTGGGGATATTTTTGAAATCCTTTCAGACTGTGTCAATGTATGGTCACACACACACATACATACATATGAACACACCACGCCTCCTCCTCCACTCCTCTGTTTCATCAGGTTCTGCCTCTGTAGCAGCAGCAGCAGAAGCAGCAGTCCTGCCGGTTGCCATGGCAACACTTCCTCCTGCCCTCAGTATGTGAATGTCTATGTATGTGCGCGGGTGAATGTCTGTGAGTGCAGTCGGCGAGGCTGGTCCTACTACTTGAGTGAATCCACAGTGTGCATGTGTAACAGTGTGAATACACGATGACTGAATGAATACATGATACACACATACACACACACACACACACACACACACACACACACACAGAGACATTCTCATTCCACGGGCTGACACTCGCTCTTTGAGCAAACATGTTTGTGAAAGAGATGCACTGTTTTATGGTGCAGCCGACAAAACAGCAAAAAGAAGAAGTAATGATGGGAAGTCACAGCTAATGAATGTAAATCCTAAATCTTTAACTACCACAGGAATACATCTAACATGCTGGAATTGGAATGATACTAGACAAAGACAAAGAGTGGGAAAGAGAGGGAAGAAAAAAACAAAAAGCACCATATAGTGGCAGAACATGTAGTGGGTGGAATATGAAAGACAGGATTAGAAATGTTCTCGATTGGCTGTAGATCCACACTTCCCTTTTTGATGTGGGTGAACAAACACCACCTCATGTCTTTCCCTTTTCAACCATTGCAGCTTCATGGAAATAAAATCAAGCACAGGAAAAAAACTCTGGCAGTGCAATCCACCACCAGCTCTTCCAACCAGCTCCTCTCCCCTTTGGCTTCATTATGAGATTTAAACCCGTGCTGAGAACATCGCTTAAGCATGTATGTGTGGGGTGTGTGTGTGTGAATGAGAGCAAAGATTACCCCTCCGGTGGTGTGAAATCAGCCCTCGCTCTGAGGGGAATTAGATTAAGACTGTCCAAGATGATTCTATTGTCAGTTCTCACATCAAAGAACTTCATCTGTCATCAAATTGCAGTTGCACATGGCTTTGGAAAATGTTTCTTGTGACACGTGACACTATTACAGCCTATAAATGTATTCTGCGTGGGGTTCTCATTTACAGATCAACCCCACCCAACCCCACCCTGACTCTTTTTCAATGGAAGCCTTTGCACAGATGAAGAGGCTTCAGAATGTCTGATAAGCCTGGAGCCTGTGTGCCTTTGATAATGTGTGACAGGTGGATTTAGAGCTTAAATGATGACAGTGATGTCATATGTGTTTTTGTGACCCCCCCTACCTTCCTCTTCACTGGAATCTCTCTGTATGTAGACCGGAGGCGCTGTGGAAGATGACCCTGCTGCCCCTGAACTGCTCTTTGTGAAAATGCCACTGATGAACTTTAGCATCTTCCTGTCCTTAGCGGAGCCTCGTTGGCCCTGCTGTGCATGCTGGGCTTCTCGAGCCAGTCCCAGGTCTTCAGAAAGGCTGTTCAGATCGCTGTTATCCAAAGTGCGGCTTTTCCCCTTTCGTGCCGGTTTTGAGGCCTGGTTTGCAGGTGCAGGTAGAGATGTTGAACCTGTCTTTAGCCTTTCCTTCCTTGGAATGTCTCTCATTACTGCACCTCCAAGGTCCAGCGGTATTCCAGCCTGAACTTCATCCCGTATGTCTCTCCATCCTTCTGGCCTGCTTGCCTCAGCCCAAGAGGCCCTGCAGGGGCCAGGTGAGCGTGTAGGCATGCGGCAGTCCTTGCGGTCCAGACTCTGAGCTGAGGTAGGGCTGCGCTCTCTGCCGTCCCTGGAGTCCCGACCACGGGAGGCCACACTGCTGTGAGACTTGAGCAGGCTGACAGGACGCTGTCCAGCTGGACGAATGGGAAGGCTGGTCCTCGTCGGGGTGCGACTGGGCTCGACCACCTCTGCTGGTGGAGTGGTGGTTAAGGATGGAGACCTGCATTGCTTTGCTTCTGAGGTGCTAGGCCCTTTTGTCAAGTCTACATCTTCGGACTTTGTCTTCTGAATCGTAGTCCTCTCAGTAGGGAGGGGGATTGAGAGGTTGCATGGTGGCTTTTCACTTCCTTTAGTTGGAACATCAACAGTAGAGGGCAGCTTGTCTTTGAAAGGGCTAAGGGGCTTCTTCTCTCCATCCTTGAGTTCAGTTAACTTGCCTTTAATATTAGCAGCATCTTCATCAGTGTTTGCTTTCCCAGGGAACACTCCAGCTCCATTCTCAGCTCCTTCAGGGGTTCCACCTTCAGCCCCGGCCTCTTCTTCTCCTGGTCGTCCACCAGGTTCGGCCCCTTTACCAGCTTCCACCTCTTTCCTCTGGCTGCTGTTCTTGGCCTCCCCTCCATTCTCCTCCACGGCCTCTACTTTGACCAGGGTGAGGGAGATGAGGTAGGTGGTGCGTTGCTGCAGGGCGCCGCCTCCACTCATGTGGTCAGGGTTCAGTAGACACACAGTAGATGAATGAAACCAGACAGAGCGACATGAACTGACAGTTTGCCAGCGTGTTGAGATGTAAAAGAATCTGACAGCACGACAGAGACTGAAAACTTACATGGAGGGAGATTAAGTTTCTCCTTGGAAGATACAACAGCAAAGGGATTTTTGGTTTCATCCATTCCCCAAATCCCTATTTCTGTTTTTTGTATTTTGATTTCAGCCACAGATTTGTTCACTGACTGCAATTAAATATTTTCTGGAATACAGAAAAGGAATCCACTCTTCCTTCAGCACACTGTCAGTGCAGTCCAAGCTGCTCTTTTGTTCCTAGAAAACACCCAGCTACAATCTATCCACTGCATATGTATGCAGCTACTGAAGCAAATAAATCTTCATCATCTTGAAAGAAGCTGCACTCCTGATTGGAATTATTATTGTCATGTTCAGCATCTCCATCAAACATGCTGTTCAGACCACCTTCTTCATTCTTCTTGTTGCAGAGCAAAAATCATGGTTCAATTCAGAAAAACAACTGCCCCGCATCATACGTCATCAAGAATGTGATCATGAACAGAAGCTGTAAATTAAAAAGGTAAAGTCTTTAAAAATGCATCAGTTTCCTGATTCCCAAAGCAGCATGTCACAGTATACCCAGAGCTGCATGCAGTCCAGTCCAGATCATGGGCTCTCAATGTAAGCCACACATGTGTTTTGACAGCAGCATCCATTCAGAGAGCGCGGCAGCAGGAAGGCAGGCAGTCTCCAGGAGACACACAGGAAGGACACTGATGAGGGCTGAAGGGGATCAGGAGGAGAATCCAACAGAAGCTCAGGCAGATATCTGGAGATGCATGACCGAGTCAGGGTGCGTCCGGCCATCACGCCCCTCTTGCTGTCTCCCGGGTTGCCTGTGTCCTCTGAGCGCATCAGGCATTGAGCATGGCAACACAGCACCGGCACTGGCACAGAAGAGGCGCTGAGGCGAGTCGCTGCTCAAACAAGACTGGCTTCTGATAGAGACACTATTGCACAGGTTCAACGAGTCCACAGCTCATCACACACACATACTCACACATGCACAGCTCCTCTCTCTCACACTCTGCGTCTCTCTCTCCTCATACAAACACACCGACTGGAATCTCCAATGTCCCTCCCTCTACATGCCCCTCCTTGTTTCAATATGCAATCCATAGAGCGCAGGACGATCCTGCTTCTCTTGTATCCATTTCGCTCCTTTATTTTCTCTCTCCCTTCCTCTGACTGCTTCCCTCAGACTGTGCAGGGTCCCTTCTCTTTATTGCTCATCCCTCCCATCCCCACTTGTGTCCCCTCCCCTCCATGTTTCTCTCTTCGTGCAGGAGAGGAGGGGGAGGCAGTGGGTAAAGGCTGGTGGTAAAGCAGCAATGCATACAAGCCGGACCGATTAAATGAGGTGTGGGGGGACCACAGGAGAAAAGATCAGCTGCAGGGTGGGTAAATAAGGAGGGATAGGTGAGGAATGACAGTAAAAAAGACAGATGGATGTATTTGTGGAGGGAAAAAGGCACTCGAGCAGGAAATGTTTTCCAAGTGTCTGTTCCCTGTCTCATTTACAGTGGACAGAATAGTTTTATAAATCATCCATCTGTCTTCAGCTGTCTAGTGGAGAGTGTGTATGTGTGTGTGTGTATGTGTGTGTGTGCGGCTTGGTGTGGCTCCTCCTCAGTAGGAGGCTTGGCTTGTTTGTTGCTAAGGTGTTACAATCTTCCTGGCTCTGGTGGCACAATCATCTACTCCATGTCCTTCCTTCCTCCTCCTCCTTCTTTGGTACATTCAGTATCACAATCGCTCCCTGATCTCTGTATCAACAGTGTGTGTGTGTGTGTGTGTGTGTGTGTGTGAGGGTGTGTGTGTGTGTGTGTGTGTGTTTCATTGTGTGTGTAACGTACATGTGAGGGAAAGAGATTTCCTGTGAGTGTATTGATCTGTAGTCTATTGCCTACTACAGCATGTGTTCATTAGCAGAAGTGGGTGAGCTCTGGACTCACAACATGAACCAAACAGTAGTGTGACAGGATGATGTGAACATATTGGACAGAACGTGTTGAACTGCAACAGGAAAAAAAAAAAAAAAGCCCCAATAAAATAAAGAATTTTATTGTTATCTTTGCTAAAAAAAAAAATAGCAAAGATACCAGAGTATTGCACACTCCATATGATGGAATATGTGTAAAATGTAATTTAAAGATTTTCTCAGATTAAAGGAATGGTGTTCAATAAAGGTTTTCCCAGTTTAACAACTAATAACAAACAATAAAAGTACAAAACTGTTACAATTGTGCTGTGTACAGCAACAAAAAACACTGCGGCAAGCGTGATTACACATCCATCTCTTGATTTATTACTGGATGTAATTTCGTGTTAATTACTCTCTGATTAAAAAAAATTCCTTGATGTGAAATCAGAGGATGCCTCTCCCACAGTGCACCACTCTCTACCTCCCACCATCATCCCTTAATGCAAGATCTGACTGTCCACCTGCTCAACCCGCTTCCCCCTCCCTTTCACAGTCAGTGAGAGGGCAATAACTACTCACACTGAATACAAAAGACCTCTGACAACCGCCTTTGGCTCAAGGGGAAACGCACAACCTGAGAGAAGCGATGATTTGCTGCCTGCACCGCGGAAGAAAGATCAAAAACACAGCCTCTGACAGGAAGTTAAGTTGTGTTTTTAAATGAAAACATTGTTTTCTGGGGATGACGTTACATGTGTGTAATTTTTCGTAAGTGTGAGGCTACGACATGCCCAGAGTGTGTGTGAGGGAGCTGCAGATTGCTGTGCTGTGCAGTGAATCCAATTACTGTGAAACAGACACCCACGTAAAACGCAGAAAATCAGGTTGTCTTCAGGCAGAGACGTTTTAGAAACACACTCCCTCTACATTTTCCCCGAGAAAAGACTCACATACAGACAAAGCTTTCGTCCACCTCACACACACACACACGCATTGACACCCATGGGCGGGTTCTGTCAGATGGACAGTGGCCAAGGGCAGTGGTCATGCTGGGTGATTTTTCATTTTTCCTTCATTGTTAGCTCCCGCATCTATCTTTCCCCCTCTCAATCTCTCACTCTGCTGTCCATGCTGCAGTGAACACTATGTCAGTCAGATTCACATTTAAATGTCTTCATTTGGCTCCCTGGAGCACCTTACCCTTTTCTCCCTCTATCTCCCTTTTTTTCCCAGCCTGTCCTTGGCACACAGCCAGCCGACCACATCCCACTCGCTTATTAAGTCCAAACGAGAGGTGGCTCTCATTTTAGCGCCAGTGAACTCTACACTCAAAGATCCAGGCCCCGTGGAGACTACATTGGCTTTGATCCTCACTGCTGCGTAGACACCCTGTCCTAATTACACAAAAAAATTCAACTGAATGTTTTTACACATAAGGGATCCCTCTCAGGCTATGTCAAGATCTGGCACATCCAAAAAAGTCCTCAAAGCTTGCCAAAATCCATCAGGGAGCTGATTGACCTGCATTTCACAGAAAAACAGCAGACTGAGCATGATACGCTAATGAATAAACTGATGAAAAAGAGTAATTTAATGAGGTTTCTTTTTACATTATTCATATGCCTCTTTGTGACCCTAACATGCGCTGCTTTTAAGGTAAATGTTGTACATACAAACTGCAGGGAGTGATGTAGTAATACCTTGTGTCACCTTCACAAGAAACAGTGGGAAGTAGAGATAAGAGGAAATGATGTAAAACTGATCAGCTTCACATGTAAAGGTTCTGTTTGTCTGAACGGAAGTGGCTTTGAGGGCAGTTGCAGATTGGCAGACAGGAAGTAGGCCGCACAGCAGGTTTCATCCTGCTGCCATGGCGATGGCTGCTGAGGGATGTTGCCATTGGTTGTCCGTGTCCAGAGGTTGGCTGATAAATAAATGCCGCTATACAGCAGCTGCCAGGAGGTGAATTTTGCCCTCAGAGTGAAATGAGAATGAAAATGAACATTGACTGCTTCCTCGCAAAAAACACGCTGACTGACAGGAAGCACAGAGGAGGATATCAATCGCCTCTACGCTATCATGTTCCCCCACACCCTGTGTCTAATGTTAAAACTCACAGTGAAACAAGGTCAACATTTACAATTTCCTCAGACATTTCACATTTTTTCCTGTTTATCAAGTCAAGACATGCATCATCATTTAAATGAACATCCTGTATGTATAGACATCGTGCAAACATCTGATAACATGAGGTAATTTTTCATAGAAGCCTTCAAATATTATAAAGGTTACTATCTTGTCTACATTAAAAAAAAATCCAGTTCTGTGATGAAGTTAGGAAAGATAAGCTTACCTTGAATACTGTGAAGATAAACCTTAAGGCCTGAGCGCAGCTGTGCATCTGTTACCCTTTCAAACTGCTTGGAAAGTCTGTTGATTGCACTCTGGAGAGACTCATGCCTCTTGATCTCTGCTTTTATTGCAGTGGAGTTTACTGATTTACTGTTGCTGCTCATCCTGACTCATGGATCTGCCGTTAACTGAAGCAAAGGACCTGTTCAGCCCATTTGAACTCCCGGCCGATTGTTCCACAGATGAACATAAACTCAAGTCTCAAAAGCAGCAGAAAAGAAGCGGTGGCTCAGGGCTGTCTCGCTCTCCAGACCGCAAAGTCAGCTCACGACAATGTGTGTCTCTGTTTCCTCTGCAGGTTTAAACTGAACTGAATTCACTTCCTTATTTCAAACCATATTCTTTACTCAACGGCAGCACAAAGTGCTCTGCTGCTCACATCACTGGGAAAGTTTCTCAGACCGTCTAATGCCTCACATAATATGCTGAACCCTCGCAATAAAAATAGATTATAATGTAATAATATATTATTGTGATGATATATGACACTGTACTCACAGTTTGTGCTTTAACCCTAACGCTGAGACCAGATTAGAAAATGGGCTCAGTTTTCATCATTAATCTGTATTATTTGTTTTAAATCCTTTACTGATAATACAGAAAGACTTACATGATATGATAAAATTTGGGTTTTGCAGTTTTAGACAGACTCAGATTCATTCATCTGTGTCCTGTATTTGCATAGAATTGTTCCCACTGTAGATTCTACATGATGACTGGTTGTTTACTTGTAACATCATATATATTGTACATCTATACTGCACAAATGATAGGCCTAAATGTTTATTTCTGTTTCGTTATTTCAGTACTAACCTCACATTACAGTAAATGCTAAACTGAAATCTGATGCATTAGTGCTTTTTTGTGCAGTAATACTTTTGTCCAAACTTTCACTTTACCTTTAGAATAAGACATTGTTTCAGCTAAATGTATTCAAAATACATATTTAATCCCCCTTGCAAATTTTGTCATTTGTGTTTTGCTGAGGATAAAAAATAAGGTATAGCTTGTAACAATGTACTTCAGTGTTTAGAGACTTCCTCTGTATCTCAGCATGGTGGATATCACTGCTGTAAACAGACACATGCAGATTCTATAGAGAAAAAATGCTTTGACTTTAAAACTATATTTTGAACTGAGATTAGATAGAAATGGAGCTCCTCCAGCAAAAATATGAATCACTTTACCCATATAATGAGCTTAATAATGACTGACAGGGATGGAGTGGAATGTAACACATCTTTAGAAAGTGTTACAAATGTCCTCTTCCATATAATATCAATATTTTATTGATTTTAGTTGTTATAGAATGCCTGCACACGTTGACTTTTTTAGTTAAACCTATGTGAGCTTTGCAGAGGTTTGCAGGGCTGAATAGCTGACAAAAATGTAGAACTGAAATCCTCACATTTTCTAACAGAGATCAAATGTGTGTCTGTGTCTCAGTCTGAATGAAGCTATTTGGAAATCAAGTGTGTTGCGTACAAACAAAACAACAAAAAATACACACATTACTTTTCATGTTCTTAATGAAAATGACATGTACAAATGACCATTTTCACAAAAATAAGAAATCAATTTGCAATTTTTTTTTCTGGCTAGCTGCAGTAGATCTCTTTTTGAGGCATCCTTTTTTTGCATGTTTTATCCAGCTGTTTCTACTGATTCTGGCATGTGTTTCAAAGTTGAAACAAAGGAACCCCACGTATTTGACGTTAATTGAGGAGGCCTACGATGTTGATGTAGAATTTTAAATTGGTGCTATTTTGAGGATGCAGATAGCATGTAGGCAGGCCCATGATGTGTAAAAGTGTGTACTCCAGAATTACAGTTGTTGTACTTACAGCTGTTAAAGTATCTACAACCTTACCCGGTTTTCTGCATGTGTCCATCCTGCTATGGCCTAGAACACAGGTGTCAAACATGCGGCCCGGGGGCCAAATCCGGCCCGCCAAAGGGTCCAGTCCGGCCCTTGGGATGAATTTGTAAGATGCAAAAATTACACTAAGATATTAACAATCCTTTTAGTTCAGGTTCCACATTCAGACCAATTCAATCTCAAGTGGGTCAAATCGGTAAAATACTATCATAATAACATATAAATAATGACAACTCCAAATTTTTCTCTTTGTAAATGTAAATATTTTCATGTATTTAAACTAAAACAAAGTATAATTTCACAAAAAAAAAAAAAAAAAAAAGTGAATAACCTGAACAAATAGGAATAATCTGAAATGTCTTAAGAGAAGTGAGTACAATTTTAATAATATTCTGTCTGTTACTAAATGTTTTGCACGTTTGTAGATTCACTGTGATCTGTAAGTTATAATGTACATGTGTAAATGTTAAACTGAGGCATAATATTGTTAAAATTACACTTATTTTTTCGGTTTGTTCATGTTATTCACATTGTTTGAAAGGATAGCTTGTAGATGTAAACATTTTCCTAATGTAAATTTACTTATTCGCTCTTAAACATAGAGAAAAGTTTGGAGTTGACATTATTTATATATTATTATGTTATTATTTTACTGGTTCGGCCCACTTCAGATCAAATTTAGCTGAATGTGGCCCCTGAACTAAAATGAGTTTGACACCCCTGGCCTAGAAGATCTCCATTAAATATGTACCACTTCTGACTAGACAAAAGGTGATGATGATAAACATTTGAGAGACCGGTTAGCTCAGTTGGTTTGAACAGGGTGCTATAAACACCTAGGTCGCAGATTCGATCCCCCTACGGACCACTCTGTATTCCATGTATGTGTACATTCTTCTGGAAAATAACTAATCAAGCCTTGTGTAACAATGGGAAATAGACAAAAACATCAATATGCATTACAACAGTCACTCACTGTACAGAGTCTATTGTATAATCACCTATTGAGTAATCATTGTGTAATTATCATCCTCACACCCTGATCATCCGGCTCGAAACATGTCCAGGCATCGTTTTACTGTCACACTTCCCGCACATTATCCGACTCATTTCAGGGATTAACAAATCGAATAATAATGACTGTTTACTACTCAGTTTCTCCACATAGTTTTATGAAGTTACAGTGACGTTCGTCGACACCCTGACGTAACGTTTGGTCCTGACGTCCTCGGCCACGCCCTCACCGCTGACCAAAAACATTTCAGTCCAGTCTGTAGCGCTTCCTCAAAGCAAGACAGCAGAGGTTGTTTTTAGGGTTTTATTCAGTATAGCCAGCTCAGCTCATAAGGGGTTTTCGAATATGGTCTGTGGCGGCTTCACCTGTTCCAAAAATGCGCTTTGTTCCTTGAATGTGGTTTACATGGTGAGTGTACAAAATGGATCATCAGGCTAACTTTTAGCTAGCTACATTAGCTTAGGCTAACTAGCTTCTCAATGGAGGTTAGACCAGAATTTTAGCTGCACCGTTGTAAGTATAAGAATGTCTGACTTTTATTTTACATGTTCCTGATTTCAAGTCACAGATGGCTATCGGTATGTACTCTCTGTTGATTAGATATCAGTAATAATAGTCCTTTCGTTGTGTAGCTAAGCTAGTTACGTAGACAGTAATAGCTTCAAAGTAGCACTCTTGGTTTATAGTTAGCTTGTTAGCTTCGCCATTATGTGAATGAGAGCTCCCGTTAGCTAGGAGGCCATCTGACCAAAACTGGGAGTCCTGATCGTGTTATTTTCTTTAGCATCTCTATTATTATTGTGGCCTGTCACTCGAGGTTGACCAAACGAGGTTAATTCGGTTCATCACGTCCTGTTTGTGGTAGTCATGTGAGTTGTAATAGTCAACACGTTGGCCTCAGCTCACACTAACTCACCGTGAATAGATGGTCACAGTGAGTGATTAGAAATGGAAGATATACTTGGATGAGAACTATTCAAGTATAAGTATTTTTATATTAAATGGTATTTTGAGTTTCTATTCAAAAGTTGCCAGATTTCAGTATTATTGTATTTGTGTGTATTATGTATCTATACAGATACATATTAGTCTAATTTGAATCATACATTATATAACATTAAAACATCTCTAGTAGTCTCCCTTAAAGCTGAATGCTTTCAGGAAGGAATTAGTTTTTACATGGTTATTACATTACAGTGTGTCATATCATATAGGTCTGCTGCCATATATATGTAAATGGTTATTCTGAAATTTCAATTAGACTTGGTTGAAAATGACCTCAGTACACTGGATTGTGTTTTAATTATTTCATTTTCCTTGTTGGAACCTTATAAACACGAATAGAATTATCTTGTTTATGTCAAATTCGCTGTTTTTCATGTATTTTTGTGCTCGTTTCTTTAACATTTCTTGTGTGGATAAATTTAAAGCACCTAAATGCAACATGCTATAAATGACAGAGTATAATGTAAAATGATTTCTCTTTCTCTGTTGTTACAGAATATATATGCATCTTCATATCACACAGTCAGTTAAATTACTAGAGTACGTAAATTTGGTGTAATCTGCCAGTTATGGCCTCTGATATTATATGTAAAACTATCAAACTGGGTTCTATTGTTTTTGTTATGTTAAGGCTATAGTGTCAATACAAGGGAAGACAAGAAAAAGCTTTTGATCATCAAATTCAAGAAGCTGGAATCATAGCAGAGTAATAATTGTTCATTAAGCTTGTTTTGATTGTCTTTTTTCATTTTTAATTGAGTGATTGGGTTTTAAATAAAAAAATTGCCAGATTCTCTAGGTGTTGCTGCCTTATTATTTTTAGTTGGTCTGCCAAGATTGTCATTCCAAAATGTTTGGGGTGTAACGCAGTGAGTTTTCACCTGCTATAAGGGTAATTAAGGTGTCCTGTGGTGAGTAGAAAGTCATTCAGCAACAACAAGTCCAAGAACTTCATGCTGAAAGATTAACAGCACAGCCGGAAAACTTGAGAGGTTGCACACATGCCCTCAGACATGATTGCCGACAGCTGAGTCACCGTCATGAGTGTGATGCAGCAGTTGCTGGGTAAAATCATGGCAAAGACATCAGGAAAAAAAAAACAGCATGAAGCATAAATCTTAATGAAAGAGGAATCCACCAAGTCAGACAGATTGAAGAGACAAACAACAGATAGAAACACACACACAGAGAATAGGTTGGCGTTGTAGGAACTTTATTTTGCATAATTTTTGTATATTTTAATTCCTTTCTTAACTAATATCAGATCAAATTATATTTATTAATTTTACAGCCATTCTAAACTCTAATCTTGAATTTTCACTGTGCTCAATAGTGATCTAACTCAAGTAAACAGTACTTGTGGTGTCTTTGTGGTAAAACATGGCATTGTGATTGAGCAGTGAGCCCTGTTCCATCTGATACATGCTGCCTCAGCTGACTCACATTAACTTCCTTCCCTCTGCTCCTTCAGCTGGTCGGGCTGCTGCTGATTGGAGTAGCAGCATGGGGGAAAGGGTTCGGCTTGGTGTCGAGCATCCACATCATCGGAGGGGTCATTGCAGTGGGCTTCTTCCTGCTGCTCATCGCTATTGTGGGGCTCATCGGGGCAATCCATCACCACCAAGTTATGCTTTTCTTTGTATCCTTTCCCTTTGTTGGTCTATGATGCACAAGTTCAAGTGTGAGTTGTGATGCAGAAGTTTCAGTTTATTGAAAGTGCCAGTTTGTTGCATATCTGTCATGTTTTGGCACTGTTTTTTCTTTAACCTCTTTTTCTCAGTACATGGTGATTCTTTTTATTGTTTTTCTATTCCAATTTGGAGTTTCCTGTTCTTGTCTGGCAATGAACAGCGGGCAGCAGGTAAGTGAACTCAGGTATTTGTTTAAAAGGTCTAATTTGTAAGATTTACAAGGATGTTAATGTTGATAAGATGTTCATAAGGATCATCTGTTTTCATCATTATAATCAAGTTTTTTGTTGTGTTAGAATGGGCTCCTTATATTTACTAAAGGAGCAGGTTTATTTTCATGGACTACCACATCCTACACAGGCTCAGAATGGACTTCCTGTTCTCCTTATACTCAATTTAGAGTCAGTGGCATCCAGCATTATGGTGTGTTTGTGTCACCTTCTGTTTGAATGTGGACCAGAGTTAATATCCCCTCACTATAAAATCTAGAATAAAACAAGCACTGGCTCTAATGGGTGACTTTAGAAGAGGCTTTAAGGCCACAAAAAGCAAGTTTGTTAGAGAGGTTCACTTGGTTACAAACCACAGTGTACTGGATGTCACACAGTATCACACATGGAATTTTGTTGTTATAACAGCTGTTACTTGTTGTTCTGTTCCTCTGTCTGTTTTTTTTTTTTTTTTTGTAGAAGGTACTTCTGAGCTCTGCATGGCGGCTGTTGGAAAACAACACTAGGATGGATCTGGAGAGCCAGCTGAACTGTTGTGGGCTGTACAAAGTCAACTCTAGTGTACAGTCCGATCCGGATTACCCAGCTTGTCCAGCTGTAAGTCATAAACAACTTAGTTGTTTTCTGTGTTATACATTTGCTTTCTTGCTGTGAATGCATGAGTTCATTTGTACCACTCTAATAGTTTTCTGTAGCTAAACAATTTTGCTGCCTGTTAATCAGGCTATGTACAGCACTGAAAATGTTTAGAAAAGGCTCAGTGTGACTCTGCAAATTACAAAGATATGCTTAACCTGCACTTTTTTAGATGTTATGTCTTGTTTCTTTAATCTGTACAGAATTCAAAGTGTAAAAGGAGCTAGTGTACCTCAGGGGCTAAGGTGCTGACCATGGAGTAAATACATTATAAAAATGTCAAACTGTTCTATACGTTCACACTTTTCAGTTGTGCAATCACCCAAAAAAAAAATCTGTGCTTTGGGAAAAAAAAAAAAAACATGCTTATGCGACACTACACGTCCTAAAATTGCCATAATATTAAACTGACTGGACTAGAAAAAAAGTAATAGCAGGACAAGAACTCCAGTGGCCCTGACATTATAGAGCAACTTATTAAAACCTGATGTGTTTTTGTTGAAGTGTATAATTAAATTACACGAGAACACTGTCTCCTGTAAATGTAACCATGAATAAGTTTTCAGTTACACAATATAAGCTACTGAGTAAAAGTCAAAGTAGTGTTTCCTGAAACTAGAATAACTTAGAAGTAGGCCACTTTCTGCAGTTCTCAAAATAGATTTGTGTAGCTAATACTGTCTTATCTGACAAACAGGTGACTCATACTGCTGAAGACTAAAGGCTTTTCTTCCTTTTTTTGTGTCTTTCACTCACAGGCATGTAAAAAGTCCATGAACTGTAACTCCTGTGGGGGTTTGATGCTAAATCACGCAACAGAGGCTCTGAAGATCCTTGGGGGCGTTGGACTCTTCTTCAGCTTTACAGAGGTGAGTGTGTGATCCTACTCAACCACTTTCTGTGTTTTTTTTTTGTTTATTTCTTCCCCCACCCTTTTCAGATATGCAGGGAGACTGTTTCTGTTGCTTCCTATTTGTGTTCTACTTCTATTTTCTTTATGGGTTGATTGATCGATTGAGTTCTCTTTCTTCCTACATGTTCCTAATATATTAAGAACCCACTAACTAAAAAAAGCATTGTGTTTTTTGGGGTTTTTTTGTAAATCTGTCACAGGAAATAAACTTGTAGATTTAGTATTTATTATAGTATATTATTATATTTATTATATTATTTGTTTTACTCATTTAAACCCTCTTTTCACTTCCAGATCCTCGGAGTGTGGCTCGCTGTGCGCTACAGGAACCAGAAGGATCCGCGAGCAAACCCAAGTGCTTTCCTATAGTCTGTCCCTCTTATGCAGAGCAGCGCCGCCAATGCAGTTTCAGACACACTGGTACACTTAGAATCATGCACATCTAGAGGCCAGCACTCAAGCATATAACACAACAGTCCCACCAACCGCAACTACACCGAATGGATGTGCAGCACCCAACAAACACTGAGGAACATCACACACATGCGCACACACACGCTTACCTAAGACTGAGGCACTTTTACAGCGACCTGTCCAGAGCTCAAGCCTGAAAAGTTTGATACTCATGTATGAAAGGATGACGGGTAATACCGTTAACGTGACCCAGCCTTGATGTGAGTACCAGATTCCCGATCGTGGCTTGCCTAGTTTCCAGCTCCGTAACGAGCGATGCGACATCTCTGCATGCGTCCCACGCCTGCGCAGATAAACAGCCTCTTTGTTGATTCATTCCACACACCAAATGGACTGTGCGGTGTCCAACAAACAACCTGTATGCACCTTGAAACTTTCCTCTTGTCTCTAATGTAGTGCCACCTCTTACGACAAATGTACTCCTGGTCAGTGTTATCAGTGATGTATAGAGCTGTATACCCACACATGTCCAGTGCGAAGACTAAAATAATGTTTGTTCTCAAAAACAGTTGAGCAAGGGTGGAAAACGTTTCATGCTGGACATGTGATGTAAAGTAGTTTTTGAACTGTTTGTAATGTTTTCATTTTTCTCGGTTGCCACAAATGCCAGGATTTAACAGGCTTAGGAAGGAAGGAGTAGGTTTTCGGTGTAGACGTAGGTGTTAGTCAATCGGGTTCAA
Organism: Sphaeramia orbicularis; assembly: GCF_902148855.1. Taxonomy (NCBI): domain Eukaryota; kingdom Metazoa; phylum Chordata; class Actinopteri; order Kurtiformes; family Apogonidae; genus Sphaeramia; species Sphaeramia orbicularis. Next base: position 21,117,952 of record NC_043963.1, read on the forward strand.
ATGTTTATGAACTGTAACTGAGCCAACATACCTTTAACAGTCAGAGATATTAGAATGCCAATGGACTGCAGCCTTGATATTGTACATAATACTTAAATACTGTAGTTGATTAAATCATTCTTGATGAGTTTTGCCATGTAGTTGCTTAAGTTGCCCCTCTGCTGGGAGATTTACCTGCATAGATGAGGTCTATGACGGCCACAATAATCAACACTACCTGTAATAAATAGTTTTCCATCGTGTTGCACAGTGACGTTGCTTAGTTTAGATTTTGGTGGTAGAAAAGTGGAATCAGGTACCTATCATTACTTCCTGTGTAACTGGAAGAAATCACAAAAAAAAAAAAAAAATCTATAAAGTGCTGTTTATTTGAAGAAATTTGGCCAAATTTCTTATTGCAAACCCAGTGCTCATTCTGTTTTTATGGTGTTAAATGTAAAAAAAGAAAAAAAAGAAGAAAAACAAAATCTTCATTTGTTTGCAATTTTTTTCTCTTTAAATTCTTCACAAAATTCTTTTGTGAGCTTAATCGAGTCATCGTTTTTCTGTTTATCAGTGTTAAATGCTTTGTAAAAATGTGTTACATATTTTCAGGATCTATTTAAGTTAATGATGCGCAAGTTATGTTGTAGTTTTATAAGATTTTTCTGCCTCGCTAGGTGTTTGACATTTCATCTTACGATCCCTGCACATTAATTCTATCTTTTAAAGTGTGTTTTCTATTTTGAATTGCTTTTAACTTAAGGACTAACTCAAACTGTAATTACATGTCTTACTTGAACCTGTCATCTACGCTGATAGATTTCCTGCTGCTGGTTTGGAGTCACGTTGGTGTACAAGCATTTTGACAGATCTTAAGCATTGGTATGCCATATATCACACCTCCTCACTTTGAATTTGTGTGCACTTGTTATTCTAATGTATTCTTGAATTTTTTGAGACTTAATTTTCCAAATAATAAAACCTCAGATTGGAAACAGGTCTTAGTCGTTCCTGTCTGTGTTTGTAAATTTGCTTTATACCTCTTATCTACTCAAGTCAAATTATAGAAAATAATGAAAATTGCCATTCAGTTTCAGCCCAGACATGTAAGGTTTCACCACTTGATGGCAGCACAGAGTCAGCAGCTGCCATTTTTGCTTTTCCTCTCCTGCTGGTTACAGATATTTCAGCCCTGCTCTGCTGTGGGTAAATGTAAACAGAGATGGCTTATTCCAGTGACATTATCATAGAGATTGATTGTGTCCGAGTTGCATTAACATGGCAGCTGTAAAATTAATTTGCACAAGCAGTAGGTTTTTGATTCCCTGTGATATTCTTTCAGAAAGCCATTAATCCCTTCATCTGGGATGGGTCCAGTAATGTGGGAGGTGGGATGGATTGGGGGGGGGGGGGGGGGGGTGACAGCAGAAGGAGAGCTCAAGTACACTCTGATAGGGGAGTAGAGACAACACGAGGAAATTATCCAGATACCTTTCAACCAAGGTTGTCCTAAATGAGGATAAACTGCTGCTCTGCCCTCATCCTAATGGCCCATGGCACGCTGTCACCACCACCACTGCCCCCCCTCCTCATGAAAGGCGTGACCTAATCTCTAGTGTCGGATGCACCCTGCCAGGGCCCACCCACAGGTTCACTTTCCTGAGACCAGGAACATTTATGTAAGTGAAATGTGCCTGGTAAGGGCTTTGGGTCTTGAAAGTTTCCGGTGGCTGGGGACCAGCAATTTGGAGACTGCAGCACATCTCGTATCCCCCCCCATCCTGTCAGCGTGCTCTCCTGAGGGCCCGGTGCCAGTCCCCACCCTGTGATGCATGTCCATATGCCGGGTGTATTAACTTGGAGAAGCTGTGGAGAATCGCACCAACAGGGACGGCCATCTGTCCTCTTACAGATATAGCATGGGCTCAGAGTACATGAAAGCAGGATCTTAAAACATTTGGTCCATTATACCATAATGCTATGGTGGATGAGTTTTACAAGGGCTTCTCCTATAGGCAGAGCTAATTATGTACAGCCTTTCAGCACCACTGGGGTGACCAGGTGTCCCATTTTATCAGGGACTGCACAGCGTTTTCATCCTTTATCCCACGTCCCACATATTGACACGATGTCCTGAATTCTGAGTTTGGCAGGAATACATCAGTTCAAGCACATGATGGTCACATTTTGCACATTTTAGCTGAATTTTCAAAAAAAAAAAAAAAAAAAAAATCAGGAAAAGAAAATGTGAATTTTTGCATGTTTCAAACCAGTGGATGAAATGTACATAACAGTGCAGGTTGCGGCTGACTGGGTATTAATGTGTATTAAATAACTATGTAATTACAGTACTTCAACAAAATGTTGCTCATGATAATAAATGTCTTAAACTGAACAGTAAATCAGAAAAGTCAGTATTCATAGAACCATTTTGTGATTTCTATTAAATATTGTGAACTTGATATTTATTTTGTTTGGTTTTGTTCATGTCATTACTTATTTTGTTCACATTTAATGACTAACTACCACTGAGGAAATAAAATATTTATGTGTTTGTGATCTACAACACGTTAATCACATTATATGGAAAAAGTATTGGGACGCAATGAATTTGGGTGTTTTGCCGCTACAAAATGATAATGACAAATGTAATAATATAATGTTATAATTTAATAAATATTTTTATTTTGTCTTTAGGATTAGTTTTGTTTACACTTTCATCTACGCTTCACAGTTTGTATTCTATTATGATGATGATGATGATGATGATGATTATTGCTATATGTTTATTTTAAATGTTCTACCTCTAGATGTCTGAAATACATGTCATATTCTGACCATAAATCATAATTTCATCCCATAAGGAACCATCTAATTTCTTCAACTCTCACTTGGAAAGAAAAGTTAGACTTGAAACTTAAAACAAATTTGGCTATTAAACTGTTTCTACAACTGACATGAACATTTTTATCATGGCAATACATAAGATCAACAGGATTTATATGTAATGTGTCCCGATATTTTAGTCTATAGAGTGTATCAAGGGTGTTGATTATGCATGATCAGAATGACAAAAGAACTGATCCAATGAAAATAGAAGCATTTGAATTAACTAAATATAAAACTACTTCTCCTTTGTTTTGTTGGGATCTGGTCCCCCTGTAGGTGCTGGGTTTAATAACGTGTTTCCTATAATAGCACCATTTTGTGCTGATCATCACATCCTACACAGGACCCGTGTTTTTGCAGCTACACGTACCATCGATAATGTGAGTTTCCTCTGACCCGGGGAGCAGGATTGGCGAGGGATAAACCCATGTGGTTTTAATGGGTCTGTATGTGGATGTGCATTCTTCTCACAGCGCTGCGAGGACAAACAGGAAGGCGAATCATTCTCATCAGTGAGGAGAGACAAACAGGTCAATATGGCCTATCAATAATGAAACAGAGCAGGGATGCGTGTTGTTAATCGTCAGATGGGAGGGCAGCACAGGTGATGGGAAGTTATTCAGTGCAGTCAGCTCTTAAAGTGGTATTTCTCAAGTGAGTTAGTATGTTTCTTTACTTTTACCTACCTTTAATACCTCACATACTAGTAAATTATAACCAATCACTAAATTATCCACTCAGTTTATGAATATGTAAAACAGATTTAGATAAAAAAAAAAAAAAGTGGCAACTATTTTCTTATTTAATAAAGTATGTTTCATTATAAGATGCACTATAATTATAATGACTGCTTAACCCATAAAGACCCAAACAGCTACTAGCTACAAAATCATCTACCAATATAAAATGTTTAATATCTTCTGATCCACTAATCCTATCAATTCATGTAAATAATTGGTGTAAAATGCAGTTTGTCATATTTTCATGGTCATCAGATATGACCCATTTGGACGTTAAGAGACTCCGTAGTTACCATGGAAACACCGTCATCTTCTACAACATTGATTCATCAGTAAAACCCATGGAGTTGGATCAATGACAGTGGATGGAGACACATGATTTATATTCAGTTAATGATAGATTTTGTTGAAAAAAAATCACAATTTCTTCATTTTTCTCCGTTTCTGATATTATGACAGTTAACTTTAATCTGAGCTTTTATAAACATCTACATGATCAGTCAATTAAATCTGGGAAAATGCCTGATTTTTATTGAAGAAATGCAAAATACAGAGGATAATATTAAAATAAATGATGATAAATTGCTTTAGAAAGGTTAAATAGGGAGAAATATTCTTTTGGGAACTGACGGAAAAGTAACACTGGGTCTTTATGGGTTAATTAAAAATATTATGGCAACATTAGTGAGTAGTTACAAAGTTGTTGTTTTTTTTTAACAAATATATCAGTACCTGGATATTTCTATCTTTTCTAAAATGCTTTAATCATCAAACAAGACAAGAAACTGCAGTAAAGTGAAATTATTATTTAAAAAATGTAAAATCAGGTGCAAATTCTAAGACCAAGTTAGTTAAGTACATTTTGTCATTTTTCCACATTTTTCCATCTGAAATAGATTACATTTTAAACAAAAAACTCTTTAAATATATTTTATTCTACTCGGTGTTTGTTAAAACTATCTTTAACTTGTTTTATTAGGTACATTTTATACACTAACCCCCTCTTTTTCCTTACAGTTGGACAGATTTACTTGTTTCTTTGGCTAGTGTTGAGACAAAACTACTCATACTTAGGTTTCTATAGGAGATCGTGCTTCATTGTTTTACAGATCATTTCAGGACAAAAGGAATAATAATTAGACGCAGCCCTCATGTAGGCCTTTATTTTGATGTGCGTATAACATTGTTTTGCTGCTAAAAATATGACTTGGAAATGACTCCCCAAATTATGATGTAGGTTGCATGTTGGAGAGTGACAAAGGATGAGTCAATTCCCCACAGATGATGAGAAATACAAAGAAGTTGTCTCGTAAATGAGTGAGAGGAAATGATGAAGACGAGAGAGGGAGGGAACGAGGTGAGGGATTCATGTTTACAGTACATTAAACATTGATGTGTGCAAATAGAGAGCAGATATGAAACCATCACTGTGTGGATGTCAGAGGGCAGGATGTTTGGGCCTTTTTGACTCAAACCAGGACAGTTTGAGGCTTTATGTACCACCAACCTTCCTCCTGTGCAGCATTGTCATGAAATAACCCTCCCACACAGTCATATTATCATGAACGGACGCCTTCAGAATAGTTCATTCCTGCTGTAATGCTAGTATATAATGCTCTGCTCTTGTTATTTATTTTAACCCTTTGATGCATGAATTAAGATTTTTTTCCTGACCCTTTTTATTATTCTTTAGGCATGAAATAAACAATGTGATTGAAATTTTTTGATGAAATGATTTTGAATGGAGTTACAAAAATGTCCACTCAGCTGGATGCCATGTGTTTAATTTGTAATAACGGCTGATGAAGTAATAAATTTGCCATTTTTAAAATGTAATAAGCCAATAACATAATAAAAGTTCTGAACCAATAACGTAATAACTTTTGGCCTATTACATGATAACTTATCACGTTTTTGGCTGGTTATTGAGAGAGAGAGAGAGAGAGGGAGAGGGAGAGAGAAATTTTATCACAGTTATATCTAATAAATGAAACTTAAATACAGTGATATTAATATATTATTACGTTATTAGCTCAATTATTACATTTGCAAAGAATTTTTTTTACCAGGCCAATAACATAATAAGTTCTTACGTTATTGGCCAAAAGTTATTAGAATATTGGTTCAGAATTTTATTACGTTATTGGCATATTACAGTTTAAAAATGGCAAATTTATTACATTATCGGTCGTTATTACGTTATTGGCTTCTACAAGCAACAAAACATGTATTTAAAATGCAATATCAAAAAGTGATAAACTGTGAAAACTATGGAATACATTTTTTTAATGCAGCTAATCTGATGTTTTCTCACATTTTATTATAATGCTGTGATGTTTTCTCACATTTTATTATAATGTTATAATACTACTTACTACTCACTTCATGGAGATAATATGCAAAAAAAAACAAACACCTTTTTGTTTAAGAAAACTGTTAATTATAGTCTAATAACAACTAGCAATTGATTAACACTCGAACATGTTCCTGCAGATCAGGTTTATCAGATACAGTGCTGTTACAGTAATGATATGAATGTCAATGTATGGGATGATGTATAAGTTTCCACTGTGTTGGCTGATATGGAACTAAAAAAAACCCCATGAATATACAAGAGAACAGCTGGAGAATAACTGTCCACTGTAGTGACCACTATGCATGAAAGGGTTCATGTTTGCCACTGTCTTGCATAACTACAATATGATCAGGTTAAGGTGCTGCTGGTATGATGGTCAGTAGTCTATAAACCAAGTTGGGAACTCTTCATAATCATTACAAACAGCTGAACACAGGTCTGTTATACAGTATATATGTACTGCACATATAAGGGAATCATAGCTGAGGTATGGCACTGCATCTGAAATCAAGAATTATGCTCAAAATAAATCCATATCTGTAACAAGCAGGGTGTGAAAAATCAATCGAGATCAATGTGACAGGGCATTTTGCGGGGAGTGTTGCTATGGTGGTGAATGCAGAAAGAGCCAAGGAGAGACAGTAAGAGAGTGGCAATAAAGCAAAAAACTGCAGATTAAAGTGACCTTTGGACCTATGCTGCTGATGTTTTCCTAATTACCTTGTCTCGCCTTGCTGATAAACAGCGCAAGAGACACTTTCCTCCTCAGTTGTTTATGGCGTCGAAGTCAGACCAAACAGCAACTTTCGGGAAGAGCATTATCTGAACAGATTAAGGTGTGTTGGCTTTCCAGAATCGCTGAAAACTAAGCAAATAGTGGTTTGTGATTAGGACTCAGGACCATATCTTAAAAGTTTGCTCCATTCGTGTAATTGTAGATATTCTGGTTTTTAATTATTTACTGGGAACTTTTCTAAATAATTCATTCATTCAGAATCAGATTAACTTTATTGACCCTTTGGGCCATTCAGCTCAAGAAAATAAAATAAAATTAAAACAAGTGACAAGTGAATTATTTGGAGAACAGCCCATAGAAATCCAGTTAAGTAGATGTTCAGTAAAGACCCAAATATCCACCATCAACCAAAATTGTCTGCTCATGTAAAATTTTGAATAACTTCTCAACCACTAAACATATTAGATAATTGGTGTAAAATACAGTTTGTCACCTTGTCATGGTCATCAGATATGACCCATTTGGACGTTCAGAGGCTCTGTAGTTACCGTGGAAACACAGTCATCTTCTACAACATTAATTCACTAGTAAAACCCATGGAGTTGGATCAGTGACAATGGATGGACACACTGGGTTTATGTTCAGTTAATAATATTTTGCTGAAAAAGTCACTTTTTTTCAGTTTTCTCTGTTTGTGATATAATAACACTCAACTTTAATCTGAGTTTTCATGAACATCTACATGATTAGTAAATTAACTATTAGAAAATACATGATCTATACTGAAAAAAATGCAAAATAAAGAAGAGGATATCACAACAACTGGTGTTAAATCACTGAAGAAAGGCTAAATATAGAGAAAACAATGTTTTGGGAAGTACCACAAAAGTAACGTTGGGTCTTTATATATTAAGACCTTGAACATCAAATATGATTTTTCTCTAAATGTAACATTTCCTTGGTGTTTTATAACCATTTGTTATAATATTATTCTTAATATATTTCAATGAAAATCAGGTATTTTCCAATATTTAATTTACCAATCATGTATGTTCATAAAAACTCAGTGGTAAATTCAGTGGTTATTATATCAAAAGAGAGAAAGTGAAGAAAGTCAAATTTTTGGTGAAATATATATCTACAATCACTGTCTTTGTCAAACTACCAGGGTTTTACTAGTGAATGCAGAAGATGATGCCATTTTGACGTTCATAATGGGGCTTCTGAACGTCCAAATGGGTTGTATCCAATGAAGAGAAACTGTATTTTCCTTGAATTATTTCAATGTATTGATAGGATCAGGGATTTTAAAGTTATTGAATATTTTAAATCAGTAAATGCTTTTGGTTGAAAGTAGCTGTTTAGGCCGTTGACACCTCTTTTTGTACATTATCATAAATCATCAGTTCATCATTAAATGTTTTTATCATCACTATGTTCACAAATAGAGAAGAAATGCAGAACTTCTTTATTCAGATGATTTGATTTTCCGTTTAGCCTCTGTCACCTTTAGCTTTCTCACTTCAGGGCATGTTGATAATCAAGTCAGTAAGACATATTTTATTTATTTCAAGGATTTTTTTTTAATTATTATTATTCTTTTTTAGATGTTTTTTGATCTGGTACGAATCACATGTCAAGTCCCATCTTGACATCATTCTGCTAACTTGGCCTTGTTTATCCGTTTTATGCACCTCTATGCTTGTACTCTACTCCATCCTACAGGCAAATATGTGCAGAAAGAAAGCATCTCATTGGCTCAAATACATAAGATATGTTTATGGATGATGTATTGGTCAACGTGTCAGGTCCAGCTCATTCTTTTTCCACCTTATTGCAAATAATATCAGATTTTAGGTCAGTATCATTGTATAAAATGAACTTTCACAACTTTTAACATCAAAGGGAAATATTGTACTTTTTACACCACGGTTTTAAGATGGAGTATTACACAATGGATAATATAACAAGCCATGAAAGCAGTGTGTAGTCAAACAAACATTTCAGACGTCTAAGAGTTGTTAACAGCTCCACAAATAATGATTGTCCTCATTAACTTCTCTCATGGTTTCTCAAATAATCCAGTGTTTTACCATAACTCAAAGATTATAGAAAAATCAGGAAACTGTGACCAGATTTGTGCGGCAGACGTTTCATAACTGTTTTCCTTATGTCTTATCTGGTGTGTGTATATAAAATCTACCTCACCTCCAATAGAAACACTAACAACTGCGATGCTTCACTATTAATAAGCAGTGATGTCAGAGAGAGACGCCTCTAACTATTACTTTTACTTCAATACTGTAAATGTACTTAAATAGGATCTTTCATGTAGGACTTTGACTTATAATGGAGTATAGTTACACTGCTGAATTGGTACTTTTGCTTAGGTAAGGGAGCGGAATACATTTTCTTTTGGTATTTTGTGAAAAAAATGCACAATTACAGTGATTCCTTCTGTTGCACATAACATTTAAATGTCATCTGTATTTAACCCATAAAGACCCAGCGCTCCGTTTGTGTCAGTTCCCAAATTAATTTCTCTCTTTATTTAACCTTTCTTAAGTGATTTATCAGCATTTATTACAATATTATCTTCAATATTTTGCATTTTTTCACTGTAAATCATGTACTTTCCTATATTTAATTTCCTATATTTAATTTAGATGTTCTTGATAACTCATACTTATATCACAACAGAGAAAACTCAAGAAAAAGTGAGTTTTTCAGTCAAATCTATCATTAACTGAACATAAAACAAGTGTATCCATCCACTGTCATTGATCCAACACTGAATGTTGTGGAGGATGATGGCATTTCCATGTTCACCACGGGTCATATCTGTTGACCATGAAAAGACAACAAACTGCATTTTACACCAACTATTTACATGTATTGATAGGATTAGTGGATCAATAACATTTTAGATCAGTAGATGCTTTTGGTCACTGGTGGAGGTTTGGGTCTTTATGGGTTAATGTTTATCTTAATGTCTATAGACATTGCACATATTGCACTATCCGTCAGTCCTGAAAGATGGAGAATACTCTGTTAAATGTTGCACACTATTGCCCATAACATGGAATAATTTTTTCGAGACACATTCATTTTTTTATTCTTATTTATACACACTAGTAATCACCTTTGACCAGATGCAATGATTATATACTGAGTCCCTCTTTTTCCAACTCAATGGGAAACAGTGTAGTTAAGTTAATTGTCTAAAGGGCAAAGGGTCTTTTATGTTAAGGATTGTAAAACCTTTAGGGCCAATAAAGGGTGATATATATATATATATATATATATATATATATATATATATATATATATATATATATATATATATATATATATATATATATATATATATATGTATGTATGTATATATATATATATATATATAGTTGCGGAAAAAAATATTAGACCACCCTTGTTTTCTTCAATTTCTTGGTCATTTTAATGCCTGGTAAAACTAAAGGTACATTTATTTGGACAAATATAATGATAACAACAAAAATAGCTTATAAGAGTTTAATTTCAGAGCTGATGTCTTGCCATTTTCCATGGTTTTCTTGATAATAACCAAAATCAGTTAAGTTCTTACATCAATAACTATGGTATTGTACTGACAAAAACAGTGCTTTTAGGCATTCCATGTTTTCTTTTCTGCCTGTTTTAGTCACATGATACACACAGGAGTTAGTACTTGATTGCATACCTATTGTTTTTGATTATTTTAGATGAATTTTTTTCATACATACATAAAAAATGTCCTGCTTGAATCAGTCATGTTGATTAATGTTTGTGCAGGTCCACAGAGCAAAAAATCTACTCCTACATCATATTTCTTCTTTGTTTCATATATTATTAGTAGATTCATGGACAGAAATACTCTATGCTGAACCTCTTTAACACAGACACAGTGTTGTCAGACCTTTGTGAACCCGTGGCTGTTCGGGGCACGTTAAAATGAGGGGTGGGTTCAGGCCGTGTGTGCGTGCGTGCGCGCTCTCTGGTGTATTGGTCCGGTTCGTACTTCGCGGGCTCTGGGTGCATGTGGCCGCAGCGTAAACGTCACCGTGGGGGAGATCAGCACCTTGGACAGCGGCGCCTGGTCAATAATAAAGCAGCCCCAGCTCCTTCCCTGCCCAGCTGCTGGGAGCACGGGGAGAGGCACATCGGAGACGAATGGATGACAAGAGAAAAATAGCGACTTGTTTACAGGATGACAGTCTATTTTTTCTACCCATTCCGGAAGTAGCTGCTGCGTTGGTTCAATCTCCAAGCCGACCATTTCGAGGAGGAAAATCAGCGCCAGCAGTATCATCACCACCATCTATCTGATCCAATAATCAATGCCATTACTGCTGTGTAATTGCTCTCGGATGCGAAGACATCTTCATGCGTCTTCCCCTCTTTCTCTCTAATTAGAAAAATCGCAGGGTGCCTTTATTATTCTGCCTCTCTTTGACATTTTAGCGTTGCCTACCGTCTTTTTTGGCTTGCAATGAAATGCTGATGGACATCGAGCTAAGATGGGAAACATGGGGCTTTCGGGTGTTTTGTGTTCCAGCTAGGCTACTGAAAATGCAAATCAAAAGGATTGTGTTTTTGATCTCGACGTGGATCATCGGGGTGAGTGGCACGGATTCTTCGTGGATCAACCAGAGGCTTTACAGGAAAAAGGAGATGAAATAGAAAAAGGGGGGAAAGGGACCATGATCTGACGCTCGGGATGCTACATTAAGGGACAATAAAAACAGACATTATAATCACGTCCAAAATCAAACTTCCATTTCGTCTTTTTTCGCACCATTTTTTTTGGATTATGATTCTTGACAAGAGTCTCAGATGTGACTGTATGGATGGCATGTCGTTGTATTTTACATCCCATCTTATATTTCCTGGCTCTGTGTTGCTTTCTCTTCCACTCGTCCACTCTCTCGCAGTCTTCTGCTTTGGGTAGCAAAACATGTAGGCTATTTTTGCTGCAAGCCCAGTGCATCTGAAGATGTGTCTTTTAGATCAGCAGTGAAGAAAAAAAAATGCACTGTGGAAATCGAAAAGCGTATAAGTTGTAATGTTTTCTGGGCTGCGGTGGAAGATGCATCTAGACAGCATTTGCTGAGTTGTTTGAGTAATGAATATTGAAAGAGTGTGTCGACCAGCTGAAAGGGAAAATCTTTCATCCGCATTGGGTTAGACACACATGCCATCAGTGGGGCGAGATCCTTTATATCTGGGCTCTGGCTTTGCGATTAATAGTTGTGGAAGAGTAAAAATGAGCAAATCAGATGTGTGAATAATAATAATAATAATAATAATAATAATAATAGTAATAATAATAATAATAATAATAATAGAGGGAGAGGAGAAAAGACAAAAACACTTCTACTTATTTCAGTCTGGCGATTCTTTATGTAGCCAAACATGTTCAAGTATCGGATCCGCATGTTTTTTAATGAACTGAAAGTCCTGGTGTTTATGCGATCCGATTCGAGACAGTCCAGCTCAGACACAGATAGACGGTCCACCACCATGCGAGGTCTGGGGATGGGCGGCTGCGGTTGGCCGCCTTTCGTCGACTGCCATTCCCGGGATGATGAGGAGGAGTACTACGGCAGCGACCCGCGGCCCCGGAGCCTGGCGTTTGAGGATAAGGAGCCCAAGCTGCAAGTGGGCCTGGACGCCGTGTCTCTGGCCAGCACCGCCAGCAGCCTGCGGACCCCCCAGTGTCGGATCTGTTTCCAAGGCCCAGAGCAGGTATAGACATGCAGCAGAAAATGCCTCCCCCATGCTGATGCCACGTCCTGTAGATGGCAGACAACCCAAACTGGTGGCTTTATGTTTTTTAAGCATTGAGGGGTTCACATTTCTCTGCCATTAAATGCTCAGTAGGTTTAGAGGAATGAAGTTTTTATTGTGATGATCTTAGCTTCTCATTCCAATCTGCCATTTTTTCTTCACACAGGCTCTCTGATTCACAATCCTTTTTCTGAGCTACTACAACCATCCTGTCCTACATCCCCCTCTCTTTCTCTCCCACCCACCTTCCCCTCAACTACCTCCTTTGAAGAAAACAATCTAGGATGAGGCCTACGTTTCTGAGAGTCATGCACAATTGCCATGTCTTTTTTTTTCCCAGTCTGAAAAGATCACTGCCTGATGATCTGGTTATCTAAATAACACTGTTTTTATAACTAAGCTAACCGGTTTGTGGAGAGGCAGCAGTTCCCACACATCTGAAATCCGGCCAGCATAGCAACAAAGAAAGTTAGCCAATTAGGTCTGCAGGATGACAAATAGAGTGAGAGGGACTGAATATGCATGAGTCACAATCATTTTGTTAATGTAAATCAACTATCCCCCGTCTGCATGTGTCACAGAACAGGATGACCAGTTATTGGTCCTGTGATGATCAGTGTTCCTGGCCAGACAATGGTGTCGCCTGTGACAATATATGACAAGTGAAATAGATGTCTCATCTGTTTTTCTTATGTCTCCCACTTCTTTACCTGGCTTGATTTTAAGAGTCCAGACAAAACAATAAGTAGTGCATCTCTTTGGTCTGCGGCCAAATGTTGGTCTCACCAGATGTGCTGAAACCTGTGCCGCCTGGCTCAGCAGGTAGTCCTGAAGCCCCAGATAATTAGAAACACTGTAAATCCTGTAGGAGCACAGATGGATATTACCATTCAGTCACTTCCCTAAGATAGGCATATAGTGTTATTACAGCTCATGTGCTAATTTATGAAATCTGCCTTAGAGTTCCTATTGGAAGGCATAGTAAAGCAGCGAGGCAGAAGACAGACATGGAGTATAAATCAGATGAAGCTTGTTTTGATACAAGGCCATTTGATGTTACAGACCGGGATCAACCCTAGGTTTCTGTTTTGCCCACTCAAACATCTTCCTTTAATAAAAGGTTGATGTTGGGTGTTTGGGGCTCTGTGGCAAGGTGACTCATCGTGCAACATGGCTCTGAGCTGCCTCTTTTAGCTACAGACAAAGAGCAAGCAAACAAAGCACTGAGGGAAAGCCCTGAGACTACACCACTACATCAGCATCTCTCTCTCTGTGACATTAGCTGATTTTCTTGTGAGCCACCTCGCTCAATTTTTGAAGTGAGTGCAGAGGGAAAGTGCCTTCCACCTCCTTGGGTGTAGGGTGGGGGGAGCTCACGTTTGCCATTTTATTGTTATTTCATTATTCAAGCAGGTCACAACAGGGGCTGGGATCATGTCGCTGTCAGCGGGCCAATTACCTACAGACATAATCACCTTGCTCTGTGGGCTGCATTGAGAATGAATCCTTATTAACTGTCTGTCAAAGGCGTCAGTGTGTGCCACGGTACAGTAGCTGGGCCACTGATTCCACTTAACACTGTCTGGTTTCACAGAAGCCGTGCCAACGCCTGATGGAGGGGCCGAGCATGTTAGGATTGCACACAAACATAGACAGACACATGAAGCAGAAGCAGAAATACAGGCATACCAGAGTGAGGAGGGGTGGTGGATGAGAGAGAGAGAGAGAGAGAGAGAGAGAGAGAGAGCGATGGTCAGCCCTGCCTGCCCTTTTTTTTGGCTTGCGCTGCCCAAGAGCATGTTTCCACAGAGTCTGGAACTCAGGGGACACTTCCATGCTGAAATTTTGTCTAAAGGTTACAGATGAGGAGGGAGACCTTTTTTTTTAGTCGTAGAAGTGACACACCAAATTAACACCTTCATGCTGTGTGAAGTGGCCTTGAGGGACAAACCCACGCAACATCATCCAAGGAGGAAGAGAGAGAAAAAGAAAGAGAGAGAGTGTTGGGGTGAAGCGTTAATGCTAGAAACTGAACTGTGCCTTCTCGCCTTTGAAATTTGGAAGTAGGTTAACTTTAATCATGCTGCTTCTTTCCAGTTGAATTCATTGTTTCACTCAAACACAGTATATCATTACTTTGCCTCTATTTGAGCGTGAGTACATCCTGCTCACCCAGATGTGACCTTTTATGCGTCAACCTGTGTTTTTCCGTCTGTATTTTGCCTTCAGGTACACGAAGTGACTACAACAGGAGAACAAAGAGGTGTTTCATACAAAAAAGTAACAATATGCTTTAGTTTCTTTGTCATCACTTAACTGACATTTATTTTAACTCAGTTACATGATTTGCACAACCTTCTGTTTTCCTCATCAGCATAATAACACATTTTATAAAGTAACACTTCATTTTACGGGTCCTTAATTTCTTCACAGTTTTCTTATCATTCAAGTTTCATACTAATTATCAAAAAATAGATCAGTTGCACAGCAGGTTAACAGAACAATGTGAAAACTGTCAACACAGAAGCATGCAATTCATCTGACAGGAGGAATTAAGTTTCCAGTTATAAAAGCATAATGAATGAAAAAGAATGAATTCATTTTATGCACAACAGGAACTGCGCTGTAAAATACAGTTACACCGAAGGTTGTTTTGGAAATACAAGTTTTCCAGATAATTTCAGTAATATTTTGAGCTTTGTGTACATCAGAAACATTTTCACTGCGTGTTTTCAATACTAAATTCACTTTAGTTATGTGATGTTAAACATGATGATCAATATTTGTGAACATCAAACGACGCTCCCTCAAGGTTTTAATATAAAAAGTAATTGTGGGCTAAATTTATAAGGCTGAAGCTCAGCTCAAAAATGCACTAAAAACAGAAAAAACCCTTATGTACTGCATGTACCAACAGTATGGTTGCTTATTTATCATCTGTGCAGCAACTCCGTGAAAGGCTTCTCCTCATTTGTAGCTTTAGGTGAGCTACACAGATTCCTAAAACTGAGTGTTGCTACACAAACACAGTCTCTGCTTCAACATGCTCTCTTTGGTTTAAGTCTTAATCACAACTTTTAAAGGTTTTTGTTTGTATTTTGTTCTGGTTGATCATGACATTAACATTCACAGCCGGAGAAATGTTTCCTCACAATAAAGACACACACACACTCACACACACGCACACACACACACACACATACCTCTCAACGATGGCTTGACATTTAAGAAATGTTTGCTTTCTTATTGTTTTTATTTAGTTCCTCGTATAGTTCTGACCTTCCGTGTCTTATCTTTATAATGTCAGCAGGCGAGTTATTTTAAAGTTTATGAGTGGCATGTGGCTCATCTGGCAAACCAAATCTTTTATGTGGTGGGACACTTGAAGTCTTTTATTATAAGTGGGAAGGTAAACGAGCCAGAAGGGGAAGGATAGAGTGCAGATGAGCATAAAGAAATATGAAGCATCATTGGCGTTGGTGCAGTAGTTCACCCTTTTAATTAGCTTTTTTAACAAATTATTTTTTTCCAACAATTTTTGGTCCTAATTCCAAGCTTTGGTCCTGTTTACAAACATTTTCTTTCATCAGATCATATTTTTTCAGTCTGACACACCACTGAAGTGAACTCTCTAACCTACCTGGCAGACTTGATGTGTTTGATGTCTTGCAAAAATCTGGTTTGTGTTAGAAAGCTGTTGTTTGTTAGGAAGTTGATGGAGTTCACACAGAGTTTGTGTGAATCAGGCTCTTCTTTGCTTCACCTGCCTGCCCTTGAAGCCTCCTCACTCCCAGCTGTTGATGCAAAGTGCTAATATGCCCCTTCACTAACTGGGCCCCAGATCAAGCTGTGCCCATTTATTGATTTACTAATGATTCACACTGATTCTCCTCCTCCCACAGTGTTGTTTTAAAGGCTTTTTATTCAGTTGTGACACATGAAGTGAGCAATGCAAGTTTTTTAATCAAGGGAAATGTCAGAAGTCTGAACCAACATGTATAGGTTTCTGAAGTTGAGCGGTGATGACAACCTTAATGTGGCTGTCACATCATCCCGTCGAACATGCCAGAACACTTCAGATTCTGGAGTGACAGTGGATTTAGTCCAAGACTCACATTCATGCACACTTTCCTTTTTTTACAACCAACACAATCTCTGTGCTACTGTTTGTGCTGTTTGCATTTTAATAACAACAGTTTAATAAGCAAGATCTGTATTATCCTTATTCACTCATCTCACACATTTGTCTTTGTTGTTTTCACTGAATTATCTCTGTGTTCTCCTTTCCATCCTACAGGGTGAGCTGTTGAGCCCCTGTCGATGCGACGGCTCAGTGCGTTGCACACATCAGCCCTGTCTCATCCGCTGGATCAGCGAGAGGGGCTCATGGAGCTGTGAGCTCTGCTACTTCAAGTACCAGGTCCTGGCCATCAGCACCAAAAACCCTCTGCAGGTAGGTCTAGTCCATCCAGTTGAAATTCAGATTCAGGGGTGGGTTTGTCTGAGGTTGAAAAACATATAGAATAACATATAGAAAATCAGAAGAGAAATGAAAAGATACAAACAAAACACTTACCTTTACTGTGGTGAAAATACCAAATAGAATAACTTACTGACTTTAGTTAAGCAACACAAAAAGACAAAAGGCAAGGCTTCACACTCCCACGCTGTGAACTAAAAAGCCACTGCAGCACTGGTGCTTTGTCCATCTGATGAATCGGTCTCACACTGCTCTCCAAATGATGTCCTGCTTGCATTTTTGATAAGGGAATTGGAAAAACAATCACATTAACTAGATAGAGATCAAGCGTGAATATGTAAAGCACCTCTCAATATGCAGGTAAACAGAAAAAGCGTTATGGTTTACTATTATTTTTTATATATATATTCATGAGGAAATCAGACAAGGAGATCTTATCAGGTAGGAGAAGGTTCTGCTGACGGAGACATTTTGTAACATGTACAAGACGGAGCCATTGCCGCAAAACCCAACACAGAATACATGCATCAAACCTTTGCTAGAACAAATTTCAGCCCGTCGCTGTGGTGTGAAGACCGTTTGCCATATTGTGCTGACACATTTTCCCTCTGCGTCACTGTCCTTCTGCCCTCCTTCTCAGAGGCAGCCAATGGTCTGAAAATCTATTGAGAAGGTGCCATATATGTGCTGATGCGTGTGTGAGTGGGCTTGTGTTTAGTTGGATGTAGGTTTCTCTCTGGTGGAATTTAACGTAGGCTTTTCTTTTTCAGTGGCAGGCCATCTCTCTGACAGTGATAGAGAAGGTGCAGATAGCGGCCATTATTCTGGGCTCCCTCTTCCTCATCGCCAGCATCTCCTGGCTCATCTGGTCCTCCCTCAGCCCCTCGGCCAAGTGGCAACGTCAGGACCTGCTCTTCCAAATCTGCTACGGCATGTACGGCTTCATGGATATCGTCTGCATAGGTAAAAAAAAAAACAAACAAACACAAAAAAACACAGAAATGCACATGTTTATACATATGAAGAAAAGAGGCTACTGTATGAAATCACACAGCTTTGGAAAAATGTATTTGAATGTGACATGAGAAGCTGAACAGAAGCAGTAGAGAGGGATATTATGCAGCAAAAGGAGCAAAGAAAACAGGATGTACTCTGCAACAACAACAAATTAATAAACATAGGTTACATTATGCAAGGACAAACTAATGTGGCTAAAAAACATGTATTCAGTGCGCATTTGGATGGTTGTTAAGGTCAAATAAAAATTACACCAAAGTAAAAACTACACTAGCAGATGGTGCATAGGTAGGAGATGATGACAACTGCACTCAAAGCCAAGGAAATTTTGATGATGTCGCAGAGTACAAGACATTCAGTTTTTACTAGAAACCTGGTTGACTGTTCTTGTGTAATTGTGAGTTGCTCATGTAAGACAACACTGAGAACAGATGGCGTCAGATATCTACGCTGTGATTAATGCCAACTGTCTATTCTCATCCACAGGCGAGATATAAAGTTCTACCTATGATACTGAAAGCCGCTCACAGGCTCTTTTTAGCATAATATTTGATGTAAAGCAGTAGGAATTCGCAGTCTCTCATGCACTGTCCTTCACCCTCTTCTGTTCAGGCCTTATCATCCACGAGGGATCGTCGGTGTATCGAATCTTCAAACGATGGCAGGCTGTCAATCAGCAATGGAAAGTACTGAACTATGAGAAATCAAAAGACTTGGGTGACCCGGTGAGTTCGAGCAGCAAGACGGGGGCTCGCGGCTCTCGCAGTAACCCGCACGGTCTGGCCAGCAGCAGCGGTGGACGACAAAGCAGGAGGTTAAGAACTATTCTGAACCACCACTGTGGATACACCATCTTACACATCCTCAGTCAGCTGCGGCCCAACGACCCACGGATCAGCGCCGCCGCCAACCGGGAGGTGGTGATGAGGGTCACCACCGTATGAGCCGGACTAGGTTTGTGTGATGGGACCTGGTCTTTGTGTCACGATGTAAATGAGCGACGGACCTCGTATTAAACACTAAAGACTCACGTAGGCAAAGAAGCCCAGTGAGGAGCAGAGTGATGCCCGGAGCATCAACAGACACCACACACTTGAGGATTTCTGCTCTTGTTTCTTACAACAAAAGGAAGCCAGATGCTCCTTTTCAATAATTAAGGAACTGATGAAAACAAGACAGAAAAAGCATTAAAAGACATCAAACATTAAATTTGAGATGGAAAAAAGTGTAAACAGGCTTTATAACCTACTCCAAGATGAGAAGATGTTTTTTCCAGTTCAATATCAGGATGCACAGAGACATTTTTGTTTGATTTTAATTCTCTTGATTTGTTTCGGTTTGTTTTGTTTTGTTTTTTACTCACTTTGATTTTGTACGGATGTATGATTTTAGAGGAAATCACGTAACTCCATACAAGCCAAGCATTTTCAGACAACTATGTATAATGATGTTAAAATTTCTACAAGCTAACCAATGCTGGGTAATAGACCGAAAACTGAAAATGACACCGCGAACAAACGTGAGGGGAAACATGGAGGTGACAACAGAACAATAAGTCATTACAAGTGAAAGAAAAGAAAAAAAAAAAACAAGACAAAAAAGAAATCAGTAAGATTTCAGTGACACTTTTCTGCAATAAAGATACGTATGTACATTTCACAGGGAATTTTTGCATGGGTATATAATTTTATTCTTCATCACATAACATAAGCACATGACAAATTTGCTCTCTTTCGAATGGTGCTTGCCAAAAATAAACACTTTGAGACATATGATTTCATTGCACCAACTTTTTGTCACCATGACAAATGGCAGTGTGTTACAGCTATTTCAGCTAAAATACATATTGTTGCTGCTGTGTGCTGACTCAGATTTGATAATAAGTAAACTATTGGATTAAAAATGGGGATCCAATGATCTCTTAATACTCAGTCTCACTCAGTCTCTTTTTTACTCTTCGTTTCAGCTTAAAGAATTCAGTCTGATTGAGTTAATTGCTATTTTCTGGTGTGAAAATGTTGTGGGGTAAAACTGTTGTTATTTTAATGAAGGTTTTATGTTCATTTGCACAAAAGAAATGACAGATTCTAATGAACTAGAGCTGCTATGATGACTGGATTCATATACGACTGAAAATTATACACATAAATTAAGAATATTATGTGTCCAAGAGCTTCACTGGCATAAAGATTCCTACTTAGAAGCTTAAAAACATATAGTACTGTGCAAAAGTCCTTGGCAAACATTAGTTTGAATGTTTTTGCAGGGTTGTAATGAGCATAAAACATTAATTTCTTGCTATCTTTATTCAGATACAACAAAATACAGGAAACATGTAAGAATTTTAAAGGTAGAAAACAACACATCATTACTATGACTTCCACAGGCCTCAGAGCAGATTTTGGATTTTGGCAGGGATGCATCTTTCTCACTAGTTATTTTTTTTATCAATACAATACTGAAATCATCCCAATATTCATTCTCACCTAAAATATGTTTGACAGGTGGATTTTTCAGCCTTGGTGGTGAGAAAAATAACATTACTTTCAGCAAGTTTGATTAAACTGTGGTGTATTTTTTATAATGAAATACATCTCATATGCATTTGATATTTACGGTTCATTGTGTAGTTTATAAATGTGCCACTTCATGAAATATTTGTGTAAGTCTGGGTCTCAGGAAGACACCAAATTTATTGTTTGGGTCATTTCCCAAAAGATAAATGGGACATGTCTACCATAAACTGATACAGAAAGGGCACAAATTGATGCACAGAGTATTTACTAGAATGCAGGAAATGAAATTCCAAATAAATCTGTCTTTCCAATGAACAAACAACAAAACCTCTTCAGGCAGAGGTCAGTATGTAGCGTGACCTTCGCTCCTGTGACAAAAAGCAGCGATTTACGTGACTCGAATAAAGCCTGGTATTAGATTAGTGCAGTAAATCTCATGTTATCTGCCTCAAAGAGTCCACGAAAAAGGACTTAACACTAAATATTGGCCATTTTATGACATATTTAATATATATTCTTGTTGTATCTTGACAGAGACTGAGAAATGCCTACGCATGGTTAAGAGTGTAATCTTCATGAGGGATGCAGATGATTCGTTCTCCTCCATATTTAGAACATGCGCATTCATCAAACATGAAATTCACATGAAATAAGCAGAGGAGTTTTAATTTGTTTCACATGGTCTCATTTGGCTGTCTGATGGTTCTTAAATATCTATCTCAAGACCCAAAAGAGGAATGTGGCATCTCTTTGGGACCCAAGAAGAAATCATTATATGTTACTTTTTTACTGAAAATGATTCAACTTTATTTGTCTCTAAATAACATATAATCTATGAGAATTAACACTGTATAAAATGTATAACATTAACAGAAAAATAAGCAAGATAATCTTGAAAATGTACAAAATAATCTAGAAAATGAATAAAATAGTCAAGAAAATAATAGAAATGAGCAAAATAATCAAGAAAATGATTAAAATAATCAAGAAAGAAAACAAAAATGAACAAAATCAAATAAAATAATACACAACTGGTCGACCCAATAAAAATAAATCATTAGTCATCATTGCTGAAAATATATTGTAGACCTTTACTCTGCTTCAGTATTCCTAAAATAAACCCCAAACTGAACATTATCCAAAATTCTGCTGAATCTAATATGAGCTTTTAAAGTGCAAAGGTTATACAGTATTTAACAAAAGTAATTTACGTGCAGATTCGGGGACTTTATTTCCCTCAACATTAGACACAAAAGATGACTTCATTATGTCTATATGTTAGCAGACTCAGTGGAGATAAAAGAGATCATCTACAGAAGAATAAATACATACTGTGCAAAAGTCCAATGTTAGGTTTTTGTCTTAGTAAAGTTCTAATGACTACACATATATGTATTTCTCAGTCTCTTTGTTAAAATGCAATCTGCTATATGTGAAGTTAAGTATGTACAGCAGGAAAAACAAAGGTTTCAGGGTAAAAAACTTCTGTAAACCAAAGTGGTAGTTTTTGGTGTGACCTCCATTTGCACTGAACATGTCTTTAACCCTTTGCTTAGACAACATGAGATTTATGGCCTTAATTTTGTAATGTGCAACACCAGGTTTCATTCAACACGTCAGGTATTTCTAACTGTTTGTCCTGCTTCTTGTCATGGGGTCAGGGGTCACACTAAATAGTGACTTTAACCTTTAAAACCCATTTAGTTCTTTTTTTTTCAGTGTCTTTTAGGCTGCGCATGTATTTTGTATATTTTTGTCTTTTATCTGAAGAAAAGAGAATGTGAAATAAATATGTATTTTTATTTCAACCCTGTAAAACACAGGTGTCAAACATGTGGCCCGGGGGCCAAATCCGGCCCGCCAAAGGCTCCAATCTGGCCCGTGGGATGAATTTGTGAAATGCAAAAATTACACTGAAGATATTAACAGTCAATTGTTGTACTTTAGGGCCCATATAAAGCCCTACTTTAGTCTC